>NW_006159738.1:2259140-2276160 GCF_000334495.1 Tupaia belangeri chinensis | reverse complement strand
CGCAGGTTCCGAGACCAGAACCTGATGCCCGTGACCCCGGGAGTCCCTACCCAGAGCCTTCGGGCCCGCCAGTCTGGATGTAACCTGAGGGTCCGGTTGCTCCGGACATGGGCCGCGCTCCTGATGCTGCCCCTCTGCCTTCCAGGTCCAGAATCAACGTCAAAAGTAGGGTGGTGAGGGCGCGAGTTCCCTCCGGGGTCGGCTGTCAGAACAAACACCCCGGACTTTCCCCTGAGGTGGGCGCCACGCCCTCTGGGAGGGGAACATCCCCTCTCCCCGCGGTGGCTGGCCTCCACTTCGCAAAGGTCGAGGGTGCTGGAGGCCAGAACCCAGTTCCTTTAGGAGACTGGCGGTTCCCAGGCTGGCCTGGAAGGTGTGGGTTTCTGATTTCTTAAACTATAATAAAGGTTCTAGTGCTTATTCCAGAAGCAGCCCACTCCTGCAGAGAATTGTTGCTAGAAATCTAGGCTGATCTTCATTTCAAAAAGAAAGAAAGGGAAGTCTATCAAGAGCGCTCCCCAGCAGCCCTTACTCTGAAAGAAGGGCTCCTGACGGTCAGCCACAACGGCCAATGCTGTTGGAAGCACCAGAACCACAGTAAAACACAGCTACTGAACAGGATGACTTACTTAGAGGGGCGGGTGACACGCATACATACCATCCATCCATCTGTCCAAAGTGGCACTACACATGCACACCTATCCCTGCTCAGTGGCTCCATCTGTAAAACGGGAAAGATTTACTGATGGGTGGGTAACCTGTAGAGACCAGAGACTTTCCCAGGAGTAAGCCCATTAGCTGTGAAATCAGGTGATCTCTGCTCTGGTTCGTACAACTGCTACACATGTCCAAGCCACAAGAGAAGGGACAGGCCGGCTAGTCATGGCCTGGACTTTCCAAGAAGGCAGACTGTATGATGGGGACCTGGTAAATAAAATGCAGGAGGCGTCCAGCAAAGCTCACAGGTGCAAATAAGCAGGGGTGTCCCGTTTAACTGGATGGGTCTTAAGGTCTGAAATGTATACACCCACTGACACTATGGAAAAAAATCCCAGCAGACTTGCTCTCGACTAAAACATATCTATTCTCTGTTTCCTTCCCTGTTATATTTTTCACAATCCATTCAAGATTACAAGAAAAACAAGCAAAAGAACTAGCCTTCCCCTCCCTCCCTTGGCCCCCTCCCTGACCTCACTCTTTACCCAGAAGTCTCAGCATTTTAGAAGCTCCTTCGTCTGGACTGGAGTCCACCTGAAGGACCTCCTAGGGGCCATTCTACCCAGTAGGAAGCCCTCTGAAGAAAGAGGAAGGGGCTGATAAGATGCTAATCATGCTTTCACTTCATTGTAATTAGTCAAGCCTATACAGTGACAGAGATACCCAAATGACAATACAAGAAAGGAAAAGTCTGTAAGCAGGACTTTCAAAGGTCTCCCACTAAGATTCAGGACAGCAAGTCGAATCAGGAGAGCAACTCTGTTTAGAATCTCTTGGGGGTGACTGTCTTTGAAGACTCTCAACAGCTCACTTCTGCATTTAAGGAAGTAAAAAGACACCATTTTTAATGATCACAGCTCAAAGAAGAGAAAGGGAAAGCGTGGACAGAGAGACTGCAGCAAACAGACTTCCTCCTTCCCGTTACCTCACTTCAGAGACAGAAGGGGCTTCACTAGACCCTCTCACTCTGCAGGTGAGGAACGTTTCCAGAAGAAAAGTAGGAAGTAAGCCCAGGCTCCCTTATAAAACATCATCCAGAGAGGGACCCTCTAGGGATCCAGACAACAGCAACAGCTGATATTTACTAGCACTTTTCAAGGGCCAGACCTGGTGCTAAGCTCGCTATGGACGAAGATCTCCTTTGCTTCTCTAAACAGCCCAGGGGACTGTGTGCGGCTGCAGATCGGCTTAGAGCTGAGGAAACCGGGGCAGGCTGCTGGGAGGACGTGAAGGGGTCTGGATTTGACCCCACAGACAGCCAAACCCTGGACTCCTAAACACACCACTTCACTGCCTAGAGCCAGAGATCAGGGAACAGGCTGTCAAGGAATATCTGCGTAATAATACAGGTGACAAAGGCGGAAGCTGTGCAGAAAAAGTGACCTGCCCCTTATTAGATTTTGTAAGCTCTGCATTCTCGGTTCAAATATGATTCTAAGGCGGGCAGGTATGGCTTTGTGAGCTAGGCTGTGGTCTGACCGTCGAAAACCAACCAGGGGACCATAAAGCCAGTTAAGACATGATAAGCTGGTGGGTTCTCTCAAAGCTAAGGCTTCTGCCAACCCCTCTCCTAGCCCTTCTCACAAGTGCGTCTTCTGACACTTGCAAAGAGCTTCTTCCTCCTCTATATCCTTCCTTAACTTCCTTGTTGCACATGATTACCCAACATCTGTTTTCTTTTTTTAAAATTTTATTTCACTTTATTTATTCATTTATTTTTATTTTTATTTGACCAAAGAAGGACAGAATAAGTGAGCGAGAGAAAGAGAGGGAAAGTGAGAAAGCAAGCTGCCAGATCTAGGACTCGAACCATGGTCAGTCATGTAGGAGTCCAACGTCCTTGACCACCATGCCACCTGCCGGCCCCCCCAACATCTGTTTTCTATTGACTGTGCTGGACTGGATATAAAATACAGATTATGCCATCCCTCCCCTTGTAGAATTGCCACTTGGCATTTCGGCAACTGCACTGTGCTTTCCACTGGCCCCTTCTCCCACAGCCTCATCTTTGAGGTCCTAAGAACTGGTGCTACCCACATAGCCAAGGCTCACGTATGTTCTTAGAAAGAGTTTCCCAACGCTGATGCCACTCAGGCAGCTGCTGCTTGCCCTGAGCCAGGAGGATCCAGAACTTTCACCACGTGGTGAGGAAATAAATGAAAACAGATGGGAGTCAAGACCTCCTCCATCACAGTCGTCGCCCCAGCCCTGCTTTCATTTTGGGTGTCACTTAATTTTCTGGTCTGCCTTTCTGATGGTGAGACCTGAGGGTGACCCCTGGATGCCCAGAGGTTTTACCAACACTCAGCCTTGTCTCAGGGCAGGGGCAAGCGATGTGCTCAGGGAAAAGAGGAGAGCACATGATGCCAAATCTGCTTTTTTTAAAAGGATTATTTCATTTAATTATTTATTATCATTTATTTTATTTATACCAGGGGGAGAGAGAGAGAGAAAGTGAGAAAGCAAGCTGCCAGATCCGGGATCCAAATCATGGTCAGCCATGTGGGATTCCAGCACCTCCACACCATCTGTGGGCCCTGCGAACTCTTTTTTTTTTTTTAATTATTTCATTTAATTATTTATTATCATTTATTTTATTTATACCAGGGGGAGAGAGAGAGAGAAAGTGAGAAAGCAAGCTGTCAGGTCTGGAACTCAAACTATGGCCACCTGCTGGCCTCAATGCCAACTTTTTAATAGCGTGTTTTTTCTTTGACTTTGTTAGGGGGAACAACATATGTGAGAAAGAGAGAGAGAGACAGAGAAAGAAAGCGCCAACAAGACCTGGTCACACACAGTCCTCTTTAAGCCCAACTCCCATCAGGATCCTTGGCACATGTGTGTTCGCACCTGTGGAGTGTCTTTCAAGCCTCCAGGGCCTGGCCTCGTACCCTGGTTGGCCATGTGGAGTCTGGCTGCCTTTGAACAGTGCTTAACCACTGTGTTATGGGGCTGGCCCAGTGTCTACGCTTTTTTCAGTATTATTTTTAAAGACTTGGCACAAGATGCATGCTCTCACCACAGAGACATGCCCTCATGGGAAGTGGTCATGCTGCAATCCCTTCTCCTCCACCTCTCCATCCCCTCAGGATTTCGGCAAGTACACACATGTGCCCACAATATTTATCAAGCAGCCTGGTCCAGGACTCGACCTGCACAGTCAGCCATGAGGGATCTGTGACCCTTAACTGCCACGTCATGGAGCCAGCTCAATACTCATTCTCAACCACCATCCTTTCCATGCTTGATTCTGGGAAAGGGCAGGAGAAGCAGATGGGCCAGTGTCCCCCTGGACTCTGAGCTCATCTAGGAGAGAGTCTCTCTGGCATTGGGGCCCCTTTCCTCACGCTCATGTCACAAAAGCCATAACTAAAGCTTGGGAACTTTAGTATCCAGAGACTTAGGGCAGGGCAAGAGAAGAGAGTCTCCTTGTGCCAAGACCAATGACTGGCTGGTATACTCCAATGGACACCATTTGTAAACAGGGCCCTAAAGAAGGAACAGAAATGACAGTGTGGGCTCCCTAAGGGTCGCTGCCCGATACAAGTAATAATTCATGCTTAATGAGCAAACAGCATGCACGCTTCAGGGACTTTACTATTACTGAACCATCCGTTTCTCTCTTCTTCAGTAGGTTTCCCCCTTCTTAAAAGCAGTCACAGGTCTTTGGGAGAATTCTTTTTCCAATATAACGTATATAAGAGGATGTTCTGTAGCATATCACACAATGGCTTAGGACTCTAGGGCTACCTGGATAAAGCTGTGGCTCCAAGAGTGATGGTTAGAGACCAAGGGCTGCAGTGATTTCTGCTAGGGAAATTCCTAATGTCATTTTATGCTTTTCATTTTTCCCCTGGAGAGTCAGTCTACGAGCAGTTAAAAACACCTGTATTTGTCATAGGGGACCTCTGAACAGACAGCTTTCTGTTAAATGGCCATTTTTCTTCTAATTATGCTTCTTTAAAAAAAAAAAGAAGAAGAATTATTTAACTTTATTTATTTGTTTAGTTATTTTAGTTTGGCCAGAGAGGGACAGAGCGAAAGCGAGAGAGTGAGAGAGAGAGAGAGAGAGAGAGAGAGAGAGAGAGAAAGAGAGTAAGCCCCCCGGGCCTCCCGGTTCACGTGAAAGCCCAGCACCCCCAACCACCACACCTCCTGCCAGTCCCTAACTATGTTTCTTTACCAGAATCAAATCAATATTTATTTTCACTGGAAGATTTGGGACCATGCACAGGATTTTTTTTTTTTTTTTTTTAATGAACTTATTTGGCCCAGCCACGGTTCCTGGCCCAACCTAAACAGGCTAGTTCAGTAGTGAGTACGTGTGGTCCCAGTCAGGCCCTGTCAAAAAAATCTCTCTCTCTCTTCTCTGCCCTCCTTCTCCCTCCTCCTCCCTCCTGCTCTTTCTCAAAGAAAGAAAAAACCCCTAATTTAACAGGTGACTGGCACTGACTTGAGAAATGTCTCTCCACCACCCCCATCTCCAAAGCCTTTGCTGACCTCACTCATTTCCTTCCCTTCTCTATTTACTGCCCTGCCAAAACCCATGCTAAGGTTGAGCGTTCACGTAATTTGGTCAAGTCGCATAGGGTCACTCCATAGTCCCCCTCCCACCCGATAATGTGAGGGTTGAAATGTATATAAAATGCCAGCATAATTCCAGCCTACATTGAAGACTTTCATGATTTAAAAATGTTCCTTTTTATTTTGATGAGCATACGTGCATGCATGAGAGAGGGGGGGGGACCCTGACTGAACCCTGGCATGTCATTGTCCCTCTGCCCCTGTCTTCAGGACCTCAGGAACCTGGGTGCCAGCACACGTGCCCGGAGGGTTTTGAAGCTAACCCAACCCAGATGTGAACCACAGCCCTCCACATGGCTTCTATCCTTGCAGGACATTTGCATCATTGCTGTGTCACAGCATCAGGGTCAAAAAGAATTTTTTTTTTTCCCAGAGAAGGCATGTGTACTCAGCAAAAAGAGACCGAGGGACAGAAGGAGAGAAAGAAGGCACCTCCCCCGCAGGGCATAGCCATGCCACGGGCACATCCTCTCTTCCATCTCTTTATCCTACCAGAGTTTAGGCACACACGTATGCTTACCTGGCACTGGGGCTGGGATTTGAACCACACTATTGGCCATGTGGGATCCAGGTCCCTTAACTACTAGGCCACGGGGCTAGGGGTGAACACTTGGCTTCCTAGCAAATCAAAACACACCTTACACTAACTCCCTACGACAAACTTGGGAGAAATAAGATCCAAAAGTTCTGTCAAACTTAGACTCAAAGAAAAAGCCCAAACCCCAAAATTACTTGAAATGGGATGACTTTTGATGCTGGGTGGGGGTGGGTGCCCCTGACTCCCACCTTGTTCCAGAGTCAGCTGTTTGTGAAATATCTAGGGCAGGGACCTCCATAGAGACAGAACTAGGGACTGCCTGGGGATGAGGGAAGGGGAGGGAGGAATAGGGGGGTACTGGGTTTCCTTTTGGGGTGATGAAAATATTGGGGAACAAGCAGAGATGGTTCCATAAGATTGAATGTCCTAAATGGTACTGAATTGTCCATTGTCGAGTGGCTAATCTTGTCTCAATAAAAAGCAGGGACGAGCAGGTTGTGTGGTGCTTAAGGCACCACATCCTACATGACCAGCTGTGGTTCAAGTCTCAGACCTGGCAGAGGTCTGAGACTTGAACACAACAAATAGATAGGTAAATAAATAATTTTCACAACCAACAGATAGATAAATAATTTTTTAAAAGGTGCACATGTAAGTGTGTGTGTGTTCAGTTGAATGGGTCAAAATGGAGGCAGAGGGGCCAGCAGGTGGTGTGGTGGCCCATGTGCTGGACTCCCACATGGCCAATCATGGTTGAAGTTCCAGACCTGGTAGCTTATTTTCTCACTTTCTCTGTCTCTCTCTCTCTGGGGAACACAATATATACCCTATAGCAAATTTAAAAATAATGATAGTAATAAATAAAATTAAATAAATACTTTTAAATTGCAGGCAGAAGGGGTATCACTTTTAGGTTTGAGGACAAGCCTGACCCTTCCCACCTAGGCCTTTGAAGGAAACTGCTTACCAAGGGTGAGGTCATCTCTCTGAGGCTCCATCATCACTCAAAGGGGATCTTAGTTCCTATTCCTGAAAGGTAAACTGCTTAGGAAATGTAGCCCTAAACCCCAGGACTAACCAAACCCAGATTAGTCCAATCACCTCTTCAATGAGCTGCTAACTGTCACCACGGGGGTCTGATGGGCTCCCACAACACTTTAGTGCTGCAACCGCACAGGCACAGCGGTGGTGCGCCAGGAGTAAGAATGGGGGCGCATTTTCACTTGCTCTCTTCCTGTATCATTCTTCTTTTAAAAATGTCTCCAGTAGGCCAACTTGCCTCTAAAAACTGCTTGGATCTCTGAAAATCCATTGAGTTCATCATGAGAGTCAAAACAAAAAAATCCTGACAAAATTCATCGTCACCATTAGAAACAGCCTTTAAACCAACTCTTTACTTTGAAAATTGACATTTAAAGGGGAAGAAATTAAATATATACACTGCTTTTTGAGAAGAACTGTACTTAAGGGTAACCTCAACTTTTGATTCAAAGCCCTGTGAAAGCATGCCTGCAAGGGGCCGGGCAGTGGCACAGTGGAAAATGAGACGCTCCGCAAGGCACAGCCAAGGGGAGGCTGCCAGAGTACACTGGGCATGCGTGCCTCTGATTCAGGTGGGCTTAGCGAGGGCTGCAGTGTGGGGGTGCTGTCTCTGTCTCTGTCTCTCTTACTCATGGAATAAACAGAGAAAGAGAGAGAAAAGAATGCCTGTTAATCCATATAAGAGGAATGCTATACTTCAAAGATCATTTTGCATCTCCTTAGTAAAACTATTGCAGGAAAGAATGATCAACAAGTGTTGAGACCATTGGTGAATGGTCAGGAGAGCAGAGAAGCAGGGAGCCCAGGGAAGCCTACCCAGATTCTCTGGATGAGAGAAGGTTAGCCGGGAAATGGGGGAGCAAGACTGCTGTTGTCTTAATTATGGTATTTACTTTAACTAAGCCTTTAGAGAAATTCCAGCTGTCAGAAATGACAAGAAATGGAGAACAAGCTAAATGACACCACAAGGATACAATCAGACAAAGGTGTAAAGGCAGGACATTCTGCAGGACCCGAGGCTCTGTTTTCTACAAATCAATGCCCTGAGAAAAACCAGATTAAAAGAGAGATGATTTTTTTTTAAATTTGCCAGAGGGTGCATGTGCTTGTGTGTGTGTGTGTGTGTGAGAGAGAGAGAGTGAGAAAGAGAGAGAAATGGAAAGTGAGGAAATACCCCCATGGGGGATGGTCATGCTATGATTCCTTCTCATCTATTTTTCCCCTCCTTTTGGGATTTTGGCATGCATGTCAACACGCCTGGTGTGTTTTTCAAGCTGTCAGGCCTGGGACTTGAATCTTGCTGTCATAAGCTCCAAGCTATGGGCTGGCCTTCAAAGAGAAATTTAAGAATGGGTTCAGTGTATGGTCTTGGTTCCAACAAAGCAGCTATGCAGGATAATTTGAGAAATGGGAATATGACCAGGCATTAGTTGGTATTAAGGAATTATAAACTTTGTCAGGTGTAGTAATCTTATTTTAGCTATGCAGAAAAAAGAGTTCTTTTTTCAGAGGTGCAAAGCTAATATTTAGGGGTAGAATGCTGTGATGTGTATAATTTTTTAAAAGAACATAGTGAATTTAAAAGAAATATCACCACTTCACACTCATTAAGATGGCTATTATCAAACAAAACGGAAAATAACAAGTATTGGCCAGAATGTGGAGAAATTAGAACCCTTGTGCACTGGTGGCAGGAATGTAAAGTGATGCCGTCACTATAAAAAATGGTATGGCAGTTCGTCAAAAAAAAAAGAAAATAGAATTACCATCTGATCAGCAATCCCATTTCTGTGTATATACCCCAAAGAACTGAAAGCGGGCACTTGAAAGGATGTTTGCAGGAGAAGGAACCCAAGTGCCCACTGGTGAATGAACAGATGGATGAGTATGTGCTAGGCACAACATGGAATATTACTCAGCCTGAAAACAGGAATTCTGATACATGCTACAACACGGATGGCCCTCAGGACATCATGCTAAGCCACGTAAGGACAAATTCTGCAGGATCCCATGTAGACAAGGTACTTAGAGTAGTCAAAGCATTGAAACAGAGTAGAATGGCAGTTACCAGGAGCTGGAGGGAGGGCAGAAGGCGCAGTTGCTTCAAGGGTATAGAGTTTCCGTTGGGCAAGATGAAAAGACTCTGGAAATGGGGCCGACAAGTGGCGTGGTGGTTAAGGGCGCTGGACTCCCACATGGCTGACCACAATTCAAATCCCGGACCTGGTGGCTTGCTTTCTTACTTTCCCTCTCTCTTTCACTCTGTCCCTCTCTAGTCAAATTTAAATTAAAAAAACAAAACAAATAAACAAAAAAAACCTCTGGAAATGGAGTGGTGATAGCACAATGTGAATATATTTAGTGCACTGAATTGTATATCTAAAGATGGTTAAAATGGTCAATTTCACCCTAAATATTGTATCTTAACTATAATATTTTTTTAAATTTTTAAAGTATTTATTTAATTATATTTATTAATTCATTTATTTTAATTTGACCAGAGAGAGAGAAAGTGAGAAAGGAAACTGCCAGGTCTGGGACTCAAACCGTGATCAGCCATGTGAGAGTGCCCAGCACCTTAACCACCACGTCACCTGCTGGTGCCACTACAATATTTTTAAAAAGTGATAAAAATGGAACTGGCAGAGCCAGCAGGTGGCATGGAGGTTAAGGTGGTTGGATCTCACATAGCTATAACTCCATGGTTCAAGTCCCAGACCTAGCGGTTTGAAAATTGTGTGTGCATGCCCAAAATCCCAAGAGGAGAATAGAGGAAAAGGGAATGCAGCATGGCCATCTCCCCTCGGGGGGGATTTCTCACTTTCTTGCTCTCTCTCCCTCTGGCAAACACACGTGCCCTACAGCAAAAATTGCAAAAAAAAACAACAACAACTTTGGCTACTGACTTTAATCACAGGTTATTTCAGCTGAACAATTCCTTAACATCTCAATAAAGTGCTTCCAAAATGACACAGATAACAGCTGAAAATTTTCAAGTAAAGAGGTTGAGTCCAGAAGGAGAAAGAGGATGTCTAAACGTTGAGGGACAGAAGGTCTAGGGAGTATTGAGGAAGGCTGCTTGGCACTCGACTCTTTGTTTTTGTTTTGCATAGGGCATGTGTGCTCGCTGGAGACAGAGTGAAAGAGAGAACTCAATCCGCAGGGAGAGCTCCATGCTGCAATCTTGTCTCCTCTGTTTTCCTCTCAGGATTTTGGGTGTGCACGCACTGTGTGAGTGCAAACCCACCAGTCCGGTGCTAAAACAGTTGGCCATATGGTAATCCAGCGTGCACAGTACTCCTCTCATTAGTGTTTCTTTTTTTTTTTTTTTTAAGAGAAATTTTTGTTATAGGGCACATGTGCTCACAAGAGACAGAGGCAGAAAGAAAACGAGAAATCACCCCCTAGGGGGATGGCCACCCCACAATCTCTTCTCCATTCTCATCTCGGGATCTTGGGCATATGCACCCAGTATGGGTTTTAAGCCGCCAGGTCTGGGATTCAAACCGAAGCCGCCAGAGGTCTGGGATTCAAACCGCAGTTGAATACGTGGGAGTCCAGTGATGTAACCATTATGCCATCCACTGGTCCCTAATTAGTGCTCTTTTTAACAGCTAGCTGGGACTGGAACGGAAGTTAGAGTAAGGCGTGAATAAGTCACAGGAGGACTCAGAACATCTAGGGAGCAGGAGGATGAGCAAAGAGACAGAAATGAACAGGCCTGACCCTGTAGGAGCTGTGGCAAATTCTGCCATTTGGTTTTTTAACAGATATTTCCCCAGCCCTTGGTATCTGGGAGGGTACTGACAGGATACAGGGAAGGATGAGATCACAGAGACTCGAACTCGAATCTCAAGGAGCTAGCAGAAGGGGCTGGCTCCGTGTCCTCGTCATTAAGGGAGCTGGACCCCACATGGCCAGCCGCAGTTTGAATCTTGACCCTGGCAATTTGAAGAACATGGAAGGAACATGTGTACCCATGTATATGTTTGTGCGTGTATTGTGTGTGTGCCCAAAATCCTGACAGAATGGAGCAATAAGAAGGGACTGAGACACGCCCATGCCCATTGAGGGGTGCTTTCTCTCTCTCTCTCTGTCTCTCTGGTGAATGCATGTACCCTTTGTCAAAAAAAAAAAAAGAGAGAGAGAGAGAGAGATAAAGAAAAAAAAGTGCAGCTTCCACGGCCCAGCTGCAGTGGCACAGAAGTAGCACGTCACTGCTGTGCTGGAAGCCACATGGGAGATCGGGGCTCGGTTCCTGGGTCGACCTGTGTGCTCTGGGAATTTGGCCCATGATGCCAGCTGGCTGGAAATGATCAGGGGAAGGACAGTGACAGGAGACCTTGTGGAGGATGCTTGTCTTTCTTTTTTCCCTCTCTCAGGAAAGAAAAAAGAAATTTAAATTGTACTTTTTTTTGAGGAAAAAAATGCAGATTTCTAGGCCCCATCCCAAACCTAGTGCATCACCTGGGTAGAGGCCAGGAAGTCATATTTTTTAACCTGTACCCTAGGTGAAGCCGTGCTTCAGCCTGAGGACTGGTCCTCATTAGACCACACTGGTTTCCCAGGAAGCTATGTCCCAGAGTAGGTGACAGTCAGCGCCATTGAGACTCCGAACCCTCCTCCTCCCGTCAACTGTTCACATCAACCTAATTACTCTGGGCAGACAGGACTGGAGCGCAGGGCAGAGGACGAGACAGGAAGTACACAGGCCTCTTCTACTAAATCGCATGCCTCTCCTTCAGGGAAGGGTTGCCCATCACCCCGAGGGTCCCAGCCTGGACAAGGTCTCCAGATATCCTGACCGAATGCAGAGAAAGGGGAAGAGAGTGCAGAACCAAGGTGACAGGGGTGCGTGGGGGAGGGGTGCTTCCTGTGTGACCCCATCATGGCCCTAAGGGAAGCAGATCCAAAACAGCGAAAGAATTATGTCTCCACGTCCCTGTCAGGCACTGGCCCTGCACACTCTGGCTGCTGTGCTCTTATACGCCACAGAAATCAACAGTAATGGGATTCCAGTAGCAGCACATGATGGATTAATAAGGAAGAGGCTTGGGGACCAAGGTGGCGTGGTAGTTAAGGTGTGGAACACTCCCACGTGGTCGACCACAGTTTGAGTCCCAAATCTGGTGGCTTGCTTTCTCACTTTCCCTCTCTCTCTCTGTGTTCTCTCGTCAAATTAAAATAAATGAACGAATAAAAAAAATTAAAAAAGTAATTCTTAAAAAAAAAAAAAAAGAAGAAGAAAGAGGCTTGGGGCCAGTAGGTGGTGTGGTGGTTCGGGTGCTGAACTCCCACAGAGCCAATTGCAGTTCAAGTCCCAGAGCTAGCGGCTTGCCTTCTCACTTTCCCTCTTTCTCTCTCTCTGTCTCTTTGGTGAGCACATGTGCCCTATAGCTAATTAAACAATACCAATGATAATAAATGTCTTAAAATTAAATTTTATAAAAGGAGGAGGCTCACCGCCTGGTTTCCCAGAGGCAGTTGGGTCTCAGTTCCCTCTCCGTCCTCAGTTTCCTCCTTTGGGAATGAGGCGGCAGGACTGCCTGTCCAAGTATCTGGCGGCTGAGCAGAAGGTCAGCTCGCTAATAGGGCTGAGGTCAGAGGCCGGGCGTCAAATAAGCTCGGCTCCCTTGCCTTGCCTCTAAGGTCACAGACGGCCCTCTCAATCCAGCCACCTGGTCATAAAGGAAGTGGCAGGAGTGTAGACAGATCAAAACCAACCCAACACCACAGCCCAATCCCGGCTGTGATTCAGAAGCGTCTTGAATTTGAAGGACTCCACTTCAGCAATGACCTCCCAGCGCCTAATCAGTTCCAGCTAAGGGCTTTGTTCTCCTGGACGGGGGTGGGGGATCAAAGCATTTCTTGCTAATCATCATTTAGCATTAATTACTCGTTTAAGTAACCTGACCCAGATCAAATACCACTCTCTCACTTGCATCCTGACAGCCTCAAAGAGCACCCTTGATCTTTCAACCCAACGGGCATCAAATTGGGAGGAAGCCGCTGAGAACCTGGGAACCCGGAGACCCTGGGCGACACAGGCACTCAGTCGTTCACTTACTGCTTCCCTTCCTGTTCACTTTTTAACCCCACCATCCAGGAAATGCATAAATACAGAACGGGCCTCCCGCGCCCTCTCCCTGGCCACATCTCATTCAGTTCCTCACCGTGCAATGACGAAACATGCAGACCTCAGACCTCTGTGCTCACGAGCCACGTGAGTGGCCCGAGGTATGCCTACGCACCTCTCTGAGCCTTCAGTTTTCTCATCTGCACCGTGGAAACAATTCCATCCACATCCTGGCCTTGTCGTAAGGATAAAGTACAATCTAAAACCTGCATCTCAAAGCTGAGAAGGAATACCCAGTGCGTTCCAGCTCTACCATCAGTAAGCTCTTTCTTGAGCTGGGTTAAGAGCCCACAGTATTCACAATTCTGAATCTGGAATAACTCATAATACGTGTTACAGGCTGGGAACAGGTGGCTGGATTCCACATGACCCACTGTGTGGTTCAAGTCCTGGATCTGGTGGCTTAAGAACCATGCCTGGTGCATGTGTGTGCAGGCTCAAAAGGAAGAAGTGGAAGAGAATGAATGAATGGCAGAGTGACCATTCCTCATGGGAGATCCTTTCTCACGTTCCCTCAGTTTCTCTCAATGACTTGTTCTTGAGTGCATGTGGCAAATTTTAAAACAAAAATGTGGGCCAGTCAGGTGGCGTGGTGGTTAAGGCAGCTGACCCACATGGCTGACTGCACAATTCGGGTCTCAGACTGGGACTTAAAAAAATCCAAGAGGAGACCAGAGAAGGGATTACTGCATGGCCATGCCCCTGGGGGTGCTTTCTCGCTTTCTCTGTCTCTATCCAGCAAAAGAAAGGCAAGTGCTCTGGGGGTGAGGGATCCCGATGCATCCCTGCCACCACCTAAGCTCCCACAAGCTTCAAAGGGAATTCAGCACCCGCAAGAAACAATGCCCTTTCCTCCAGCAATTCCACATTAAGAAGGATACATAAAGAGATAATCAAACAAAAGGAGAAGAATCATCTAGAACAATGCTGTCAACAGAAATAGAAGGTGAGGCCCAAAAAAGGTGACACTGTTCGTAGCATACTGGGCTGCAGTGCTGCAAGCTGCATGGCTAATCATGGGTTTGGATCCCCAACCTGGCTGACTTAAAACATGGCGGGTGTGCACATGCCCAAGATACCATGAGCTGGAGGGCTGGGGGGCTGGTGAAGAGGTCATGGTGTGACCAGACCCAGTCCAGGGTGCTTCTCTCTCTCTTCCCACCTCCTCTTTTTCTTTCTATTGTGCACACATGTGCTCTCTATAATGAATAAAATGAATAATTTAAAATGTCTCACTAGAGCTTTAAAAAAAGAGAAATCTGGGACCAGCAGTTGGTGTAATGGCTATGTCGCTGGACTCCCATGTAGTCGACCACAGTTCAAGTCCCAGAACCGGTGGCGTGAACTCACACTGAGTGCGTGTGTGCCCAAGATCCTGAGAGCAGAATGGGGGAGAAGGGATTGTGGTGTAGCCATCCCCCCTGGGGGGTGATTTCTTGCTTTCTGTCTCTCTCTGTCCTTCTGGTGAGCGCACTCGCCCTATAGCAAAAACCTCTCCAAAAAAAAAAAGAGAGAGAAATCTAAAGTGAGCCCCACAAAACAGGGACTTCAAAAAATTTATTAAAAATGAAATTAAAATACATGTTCATTGTGGCTCAAAGAAAATATTTAAGATTCATGCATAATTTTTCCTAATGCACATTTTCCATGAACGTTTTGTTTGTTTATTTGCTATAGAGAGCATGCGCTTGCCAGAGAGACAGAAAGCAAGAACACCCCCACCCCCACTGGGAGGGGATGACCAAGCCACAATCCCTTCTCTTCCAGTCACCTCTTGGAATTTTGGGCATGTATGCACATGCATTTGGCATGAGTTTTAAGCCACCGGATCCAGGACTCAAACCAAAGTCGTCTACGTGGGAGTCCAGCGATGTAACTGTTACACCATCTGCTGGTCTCTTCCTGAACTTTTTGAAGACTATGTATATATACTTCTGAATTTTTCATGATCATATTTAAAAATCTAAAATTAAACAAGTAAGGGACCAGCAGTTGGCCTAGTGGCTTAAATTCACGCTGGGTGCATGTGCATGAGTGCCCAAGATCCCAAGAGGAGAATGGAGAAGGAATTGCGGTATGGCCAACACCCTGGGGGGTGATTTCTTGCTGTCTCTCTGTCTCTCTCCGTCTTTCTGGTGAGTGCATGCACCCTATAGCAAAAACCTCTCCCAAAAAAAAAAAAAAATTAAACAGGTAAAACTAATCTTAATAATATACTTTGTTTAACCAATATATGAAAAATATTATCATTTCAACAGGGTTGCCAGATTTAGGAACTAAAAATACAGAATGCCCAATTAAATTTTAGATGAAAAACGAATAATCCTGGGACCAGCAGGTGGCATGGTGATTAAGGTGCTGAACTCCCATCTGCCAACCACAGTTCAAGTCCTGGACCTGGTAGCTTGCTTTCTCACTTTCCCTTTCTCTCTCCAGTCAAATTTTTAAAATAGTAATAATTAATATATATTTTAAAATGCATAATCCAGGGCCGGCAGGTGGTGTGGTGGTTAACGGCACTGGACTCCCACGTGGCTGACCACGGTTCAAGTCTTGGACCTGGTGGCTTGCTTTTTCACTTTCTCTCTCTCTCTCTCTGGTCAAAGTAAAAATAAATAAATAAAGTTAAATAAAATAATCCTTTAAAAAAATGAATAATCCTTTTTGGTATAAGGATAGCCATGTGTCATTTGGTATATACTGGGGTCCCTGGAAAAGTTAGGATGAATTTTTGCATAGGGAAACAGAAAAATACATCATGACTTTCCGATGACCCAATATTTATGCTTTAAAAATTTTTTTTTAATTTACTGTTTATCTGAATTTGAATTAAACTGGTTTTTTTTTTTAAATCTAGGAACACTAACTTCAATACGCAATTAATATAAAAATTAACTGAGATATCCACTATTTTGTTACTAAATCTTTACAAATCTGTTATATATTTTACATTTACAGCCCATTCCAATTTGGGCTGACTGTATTTCAAGTACTCACTAGCCACACATATGATTAGTAGCTAACATTTTGGAGAGTGAAGATCTAGATTTCTAGAAATCTAGAAGATTTCTCTCATTATTATTTTTTAAATAATAGCAAAAAAAAAAAAAATCAGCAAAATGGCCATTGGGCATTCTGGGCATTAACCAAACCATCACAAGCTCTAAAGGTTCATGTTTTGGAAGGTAGTCACAGTGGGCACTGGTTGGGTGTCTCCCAAAAATTCAGGTCTTGGGATTAGACTGTACTGTAAAGGTATTAAGTGAAAATGTGACCCCTTGGTGATGCCCCTGGGTGGGGACTTTGGGTGTGATGACACCATTGGGGTAGGCCCCTATGATTGAGTTCTGGTGGGTTCATGGGAAAGACACACTCATGGATACTGACTAGACTCTACTTCTGCAAAGAAAAGTTTTGCAAATAAACCTCTCTCCGTGGCAGACTCGGAGATGGGCACTGATGGAAAGTTGGGTCTCTGCTGTCAAAATGTATCATCTTTCTTTTCCCATTCTGGACCGCGTCGGGTCCGCTGTTGGTCTACTGAGACCTGAAAGTTGACAACTTCTTTGCGTCCAGGAGGCTGCTCCCAGTGACTCTGTAGCCCTCACCCTGCCACAAAATGAATGTATTGAATTACATCATAAATGCTATGGATACTGTTTGGATTACCATGAAAAAAAGAGAAAGAAGGAAAGTCGGGAGGCTCATGAACGTTCTGAGAAGGCAAAAAAGATGATTGGTCTGAAGGCTAAGCTCTACATGCTGAGAAAATTCAAATGAAAAAGACCATCAAGATGCATGAAAAGAAGAACACCAAGAGAAGAATGATGAAAAGACTCCACAGGGAGCAGGGCCTGCCTATCTGTTGGACAGAGAAAGAAAGCCCCGAGCTAAAGTACTTTCCAATATGATTAAACAAAAACGGAAAGAGAAAGCGGGAAAATGGGAAGTCCCTCTACCCAAAGTTCGAGCCCAGGGAGAAACAGAAGTGTTAAAAGTTATTC
>NW_006159738.1:2255443-2259047 GCF_000334495.1 Tupaia belangeri chinensis | reverse complement strand
GAAAGATTCATTAGGCCAATGGGCTTACATTTTAAGAAGGCCCACGTAACACATCCTGAACTGAAAGCCACCTTTTGCCTGCAAATATATGGTGTAAAGAAGAGTTCCTCATTCCCCCGGTATACAACTTTGGGTGTTATCACCAAAGGTACTGTTATTGAGGTGAATGTGAGCAAGTTGGGCCTTGGGACACAAGGAGGCAAGGTTATTTGGGAGAAATATGCCCAAGTTACCAACAATCCTGAAAATGATAGGTGCATAAATGCTTTCTTACTGGTTTGATAGCAGTTGCATGCAAATAACTCTTTGTAATTTTTAAAGATGATACCCCAATCTGGAAAACCATCATGACTGATGTTTCTGAATATAGTTGGTCTCACATGTCTGCAGTCATCAAAAGATTATTTATTAAATTGTACAAAAACATTAAAGTGGCCTGGTTTTTAAAAAAAAAAAAAAAAAAAAAAACAGAACAAACAAAAATATATATAATCTCTGAGTACTTGATTCTAACTCTAACAGGTGACTTTTATTTTTTTGTTTGCTATAGCCTGAGTAAAGGGAGAGAGAGAGCCAGAAAGAAAGTGAAAAACACCCCTCTGAAGGGATGGCCACACTGCAATTCCCTCTCATCCATCCTCCTCTTGGGACTTTGAGAATACATCACAACCAGCATGTTTTTTAAACCACTGGGTGTAGGACTCAAACCACATAGTCAGCCATGTGGGATCCAGCCGCCTTAGCCATCATGCCAACAGTTGGCCTCCAGACTTCGCCTTTTTAAGCCTCAGTTTCTTCACCTGTAAAGTGGGAGTCTCAACTGTCCGCCCCCCAGGGTTGTTAGAGCCTAGGGAGATAAAGGATAGGCAATAGCAACCTGCTTTGTGTAAATTCTTTATTCTCAACTGTTCTTCCTAGTGTCTTTGACCTTTCCCACTCAGTTTTACAAAGAGAAAAAAATTACTTTCAAAAGAAGAAGACAGCTCATAAAGCAGGTGGAAGAAAAGGAGGAAGGGAAAATAAGAGAGTGAGGGAAGAAAGAAAATCCATCTAGTGACAGGGAAGACAGTACTTCCCCACAACTTTCTGAGTGGCCACCAGGGGGCACTGCTTGCAGATTCCACAACTAGGTAAAATGATCCCTTTTAAAAACAAAAACTTTGCAATGAACCAATCACCCGAATTATTAATCTAAACTGGGGTACCCTCTCCCAGGGACCCCCTGGAAAGCTGCAAAGTCCATCCTACAGGAGGTGTGAAAGGCAGGGGGAAGCAGCTCCCAGCTGCGGGGCGTTTGCATCTTACCTTGGAAGTCTTCTTTGGCCAAGTGACCACAGGGACCCCAGTGATGGCCAGAGTGGGGTCATCATCTGCGTGCTCCTTCAGGACATTCTGTGGCCAAACAAAGGAGCCATGTTAGCCCAGGGTGAAGCTCTCTGAATTCTGAATGGGACTGGAGAGCAGACCTAACCCAGCAAATGACTGAGAGCTCTCCACAAAGTCAACACCTATTCACCACCACCCACACTCTCAACAGAAAACATGCCACCAGCATCCTCCAGGTCCCACATAGACACAACATTCTCCTTTGTAAAAAAAAAAAAAAAAAAAAGTTGAAAAACAATCACAAACCTTCCTGTTTCTTCCATGCCATGTATCGTCGTCCACTGATCACACTTATGACACCACACACTCGTCCTGGCATCATGGACTCTCATAAACCTAATCTCATTTCTTGCTTACTAATTGCCTGGTAGGCTGGGCCATGGCACCAGAGATCCTTGAACACACACAAGTTCAAACTCAGAGAAATGAAAAAACAAAGCAAATGCACAGTCACGACACTTCCGTAGAGCCTCAACTCTGTCTTCCCTTCCTTGTCAGCTCGCCACAATCCTAAAGCCGTCGTGTAAAGACATGAACTGTTTTGGAGGCCCTAAGCACAGGGAGATGCACGATCCAGTTTCACTGATAATGGCACCATCACCAGATGCTGGCAGGAAGACGGGCCACGGTGGACACACTGCCAGGCTAGGTAGGGATCGCCACACAAGGCACTGCCACCATTCCCTTGTGAGTAGTTCGAAGGTTCTTCAAAGGTAAATCCGGCTCTACCAGACTTCAATCTTGTGTGTGGCTGAGTTAGGATCCTCACCCGAATGTCAATGTCACACTCTTGTGCCTCTGTTGCAGATCTCCCTGGACCGAGAAGGGCTCAAAGGACTTGGACATTGCCCCCGACGAGGGAGAGCAGAGCCCTTGAACCCTGCCGCTGGCACCAAGTTCTCCACCCATAACCACTCACACCTGCACTCTTCAGGCACCAGACGTTGCAACCATGACCTGCCCACGCCTGGGTTTCCTTGGGCCACATTCACAGCACACCATAAAAAACGTCTAGGGACACAGACCTGCCACTGGTTACTGAGCCTCCACCATGAATGTTTGGATTGTACCAAAGCATTCTCATCCTCTCAGGGACATTTAGGAACTCCCCTGGTAGCACTTAACGGGAAAAGCAAGGAAGCTAAGATGGGCGTCGGTGCAGATGACCTTAACTCACTCCCCCAATCCGCTCCCCCAAAGTGACTCTAATTCACTTTTAATTTCCTCATTGTCCTGTTTTCCTGGTCACCGTTTGGCTGCCTATTATCTCACACCAATCTAAAGAAGCCCCTCTCGGGGTCAGCAGGTGGCATGTTGGTTAAGGCACTAGGCCCCCACATAGCCGACTGTAGCTCAAGTCCTGGACCCTGTGGCTTGAAACACACTGGGCACATGTGCACACGTGCCCAAGATCCTAAAAGGAAAATGGAGGAAAAGGGATTATGATTTCTCATTTTTCCCTCTCATGGTCTCTCTCTCTGTCTCTCCAGCAAGTGCATGCATCCTATGGCAAAAATATTTTAAAACGTCCCTCTTCTTTCCACAAGGCAGCCAACAGCACTGTGGTCAAGGATGTCAGCTCAAGGACTAGCTGCCTGGGTTTGAATCCTAGCCCCAGCACAGACAGCTTTCTCAAAGTCCCATGGTCAATGTCAATGATTTGTAAAAGCAATTTAGAAAATGTTTTGATTCGCCACTATTTCCCAAAGCATCACATAATGACTAACCTAGAGTAGGCTTCCAGTAAATAACTCTAATTAAAAATAAATAAATTAATAAATACAGCCAGCCAGGGGGCACGGTGATTAAGGCAGCTGGATCACACACGGCCAGCTCCATGGTTCCAGTTTTGGACCCGGCAGCTTGAAAAGCACATGTGTGTGCAAGTCCAAAATCCCGAAAGGAGAAGGAAGGAGAAGGGGCTGTGGTGTGGTCATCCTCAAGGGGGGGGGGATTTCTCACAGTTCCTGTCTCTCTCTGTTTCTCTCCGGTGAGCACACGTGCCCGTCTCTCTCTCTCTCTCTGGTCAAATTAAACAAATAATATAAATGAAATAAAATAATTATTAAAAAAAATTTCTTCTCTAAGTGATCTTGAGTCCAGAATCTCAAAAATATCCAAAGCCAAGTTCCCCTCTCTGTATGGTGGCCCTCTGTGGCCACCAGGGGGTGCCCTGGGCTCTGTCCCTCAGGGAAGTTATTTTCATTTGTATGTGACA
>NW_006159738.1:2251711-2255428 GCF_000334495.1 Tupaia belangeri chinensis | reverse complement strand
TAATAATTGGGATTTTTCTTTTTGTCTCTGAGAAATAGATTGTGATGGAGGGAATCCTATCACTGGCTTCCCTAGGCTCTGGCTGAATTTATCACTCCCCTGGGTGCTTGGCAGTGCAGATAAAAGGAAGCTGGGTGACCGCACGGCTCAGCCCCCTAAGGGTTACTCCGACAAGCCTTCTGTCCCCAGAGGGCCAGGAGCAGGGTTGTATTTTATTCTATTTTATTTTGTTTTATTTTGCTGCTATAGGGAACGTGTGCTCACCAGAGATACACAGAAAGAGAAAGTGAGAAATTACCTCCCAGGGGGGATGGCCACGCCACAATCCCTTCTCCTCCATTCTCCTCTCGGGATCTTGGGCATGCACACCCATGTGCACATGTTTATCAAGCCGCCATGTCTGGGACTTCAACCACACAGCCGCCATGTAAAATCCAGCACCTTAACCTCCACGCCAGGCCATGCGTGCCATGCCACCTGCTGGTCTAACAGTAGCTTTTTATTGGTAGAGATTTTTGCCTTAGGGCATGTGCACTCACCAGAGAGAGAGAAAAAGAGAGGGCAAGTAAGAAATAACCCCTGGGGGGGATGGCCTAGCCACAATCCCTTCTCCATTCTCCTCCCAGGATTTTGGGGGTGCACACACATGCAACCGGTGTGTGTTTCAAGCCACCAGGTCCAGCTCTCAAACTGCAATCGGCCGGTGGGAGTCCAGCAGAGTAACCACTATGCCATCTGCTGCCCCCACCATCCTAAGGAGTGAAAACTCAGCCTGTACTCGCCTTCAGAGGCGGCTGCAGAATCACCCTGAAAAGGGGCATCAGACGAAGCCCCTCCCACCTCCAGCCTGGGTGTTCTCTGCCTACTCAGGTGGGTGGCAGCCTCAACCCGTCTCATTTACGAGACTGGAGATCTACACTTGTCTAAGTGGCACTCGCCCTCCTGCCCTGTGGGCAGGAGCCACAGCCCTTCCCCGAGTGCTCGCTGAAAGTGCAGACTCTCCCAGGAGGACAGCGTGGAGGGTGACGTGACTCTTACTGGGAATTATTTGGTCCACCAATTAATTGTTTCCGGTCCAGGAGGAAGAGGAGTAAATGAGGTCCTGGGTTGAGCGGTGCTCCTCTCAAACTTCATGTGCACCCAGAGCCTCCCAGTGTGACCCTTTAATCAAGTTGTGACGAGGTCATGGTAGATGAAGGCGGGGCTTAACCCAAAGATATGTCGGTGACTGACAGCACAGAGACCACCATGGGACGATGAGGTGGAGGTGGAGTGGAGGTGGAGGTGGAGGTGGGAGGGAGGGAGGCGGCTAAAGCCAAGGAGTGCCAAGGGTTGATGGCAGCCACTAGACTCTGGGAGGGGTAAGGAAGGCTTCTCCCACGAGAGGATGCAGAGGGAGCTCGGGGTGCATTCCGTGATGCCGCAGGGAAACCCAATGCCGAGAGGCACGCCCATGGGAGAAGGTCGCCAGTTACCTCCTAGAGACCTAGCCCAAGTACACCAGGCACATGTGCCCATGGTCCAGGCTGGCTGAGCTGGCAGGGTTGGGGGGACTGCACAGAGACCGTGGTCAGGGTCTCTCTCTCTCTCTCTGTTTCTCTCGCCAGCAAGCATGCATGCCTGGTAGCAAACTAAAAAAAAAAGAAGAAAACTGGGGGATCAGCAGTTAACGTAACGGCTATGTCGCTGGACTCCACGTAGTCAACTGCGGTTCAAGTCCCGAACCCGGTGGCTTAAACTCACACTGGACGCGTGTGCATGCATGCCCAAGATCCTGAGAGGAGAATGAAGGAGAAGGGATTGCTGTGTGGCCATCCCCCATGGAGGGTGATTTCTTGCTTTCCATCTGTCTCTGTCTTTCTGGGGAGCGCATGCGGCCTATAGCAAAAACCTCTCAAAACAAACAAACAAACAAACAAACAAAAATGTCAGGATATAAAACTACATTACAAAGAAATAGAATAGGTGAACCAATAAGGCAGAAAGAAGAAGCTAGGGGAGGCGGCTACTGCTAGGGGTGGTGAAAGCATCTGTAACTGATAAACAGCGGTAGCACAACACTGAACTTCTTTTTTGAGAAAGAGAGAGATTTTTGCTATAGGGTATGAGTGTTTGTCAGAGAGACAGAGACAAGCGAGAAATCACCCCCCAGGTGGGATGGCTGCACTACAATCCCTTCTCCTCCATTCTCCTTTCAGGATTGTGGGCATGCATGCAAATGCACTCAGCATGAGTTTTGAGTCGCTGGGCCCAGAACTCAAACCACAGTTGACCGTGTGGGAGTCCAGTGCCTTAACCGCCATACCACCTCCTGGTCCTGAACACTGAACTTTCTTAATGCCACGGAGCTTGACACTTTAAAATGGCTAAAATGGTACCTTTGTGTTACGTATATGCTACCATAACATTTTTTAAAATGGTGTAGTGGTTACGTTCCTGGACTCTCACAGGGTCAACCGTGGTTCAAGTCCCAGACCTGATGGCTTGAAAATAACGCTGGGCACATGTGCACGAGTGACTAAAGCCCCACGAGGAGCATGGAGAAGAGACTGTGGAATGGCCATCCCCCCGGGGGCTGATTTCTCACTTGCCCTCTCGCTGTCTCTCTCTCTCCAGCAAGTGTACACACTCTAAGGCAAAAGCCTCTTTAAAAAAATGAAAAGGTTTTGGGTAAAAGCCAAAACCTAGCTAAGGACTGCATTGGATTGGGGACTGTCTCCAGTCCTGGGGGCTCTGGCTACCATGAGTTTCAAACTCTGAGGTCCTACAGAAAGGAAGAGAGGGACTCCACCATGAGTTTCAGTCTCTGAGGTCCTACAGAAAGGAAGAGAGGGACAGAGGACATTGCTGGGGAGCACAAGCCATGGTCGGAGCCAGCCAATCCCCAGGGGAACCACCCCCAGTGAGAGGCACGAGTGGGCGGTGGGACGGGAGTGAGCATCAGCGGCTGTCTCAGAGCCACACCCCACTGCTCAGTGGCGGCTCTGGTTTCTCCGCAGCAGGGAAGTGGAGTCCCCAGCGGCAGGGCAGAAAGAACAGAGTGGGAAGAGGCTGCCCAGCCTTGGGAATGACGCTCCCACACGAGGTCAGTCCCAGGTTCAAAATCTTTTCTGGCTCTCTGGGGGTAGCACAAGGCTGACGGCCTAGCTAAGGAACTGGGGACTCGCCTGCTCCAAGCCGCCCGGACTCGCTTCCCCAGGACAGGCACACAGCATTTGGAGAGACTAGCAGAGGTTTGGCTTTTCCTGGGGTACTAAGGCCTGTCACCCAATTTACAAGCTCAAGAACATAAACTTCCCTAGAGAAGGAAAGTTCAATAAATGAGCCCAGACACTAAACTGTACACAAGAGACAGCAAGCCTAAAGCAAACGGCAGGGGGCGCCCCGGGGGGAGTGGTGGGGACTGGGGCACACGGGGTCAGCTGCTGCTCACCTCCTGCAGCCTGCAGCCAGCCAGGGACAGACAGCGCGGTATTTGTTGACTCCAGGTTGGCAACTATCGACGAAAACGGTTGTATTCCACCCAGGCGAAAGCCATGCCTAGAGGCTGGACCTGGCCTGGGGGCACCAACCTGCACCTTCTGTCCAAGGATCAAATGTGCTGTTTGTTCTGTAAACCGGATGCTCACTGGCATCTCCCTAAATTGAGGTTGGCTGCCGTTTTTTTTTTTTTTTTTTTTTTTTTTTTTTAGATTGTGTGTTCTCTCAGCAGGCAGG
>NW_006159738.1:2231157-2248924 GCF_000334495.1 Tupaia belangeri chinensis | reverse complement strand
GGGTTGGCGTCCTTTTTTTTTTTTTTTTTTTTTTTTTTTAATTCTAGAAGTTGTGTGCACTTGCCAGAGAGAGAGAGGGAGAGAGAGCGAGGAAGCACTCCCCAGTGGGGTGTGGTCACACAATGACCCCGTCTCCAGTTTACCACTGGGCATACCAACACAGGTGCCCTGCATGCTTTTCAAGCCACCAGGGCTGACATTCGGACAGCCATTTGCCACAGAGCACCCAGTTCCTAGGCTATGGGGCCAGTCTGGGGTTGTCTTTTAAAAATTTTATCTATCTATCTATCTATCTATTTGTTGTCATTTTCAAGTTGCTGGGTCTGAAATTTGAACCGCAGTCCGCCATGTGGGAATCCAGTGCCTTAAACCAACAGGCTACCTGTCAGTCCCTGGAATTGCCTTTGGAGAAGGGGAAAGAAATCACTTCCTCCGTGGCCACCAAAGGCATGGGGGGAGGTGGGCACACAGCCCTCCCCACCGAGCAGCAGGCGTCAGCGGGCCGAGTCACTTAGCTTCTCTGTTCCCACCTTTTCTCATCTGCAAAGTGGGGATACTGAACAGCAGCCTGTGGGCGCTGCTCCTTTCTGACTCACTCTCTGTGTATGGGGATAAAAGCCAAAAGAGATTAGGGGATTTCACACGATAAAGAAAAGGGAGGAGACGGGCATCCTTACCTGGCGGCTAAGAGCAGGCTCAGTAGTCAGCCCCTCGTTATGTGCAGCATCCTCTGTGTATAGCATGTTGGGGGGACGCTGGGGGAGTCCATTATTTTCAAAAACTCTCAAAAACAGTCAAGAATCCATGAAATAGATGCACAGTGAAAGTCTGCTCCAGGCCCAGCTGCAGCAGCACAGGCCGTAGGCGCACGGCTGCACAACGTTGGAGAGCACGCAGGCAGGTCCCGGGTTCTCGTCCCAGGTCCACTGCAACATGCCAGGTGTGCCCATGACCCTGGCTGGCTGCAGGGCCGGGGGAGAACCACGATGTGACTATGTGGGCCCGAAGAATTGTGGTGTGACGACTGTGCGGATGGAGCCTCCTCTCTCTCTATCTTTAAGGAAATAAACTTTTTTTTTTTAAGAAATTGATTTATAAGGGTATTCATCACAGCGTTGTTTTACCTGAATTAATTTCACAGTACCTGGAGGGAACATACCTCTATATAAAGTGAGGTATACCTAGATTAATGGGCCAGCAGGTGGCATGGTGGTTAAGGCACTGGGCTCCCACGTGGCTGACAGTGGTTCAAGTCCTGGACCTGGTGGCTTGCTCTCTCACAGTCCCTCTCTCTCACTGGTCAAATTTATCAAATAAAATAAAATGAGTAATTGATATTTTTTTAAATAACTGTTTTATTTAACTTTATTTATTTATTTAAATTTGACCAGAGAGGGAGAGAGAGAGAGAAAGTGAGAAAGCAAGCCTTCAGGTCTGGGTCTCGAACCACGGTTGGCCATGTAGTTCTGTGCCCTTAACTACCATGCCACCTGCTGGCCTCCAAAGTGACTAATTATTAAAAATAATAATAATAATTTTGTACACAGGCTCCCTTTTGTGGGTTCCAGGTTGCCTTGAGCAGACACCACGAGTCCAGCCCTGGTCGCTATGGCAGAAGAGCCCTACCACTTCCATACCCCAGCACCGGACACAATGTTTCCTAAACAGATAAGCAAACAAACGAAATACCAAGTCCTGCATAGATTGCACCATGAAGAGGAAACAAGTTCTGTTCCAGCCCCAGCAAGCAGCTGGCTTTACCTGGGCCTCAGACATTGGAGGCCGGCGGAAGTTCACATGCATCTGAGGCCTCGCACCAACAAGCCTTCCCCCGTGGAGACAGGCAGTTCCACCAGTGGTAAATACAAGAGTCGCTCGAGGGTCCTCACCCCAGCTCCACCATCTCCCTGCTCTGTGACCTTGGGTGTGTCCCTCAACCTCTTTCAACCTACTCTGCCATCGGTCCAATGCAAATAATGGAGACCTCTGAATCTCAGGTGGGTACATGGTGTCCCCATCAGCTGCCACGCAGGGGACCACTGAGATGTACAATCCGCTCTGAGGAAACGGGCACGTGTTCCAGGGAGGCCAGCCCAGAACGACACACAAGACCAGGAGTCTGCCTCCCAACCCAACCACAGCACCCACTACTGCCACATGGCTCCCAAGGCCTGGAAGGACCTGCTGCCAGCCACAGAGCCGGCTTCCACCAGACGGCCCCTGCAGCGCTTCTATTCATTTATCGTATTTCCTCATGAGAGCACAAAAGAGGGGCGCCATCACCAGGGTCCTCCTCCCACAATCCACCGCAGCTCTGTAGCCATCAAGGAGCACGGGGCCCCCGAGAAGACCCAAGTCACGAATCTGGAGCTTTCTCACACGACCTCCAGCATCACACGCAGCATCCCTCCCACCTCCGCCCTTAATGGCGACCTCTGCTGGAACTTCCTCGGCATGCTTGGCCCCAAGACCCCTCCCAGCACCTGGACCTAGAGGTCCAAAAGTCTGCACCAAGCCTCCCTCAAGCCCACTGAACAGGACCTGCCTGGCCCTCCTCACTGCCCAGCTCAGCCGCACCCCTGCCGACCTTCACTCCCTCCAGCAGTGCCTGGGGGTCCTCGATGCCCTCGGGGACACACTTCTTGTTCTCCGGGAGGGATTCCAGCTTCTCCACCAGAGCTTTCAGGCCCTTCAGTTCAAACTCGGTCAGGTGGGTCCATCTGGCAGAGACCTCGGTGGCAGGAGAGCCAGTGGGAGTCTTGGGGTAGTCTAAGGGCATCGTGGAAGACTTCACGCTCTCCTCGGACTCATTAGACAAAGTCCTTTTCAGGAACCGCAGGGCGGGTGCTTTGGGCTTCTTTCCAAGGGACTCCTGGTCCTCAGCAGGGGTGCTGGTGGGTGAGGTGGGACCCTCAGCAGGGGGCCTGGGCGCCTTATCAGGACCCTCGCCTTCCTCCTCCTTCTCCTCCTCCTCCTGAGGCTGCGGCTCACAGGACTCCTCTTCCATCTCTAGCCAGGAATCGGATGAGAAGCCGTCTATGCTGGGCTTTCTCGGGGCATCTGTAGGGGAAGGGAGAAGGTCAGAGAAAAGCCAAGATGGATGCCAGCTCCCTGCTGGGAGTCTCTAGAACTACATCACTATACCTCCCCTGGACGCCAGAGAGGAACCTTCTTTGACGATCCTAATGGTCTATGTCTTCTGGCCTCTAGAAAGGTGGAGGTCCATCAGACACAGGCTCAGATCCCAGCCCTGCTTCTCTCCAGCTGTGTGTCCCCACACTGGTCACCTCACCTCCCTGAACACACCCCGTAGTCTATTTCTCCAGAGTGTATATTATGGACGTGGTGTAGCGGAAAAACGCCACACTCTGCCAGGCTGACCCACGTGGGAAGATTGGCGATTCCCATCCTGACACCCAGGCCAGGCACGTGTGTGCCCATGACGGGGGCTGGTTGAGGGCTGAAGGTGGAACATGGTGTTGGAACTCTGTCAAGGTTGCTATCTCTCTCTCTCTCTAGCTCACTCACTCATGAAATAAATAAAACTCAACAAATAAATAAATATCTTTTAAAATTAAAGAGAGAAAACAGCAGGGCCAGCAGGTGGCATGGTAGTTAAGGCACTGGATACCACATGGGTGAATGCACAGTTCAAGTCCCAGACCCAACAGCTTGAAAACCATGCCGGGCACATGAACATGTGTGCCCAAAATTCCAAAAGGAAGGGAAATTGGAGTAGAAGGGATTGCAGTGTGACCCTACCCCCTTGGGGGTTCTCTCTCTCTCTCTCTCTCTCTGTCTCTCCAGTAAGCGCACATACCCTCTGGCAATTTATTTTTTAAAAAATGTATGTATGGGACCAGCAGTTAGCATAATGGCTATGTCACTGGACTCCCATGTAATTGACCGTGGTTCAAGTCCCGGACCCAGTGGCTTAAACTTATGCTGGGCACGTGTGCATACGTGCGCAAGATCGCAAGAGGAGAATGGAGAAGGGATTGCAGCGTGGCCATCCCCCTTGGGCGTGATTTCTCGCTTTCTGTCTCTCTGTCACTCTCTGTCTTCCTGGTGAGCACACACACCCTATAGCAAAAAAAAAACGTATATGTATGGTGGGGCTGGCAGGTGGCGAGGTAGTTAAGGTGGCTGGACTCCCAGATAGCTGACCTCAGTTTGAGTCCTGGACCTGGCAGCTTCCTTTCTCACTTTCCTTCTCCTTTCTGTTCAGCTTCACAATAAATAAATAAATAAATAAAATAATGGAAAAAAAAAAAAAAGTAAATGTATGGCAAAGAACACTTCTAGCCTCTGCAGGCCTGAGGTGGGGACTAAGGTGGCGTCCCTGAGTGTGGTTCCTGGCACACATGTAGCGATCAATAAGGAGCGTTCTTCCCTACCTTGTCCCCTTTCCTTTGGCGGGTGGACCAAGTGCCAGGGAAACAGTGGCAGGAAAATATAAAAACACAGAGTGGGCGGGGCTACCCACACACTGCCTTGAGACTTCCTCGGACACCTGCCAGCTGCATCAGGAATGTTCTTCTACTGCTCTAACTACCCATGCAAGAGGAAACTGAGCCTGTGCTTCTTGCCCCGGGGACTAGCAAAAATCAGAAGCCTCTTCACTCTCCACAGCCTCAGGTCCCCATGGGAACACGTAGCTACTGCAGGCACGGCGAGGACCACACTCTCGCAGGCAGATTTCCCATCATGCCTGCTAGGCTGGGGGCTTGGGAGGCAGGTTGTGGAGTTGCAGCATTTTCCAACACTATGGCATCTGAAGGCAGTGAGATTACTACATGCCCCACAGACAAAGCTGACTTCCCGAGAGGCCAACGGGCACTTCCTAGGAGAGACTCCAGCAGACACATTTGTGGTCCGTCCAATGCCCAGCCTGGAACCCCTAAAGGTCACGAAGGGAAGGGAAGGAGAAGCTTATTACGAAGCAGGAAAACGAAGAAGACTGTAAAAGTGCTGGAGCCTGCAGAAGAACTCCTGCAAACCCTAAAGGAGCAGGCCAGTCTCCTCTCTCTACTCCGTGATGGAAACATGCCGTGGCGGAGACACCGTGGACTCGACATCCTGGAAAACCCTCAGCAACAGCAGCTTGGGACACGGGGAAGCACCGCGGTCGTCCTACAGACAGCGCTGTCAGGGCCTGCTGTCACAGCCAGATGCAACTTCAGGGCGGTGTTTGTGAGTCACGACTCAAGGGCACAGCCATTTTGGGGGGATGATGTCCCTTTAAGCCCTGGCAGCAGGGCAGGATGCTGCAGCTGCGGCTATAAACACATTCTCTCTCCCTGCCTCTATCAGAACCCCTGCCTGCTCTTCCAAGCTTGTGCCACCAGCACTGTTACCCCTCCTGCTGGCTGGAGGACAGGCTGGGTTTTGGGGCACTGGCTGCATCTCCCAGACCTGCTCCTATATAGATAAAAACACCCAACCTCCAGGTGCAGAGGGAAGACTCAGCTGGTAACCACGGAGACATAAAAAGAACCGGGATTCCTTGTTCTGTGACACGAGCCCGTTCAGCAACCCTGCTGGGACTGTGCTCTCCCTGTACCTGCACGGTCCCAGACTGGAGGCCACATATGACACACTTCTGGGGTCAGAGTTCACTTCCTGGGACTCCGTATTCCACGTGGGACGCTGACAAGGATGGCTCCCCTAAGGATTCTCTAGAACTCTGCTCAACACTCTGGCTACAAAGAACCTCTGGGACTCAGGGACTCTCTCCAGATCCCAATGAGGAAAAGGTGTTCTGGTCCGGCTTCCCGCAAAGCCGGGGTTCCCGGGCTCACTCACCCACGAGCATGGACTCTCTCTGGTATTCCTGAGTGAGGTAGGAGCGCTGGGTCACGCAGGACACGTATCTCTCCAAGACATACCAGCACATCTCATAGTAGAAGGGGTAGCGGAATTTGGGCTGCACCTGAGAGCAAAGACCCGGGTGGGAGGAGGTCAGTTTCTGGAGGGCAAAGAGGGGAAGGAGGGAGAGAAGTGGAGGGAAGCTGCCTGGAAGTGGGGACAGCATCTCAGCGAATGCACAAATGGTAGGAGGGGGAGTCGGGGAGGGGCTGGAAAGGGGAAGATGCCAGTAGCATGCAGGAATGAGGCAGAGGCAGAGGCCTGTGCTCAAGCATCTTGTCCATGGTCCCTGAGCTGCAAGCCTGGGAAGCGGGATGGGGTGTGCTTTGTGCCTCCAGGAGATGCAGAAAAACACGGTTCTCCCCTGACCGGCTCACAGAGTGTGTACCTGCAGATGAGAGCCACTGCCCAATTCTAGCTACAACAGATATGGGCTCCTCGTCATTCTGGAGAATTCTTGCACAGATTCTGCTAGCCCTCCCTCCCACTTGAAAATCGGAAATCAACCCCCAAACCTTACCCATTTGCAGACAGACTGTGGAACATCCTCCTGCACTCTGGGAGGAAGGCCAGGCCAGAGGAACCAATGAGAGTGGTGGGGGTGTGGCCTCTTACCTCCAGGGGTGGGGCCTCAGGGATGTCCACCTCTTGCTCCTCCCCTATGCCCACCTGGACTGCCCAGCCTGCTTTTGTTCAAGAGGCTTCCTCACCAGGGTGGCCTGAGGCCATCCTGACACCAGGATACACTCCTGGGTCCAGAGTAGGAGTCCACAGGGAGTTCCCCTTTTCACTGTTTCTCCTAGGGGTGGAGATGAAGGTGGGGCCAGCGCTGCCTACAGGAACTGAACCAAGGCTGAGACCTCAGGGGGATTCCAACTGGTGGCAGTGCAGGGTCTAAACAGATGACACGGCCGCAAAGGATGGAAAGGAAGCAACACCACTGATGGCCCTGGCCCAGATGAGCCTTTTGCAAATGGGATCTTGAGCAGTGAGAAAGCGGGATCCCAGAAGACAGCCCCGTCTCCTACACTGGCCCTCTCCTGCAGAGGTTACACCACGGGTCTTGCACAGCCACACTCGCACCTGGCCTGTCTCTGCCCTTCCACCACCAGTGTGTCTGCGGGGCCCAGAGAGGCCTCCTTCCCACCCTGATCTCCAGGAACTCAGGGAGCTGTACATAAAACAAGCACGCCTCCCACCCCCCGCTGCCCAGATCCCTCTGCTGACAGCAAAGGACGACATGACTTGCAACCCCGGGAGAAAGTCAAAATGAGCAGATCTAGGTTCTCCGCTCTGCCTGCCTTTCTTGAAGCGCCCACCTGGAAAAGGCTCTCTTTGAGAATCCTAGCTCTTGGCTCCTTGTCCTGCTCACTCAGTTTTCAGCTTCAAAGCCCTTTTCTCACTGTGGGGGGCCTCACTTCTGCCATCTGCATATGGGGTCCCTTTGACCTCTCTGCTCTGGGGGATGGTGTACTCTGGAACAAGATCGCGGCCCTCACATGCATTCCGGCTCCTTGGGGAGCTGCGATCTAGCGGTTTCCTTGGCTCCAGCTCCTTTCCCGAGGATCCCAGTTTTATTGCTAGACTACTATTTTTTTTTTTTTTTCATAATTAGTGGATCAGTACCTGCTGGAGTTTTAAAAAGAGAAGGGCTTTTTGGTATGAACCTTCTTGACATGAACCCTCCTGTGTAGAAGGGTCTGGGGGGGTCACAGCCCATCCCTATTCCAACTAGTTTGAAATCAACTGCCAATATCTAAGAAGCAGGCTGGGATGGACAGACCCTCACTTACATCCCTGGACACTGGACTTGGAGTTGTTTTGTTTTGTTTTGTTTTGTTTTAGAGATTCTTTTGCTATAGGGTGTGTGCACTCGCCAGAGAGACAGAAAGCAAGAAATCACCCCTCAGGAGGGATGGCCATGCCACAATCTCTTCTCCTCCATTCTCCTCTCAAGATTTTGGGCATGCACACACATGCGCCCGGCATGGGTTTTAAGCCACCAGGTCTGGGACTTGAACCGCAGTCAAGTAGGTGGGGGTTCAGAAACATAACCATTGGGCCATCTGCTTGCCCCTTGAAGCTGGTTTGGAATTTTCAAATTTCTGGGCACCATCTGAGCCACCCTGCCATGAACAGGCACCAGAACACCTGAAAATCTTTCTAAATTAGGAGAAAAAAAAATTGGGGGCGGGGCTGTGCTTCAGGAGAGAAAGGTAAGTGCCCCCTCTCTGCTGCTGAACTCAAAGGACCAGCAGGGTGAAAACAAATGCTGATGAAAGAGTTCAACATTTTTTATTGTTGTTACTTTTTTTTTTTTTCCAAGAGAGGACTGCAGGAAACAAAATTGGCAAAGAACTGACTTACAAACAGGTTGTCGCCTTCTACCCTTTGCCTTCAAAAGGTTTCAGCCACATGCCTGGGAGCGTTAAACACTCGGGCTGCTCAGCATTATTTGTTGACAACTTTGGAGTCTCACCACACTGAGTGGGTTCAATGACAGTCCGAAACGAGAGGGAAGGCGGTCAGAGAGCATCCGATGCTCCCAGCCTAGCGAGGACACGATCTCTCAGCAGCTCTCAAGGGTTCCGTTTGAGTTCCAAAGGCCCGTTCAAGTGGCATCTGGCCTTAGCCCTTCCTCGGAGGCTTTTTTTCATAATTAGTGGATCAGTACCTGCTGGAGTTTTAAAAAGAGAAGGGCTTTTTGGTATGAACCTTCTTGACATGAACCCTCCTGTGTAGAAGGGTCTGGGGGGGTCACAGCCCATCCCTATTCCAACTAGTTTGAAATCAACTGCCAATATCTAAGAAGCAGGCTGGGATGGACAGACCCTCACTTACATCCCTGGACACTGGACTTGGAGTTGTTTTGTTTTGTTTTGTTTTGTTTTAGAGATTCTTTTGCTATAGGGTGTGTGCACTCGCCAGAGAGACAGAAAGCAAGAAATCACCCCTCAGGAGGGATGGCCATGCCACAATCTCTTCTCCTCCATTCTCCTCTCAAGATTTTGGGCATGCACACACATGCGCCCGGCATGGGTTTTAAGCCACCAGGTCTGGGACTTGAACCGCAGTCAAGTAGGTGGGGGTTCAGAAACATAACCATTGGGCCATCTGCTTGCCCCTTGAAGCTGGTTTGGAATTTTCAAATTTCTGGGCACCATCTGAGCCACCCTGCCATGAACAGGCACCAGAACACCTGAAAATCTTTCTAAATTAGGAGAAAAAAAAATTGGGGGCGGGGCTGTGCTTCAGGAGAGAAAGGTAAGTGCCCCCTCTCTGCTGCTGAACTCAAAGGACCAGCAGGGTGAAAACAAATGCTGATGAAAGAGTTCAACATTTTTTATTGTTGTTACTTTTTTTTTTTTTCCAAGAGAGGACTGCAGGAAACAAAATTGGCAAAGAACTGACTTACAAACAGGTTGTCGCCTTCTACCCTTTGCCTTCAAAAGGTTTCAGCCACATGCCTGGGAGCGTTAAACACTCGGGCTGCTCAGCATTATTTGTTGACAACTTTGGAGTCTCACCACACTGAGTGGGTTCAATGACAGTCCGAAACGAGAGGGAAGGCGGTCAGAGAGCATCCGATGCTCCCAGCCTAGCGAGGACACGATCTCTCAGCAGCTCTCAAGGGTTCCGTTTGAGTTCCAAAGGCCCGTTCAAGTGGCATCTGGCCTTAGCCCTTCCTCGGAGGCTGAGTGACCTTGGCAGATGAGAACCCAAGGTTTCCCAGTGCATCTAGAACTCCCAGGTCTCAGGGACTTGGAGAGCAAAATACCAGTGTGGGTGGAAGTGTTTTAAAATTTATTTTTCTCCTGGAAAAAAAAGATCAATACCAAAAAAATAAAAAAAAAGAAAGAAAGAAAGAAAAAAATCCAATGGTAGGGGAAAGAGAAAGGGAGGGTAAATTATTTGCAAATAGGTTCCAAATAGGTTCACTGGCTGCGAGGGAATAGGATGTGCTGCATTACCTTTTCTGGGAAGGCTGCTTTCACTAGAGCCATTAGGGGAAAAAAAAAAAAGATAAATATAAGAGAGACGGCAGTTTAATGAATGATCATTTAGACTATCCCTATCCCCTATCCACCTAAGTAGAGTTAAACAGTATGCAGGGGTTGTTCAGACATTATCTTAAGATGACAGACATGCACACATTCACTCTTGGTGTAATTCTCTCACCATTCCTCATGTTTTCAGGATCAGGAAGGGAAGATTTCTTCTACCAAGGGGGAAAAATGGAATTCCACCAGCCCCCAGATGCTTGCATCTGTCTGCTTTAAGAGAAGTTCACATTGCAGGATGAGGTCACCTGTCATCAGACCCAGGGATTTTTTTTTTTGGGGGGGGGGGTTGGTATAGGGCATCTCGCCAGAAAGAAAGAGACAGAAAGCGAGAAATCACCCCCTAGGGGCGATGGCCACACTGCAATCCCTTCTCCTCCATTCTCCTCTCAGGATCTTGGGTACACACACACACACACGTACCCTATGTGAGTTTAAGCCACCGGGTCTGGGACTCAAACCACGGTCAACTACATGGGAGTCCAGCGACATAGCTATTATGCCAACTGCTGGTTCCTAGACCTAGGAATATTAAAATGAGTGAATAAGACAAAGCTTCCTAACATTAAGAGAACTTTGGGACTTCTCTCAAGCCTGGATGGGAGTCCCCCACCTCAAGGCACAAAAACAAACAAAAAAATTTTTATAAAAAATTTGCTAGCAGACACGTGCACTCACCAGAGAGAGACAGAAGGAAAGTGAGAAAGCAGCCCCTGTGGGGAATGGCCACGTCATAATACCTTCTCTGTTTCCCCTCTCAGGACTTTGGGCACACGTGCCTGGCATGTGGTTCAAGCCGCCAGGTCCTGGACTCGAACCACAAAGTCTGTCATAGGGGATCCAGCCATATTAACCACCACACTGGCTGCCCTGCCCCCTTTTATTTTCAGTTGCCACAGGGCACATATGCTTGCCAGAGAGAGAGGGAGAGGGAGAAGGCACACCCCACTGGAACGTAGTCCTGTTATAATCCTTTCTCTGTTTTTCCATCCTATCAGGATGTGGGGTACACATGCACACACTCCCAGGTTTCCACAACAACTGGGGCTGGGATTTGAACTGAAATGGGCCATGTGGGATCTAGCATCTGTTAACCAGTAGGCTACAGAGCTGGCCCCAAGTTCTTTTCCTAACACAAACCTACACCACAGGCCTTGGAGACTGATGGGTTCCTCTGTCCCAGCCCCTACATTTGGTTTCCAAGCAAAGCCATGTTTTAGGACTCTTGAAAAACTATTTTTAAAAGGCCATAACCTTCTTAAGAAAGCAAGCAGCGATGTAAAGAATTAAGCTGTAGCGAGCTGACAAGGAGCCCTTGGCATTTTATTTGGCTTCCAGTCCTCTCTTCCTGTGCCTTTTGTCTGCCTTGGCTCCTAAGACAGAAACAATCGGGCCTTGTAGCCAAGCTCTTCTCCAAAGACCAAAAACCAAAGCAGATTAAACAGCCTGCTGCTGGCTCTGGCCCTACGTGCTCGCCAGCCCCCAACCCTCAACCTGCTTCAGTGAAATCAGACGGGGTGCCCACTCAGATGACACGGACAGTGGGCTTTGGGGAAGGGGGCCGTGCTATTCCACAAGCGTTCAGGGTGTTGCTTGGGGGTCCACTCCGTGACCCCGCCTCTCGCCTCTGGCCACAGGTTGGCAGGGGTGGGACTTGGTTCCTCAGGGAACATGGGACCCAAGTACATGAAGATACACAGTTGGATTCCCAGGGGGCGGGACACTGCCCAGCACGTTGCCAAAGCCTTCAGGAATCCCAGGCGGACTCTGGCTTTCAGGAATTGCCTGGAAAGTCTGGCCCTGTCCTCTCCCTCCAGAGTTCTCCGTTTCTATCCCACACCCGCTGGTCTGCTCACAAACAACTGGCCCGTTCTTCAGGGCTGGCCAAAGAACAGTTGGCTGGAGCCCCAGACAGCACTTGACCCGGACTACGAGATGACCACTCGTGCCCAAATCGCGCCTTTCTCCTGAGCGTCCTGGGGCAGCATCCTGCAGGCCAGGACTGGGCTGGCCGTCCGCAGGCCAACACAATGTGAGTGAGCAGAGGGAGGAGAGAACGTCCCTGAAACAAGAGCCGCTGGCCTGGACCTGGCACTCGGCAGATCTGGGCAAGCCAGGGACAAACGCGCCAACTAGACATGGGCACGTGCCCTTGCGGCACGCCTGGCTGCTGAGGACAAAGGCCCCTCCACGTCGGGACCACTGGAAGGGTCTGCTGCACACGAGGCGGCTGCGACTTCGACTTGGGCGTGTCATTCCACTGCACCGAGGCCTGACAGCAAGACTAGAAAGTCAGGGACTCTGGGCAGAGGGAGACGCCTGCTCGAGATGTCTGTTTAGGTTCAAGGTTCCAGGCACAGCCACACCTCTTCAAGGCAAAAAAAAGAACCCCAAAACCATATCCAAGGCATGGCCCGAGAAGGACGGCTGGGGTCTACCCACAGAACCAAGTAGTACTCCGGCATGAAAAGGAATGAAGCAGCGACACACGCTACGGCCTGACCGGACCCCGAAAACACATCGCGAAGTGAAAGACGCCGGACACCAAGACCACACAGCGTGTGATTCCACCGACATTCAGAGTAGGCAAACCCACAGACACAGAAAGGAGACAGTGGTTGCCAGGGATGGGGGATCAGGGAGGTGGGGAGTGGCTGCTCACGGATACCGCACTGGTTTGGGGTGAAGATGTTCCGGAGTTGGTGGTAATGGCCGCACCTCAGTGAATTCACTAAAACCCACTGAATTTTGCACGTTGAGTGTAAATTTGATGGTATGGGAATGATATCTTAATGTACAAAAAGCGAATATATATTTGAATAGCTATTTAGGAAAGGAAGTGGAAGAAATAGGCCTTTCTGCTCCTGGGCTCCAGTTTCTAAGCCGGCTTCAGACCTGGCTTAAATGCCTGGGGACACCTGACCAGTCCCAGGGGGTGAAAGGGCACCCATGCTTTTCAGGTGAAACCCACAGAGCGGAGCAGCAGAACAGCAGGTGTGTGAGCCTCGGCTTCTTGGCATGGGGCATGGAGTGGGAACCCTTGAGACCTGAGCACCGTGACCATCACTGTTATGGACAGAGGAGAGCCTTGGCCTCGGAGCCAGGGCCCCAGGAGACACCGAAACCCCGAGAGGCAGCACCTAGGGACTCGGACACTGGCTTCCTCAGGTCTGCTCAATCGGGCCCACGGTTACTGGAACACTAATGACCAAGACCTGACTGTGGACCAGGCCAGGCCTTCTTTCCGAGGCTCAAACACTCTCTCAAGAGCAGCAACCACTTAACAAAATTCCCCTAACCCCTGTCGCCCCTTTCTACAAGGGAGAAGCAGCAGGGTTCCCGATACCTCAGGGTGCTTTCTCAGGACATACTTCCTCTTCCACAGGGGCTTTCGGCCACCACCAACCTGGAGGTGAACAGAAGCTCCAGGGGCTCTGGGTGGGGCTCTTGCCAATGCCCCCCAGCCCTGCCCTGCAGAACCAGGATCACGGCTGATGTGAGGCAGGGAGGAGGAGGAGAGGGGAACCACAGGGGACCTCTCAGTGATCTGTCCCCCACATCTGAGGGCCCAACAGAGCTCAGGGACCAGGCCTGCCCACGGGAAAGACAGAAAAACCTCCTTACCCGGGTTCTGTCCTCGATCTCGTAGATCCGCAGCTGCATGGGCACATTAAAGCTGTGTAGAATGTTGCCGCCAAACACCAGAGAGTCGACGGGTGTGTAGACCGCATGGATCCAACCTAGTGGGGAGGGCACACGGAGTGAGCCACCACCTGCCTCGGGGGTTGCACCTACCCAGGCTGTCAGGAGGGAACGCCCGCTCAGAGGGCCAGGAAGGACGATCCCCGTGCAGGGATGCCTGGCACGGAAAGACGGGCTCCTGGCCAGCCCAGGGGACATAGGCCCAGGGTGGCCCCTGGTACACTCAGGTGATGGAAATCTGTAGAACCTCGAGGACCTTGGGGACCAAGGCTTCCCCTCCTGGTCCTGGGGCCAGCCTGCAGAAGTCAGAACAGCCCTGTCTCCACTTCTGTGTGGACCGGGGAGCTGGAGACCCCTTCCCAGCTGCACATGAGTCCTGAGCCTTCCCATCCTCATCCCAGCAACCGAAGTCCCAGAGGGGGTTGATGGCTTGGAGCTAGGACCAAGCAGTGACATCTCGCTAAGCTGCAGGACCCAGACTTTCCTCTGCTGAGTCCACTTTTTCACACCAAAATCCTCCCAGACCAGTCTCCAGGCAGCCTCCTTGGCCACAAGGTGCCTGCATCCCACCTCATCACAGCCCACCCTCTGCCCTGTGGGCCGATGGCTACCGACAGTCTCTTCCCTTCTCACCAGCCTGGGCCTCAGCTTCTCACCTCCCAGCCTCCTAGCCCAGAGCCTGGCCCAGTAATCATGAGGACAACAGAGTGCTCAGCTTGCCCAGGCCCAAATTCCTTAATCCTCAGGAAAACCCTCACACTAGGGGCCAGATGGTGGCACAGAAGACCCTCATTGGAAGGTTGCCAGTTCAAGTCTGGAGACCTTCCTGGGTACTTCAGGCCCATAACCGAGGCGGGCTAAGGTGTGCAAGGGTGATGACTGTGGCCTCCAGACCCTGTCGGGGTGCTGCATCTCTGTCTGTCTACCTGTGTGTATCTCTCGCTCATGATTTTTTTTTTTTTTAAAGAATATGGACTTGGGACCAACAGTGGGACCAACAGTTAGCGTAATGGCTATGTCGCTGGACTCCCACGTAGTCGACCGCGGTTCAAGTCCCAGACCCGGTAGCTTAAACTCATGCCAGGAGCATGTGTGTACGTGCCCAAGATCCCGAGAGGAAAATGGAGAAGAAGGGATTGCGGTGTGGCCATCCCCCCGGGGGATGATTTCTCACTTTCTGTCTCTATGTCTCTGTCTGTCTGGTGAGCGCACGCCCCCTATAGCAAAACCCTCTCCAAAACAGAAAAAAGAAAAAAAAAGAATATGGACATCTTGGGACCAGAAGTTAGCATAGTGGCTATGTCACTGGACTCCCATGTAGTCCACTGTGGGTCAAGTCCCAGACCCAGTGGCTTAAATTCACACCAGGTGTGTGTACGTGTATGCCCAAGATCCCAAGAGGAGAAGGGAGGAGAAGGGATTGCAGCGTGGCCATCCCCACTGAGGGGTGATTTCTTGCTTTTTGTCTTTCTGTCTCTCTCTGTCTTTCTGGCAAGCATACATGTCCTATAGCAAAAACCTCCCCTCCCCTCCCCCCCCCAAAAAAAAAAAAGAATATGGACTCCCTTATAGTTGATTGCCATTGAGTTCTGGATCTACCAACTTAGAACTCATGCCGGGCATCCTGAGAGGAGAAAGGAGGAGAAAGGATTGCACAAGGCCATCCTTCCTGGGGGATGATTCCTTGCTTTCTGTCTCTCCAGTGAGTACACATGTCCTGTAGCAAAAACCTCTAAAATAAAATGAATATATTCAATTCTAATTTACAGATAATGAAACTGAGGCACAGTAAAGTGAAGTCACTTATTAGGATTTTGACCCCAGGAAGTCATCCACAGCTTAAGAAGCATGAAGGTGGGGCCAGCAGGTTGTGTGGTGATTAAGGGCGCTGGACTCCCACATAGTCAGCCGTGGTTCAAGTCCCAGATCTGGCAGCTTGCTTTCTTACTTTCTCTCTCTCTCTCTCACTCTCTCTCTGGTCAAATTAAAATAAATAAATAAAGTTAAACAAAATAATTCTTTTAAAAAAAAAGGATCAGCAGTTAGCGTAATGGCTATGTTGCTGGACTCCCATGAAGTCAACCGCTGTTCGAGTCTTGGACCCGGTGGCTTAAACTCACGCCAGGCACGTGTGCGTGCGTGCCCAAGATCCCGAGAGGAGAATGGAGGAGAAGGGATTGTGGCGTGGTCATCCCCCCTTGGGAGAGATTTCTAGCTTTCTGTCTCTCTGTCTCCCTCTCTCTCTCTCTGGCGAGCACATGCGCCCTATAGCAAAAACCTCTCTTAAAAAAAAAAAAAGCAGCAGCACCATGAAGGCAAGGGACAGAGATGGCCTTGTAAGTCACTTGATGAGTAACTTCCACGTCTCTCTCTTTTTCTTTTTCTTTCTTTCTTTATTTTGTCATAGAGTGTATGTGCTTGCCAGAGACAGAGAGAGTGACAGAGAGAGGGAATGTGAGAAATCACTTATATGGGGGACAGCCATGCAACAACCCCTTCTCCTCCATTCTCCCCTTGGGATTTTGGTCATGCACACACATACACCTGGCATGATTTTCAAGCCACCAACTCTAGGACTCAAACCAAGTTCAACCATGGGAAATTCAGCACCTTAACCACCGTGCCACCTGCTGGCCTCTCTCTCTCTCTCTCTCTTTTTTTTTTTTTAAATTTGCTATAGAGAGGGAGAGAAAGTGAAAAAGCATCCTCCACCCCCCTCCTAGGGGAATGGCCACACCACAATCCCTTCTCCTCCAATTCTCCTCTTGAGATTTTGGGCACACACACACACACACATGCACCTGGCATGTTTCCCAAGCCACGAAGTCTAGGATTCAAACTGTAGTCAGCCATGTGGAATCTAGCCACCTTAACCACAGTACCAGCCCACCCAGCTGGCCCCCACCTCAGTGCAGATGGGCCCTCAGCTGCTGACTGGCCAGCGCAGAGCTGAGCGACAGGTAGGAGACAACCAAGCCCAACTTGCGAATGCTGAAACTGAGGCTCGGGGCATGAAGACACTTGCTGAGTGGAGTCACAGCTGACAAGTGACAGCAGCTCTGTTTTTAGCCATTTTTAGCCACTACTCGGCACTGTCGCTGCTTCAAAGGCTTTGCATGGGACAGCGAGTCCCAGGGGACAGGTGTGGCCACACAGAGGGGAGGCTTAGCAGAAACCTGGAGAGGAATAAGGGACAGTGGCAGACAGGGACAGACAGAAGCAGAGAAACTTACAGTGAAGGCAGGAGGGCCAGGTGGGGGTAGAGGGAGGGGACAGAGGCGAGGGCAACGCAACCCTGAGCCTGGACAAGCTAGGCCCAGGCTCAGAAGGTGGTCTCCCCTCTCCTCCTCCTCATGTGCCTATTCCTTCCCCTTGCAGGAAAATCAGATTTGACCCACCTCCTCCCGCAAGCCCGTGAAATTCCAGCCTCTCCCCAGTAAGCTGAACCACGCCAGCCCTGAGTCACAGGCGGCCACCCTGACTGGGAGCAAAGTCGTCCCCTAAGGAGAGTGTAGAGGCTGTGAGGTCCCCACTGGCGTCTGTGCTGGACACTCAGTGCTGGACGGCTAGTGAAAGATCACAGGCAAGAGCCCTGCGACGAGGCCAGGCACAGGGCTCCATGTGACGGCACCTCCAGAGGCAAAAACCGTCACCAGGTGTGCCCCTGCAGCCCCCGGGCCTCCTCCCCAACCCCTTCATCCTCGGAGCCGACTGAGTCTGGCTGCGCCTTCGACGTCTCACCACCCTCCGCCTCTGCGGTCGACCAACTACCACGCAGGACCGTGCTCCGTTGTGGCAGCTGTGGTCATCAGCGCTACGGAGGTGACGCTCCCTAGGACAGGGACCTGGGACCACCAGGTTCAGGGGAAGCACATGGTAGTGACCGTGCTGTGCCCACAGGCCCCCTTCCCAGATCCTCTCCATGCCGCGCACCTCCCTAGAGAAAACCAAGTCCAGGGCCAACCTGGCTTGGAAAACACACCAGGGGTGTGCACGCGTGACCCAGGTGGACGGAGAAGAGCCTGCTGTGTGGCCGCCCCCACCCCGGGAGGAGATTTCCCGCTTTCTCTCTCCCTCCTTCTCTCTCCAGCAAGTGCACACATCCTATAGCAAAAACTGCAGAAAAAAAAAAAAAA
>NW_006159738.1:2226542-2231018 GCF_000334495.1 Tupaia belangeri chinensis | reverse complement strand
AGAAAGTCACCACACCCAATAGCAAAAACGAAAAAAAAAAAAAAAAAAAAGAAAGAAAGAAAGGAAAGAAAGCCAAGTCCAGGGCTTGACAGGGCTTGAGACTGTCCCTAGCACTGATTCCCCATGGGACACTGATTCCCCTCTTCCATCTCAGTTAGCCCAAATGAAATGAGGGTCAAGACCACTCCCTCCTGATAGGGAACTCGGTAAGTGAGAACTTCATCGATATGAACAACTGCCACTGATACTCCTGGGCATCTCGACCACGGGCTCCGGAAAGGATGGTGCCCCTAAGTCCGAGTTTATCAGCTCCAGACTCTCCCTTCTCCCCCAGCAGGTGGGAACACAGACGCACCTGCCTTGGTCTGACGTGTGAGCAAACAGGAAACCAGAGGAGAGCTGCTGCTGCCAGTGATGGGGCAGGGAATGTGTACACCCAGATATTGGAGGCATTCTAGGAGCTTCTGCCTTCTCCCCTTCCCAAGGCAGGGCCTCACAGGTGGGTCAGGCAGCCTGCCCTGGATTGAGTCCCTGCCCCAGCCCTGCTCACGCCTGCTCCGTTACATGCGTTTCCAGGAAGAGGCAGGGAGGGGAATAACAGCGTTCATAACCCCCATCCACACCCTTTCTCCTGCTGGCGTCTCGCCACGACACTGGGAAACGCAAGAGAGCAGGTGTCCCCAGGCTGGTGACCGGGCTCGGGAGGCTCACATCTGCCTCCTGCTTCCAAGCCAGAGTCATTGACAATATGAAGGCAATAAACAGAGGCTATTCAGGCCAGGCGACAAGGGACACAGCTGGTCATGGATGGAAAGCATGCGACCCACAAAACCTACTGACGGGGTGTCCTCTGGGACCTGAGGAGGCCAAGAAAGACATCGGGGGTGTGTGGAGTCTCACACACAACCCAGAGGCTCAGGATGTGGGCGCCAAAGGCCCCCATCCACGTTGCCACGACCTTTGTGCTGCTGTGGGGAGAAACCCAAGAGTCACAGAACTTGGTCAGGGTCACCTCACGGACGCCCATCACCCACCCGGCCTGGCTTCCTCCAAATATATCAACGAACTCCCTGTATGGGGCCGGGCAGGGGCTGGCCACTGTCCTGCCAAGCCACTCAGAGCTGCCACCAGGGGCCAAACCTGGCAGGCCATGGAACCCAGGGGCATGTTTACTTTGATCCATGCCATGGTATAAAAGTGAGGACATTCCATAAGACAGTCCAAATCACTTCTTTTTTTTTTTGATGAGCATGCCAGGCCCCGCTCCTGCTTGAGATCCCGAATCTGGTCAAGACACTGCCTGTAGACAGATCAGGTCAGTTGGAGGAAGAAGATGTCGACAGGTTCATCTGGGAGCTTAGTCTCCAAGTTCCTATTCCCTGGGGACAACTGTCACCCCTAGTTTCCCTTGATGCTAGTTCTCAGGCTGACACTCTCAGATACTCCTGGGTCTGGCCTTAATGCTCCTGACCCTGATGCTATAATATATTCTCACCTCCTCTGCCTCAGCACAGCAGGACAAAGCCAACTCCTTCTCAGGGTCATCCTATTCTTCTGCCTTCAACAGTCTTTCTCTTCCAGGGAGCCTTCCTGGATTACCCAGAAACAAAGCCTGAAGAACCACCAACCCTGAAACGTAGACAGTCCCCAACCCCTACAACCTATTGCTCAGTTTAAAATCTTCCTAACCCACCAGCATCTCCTGAGCTCTCAGAGCTGAAGAAGACATACCCAATTGCAGAAGGAGACTCCTGGAGCCCAGGGGAGGGAGGAGGAGCCAAGTCTGTGGTCACAACACACCATGGAGGTAAAGACCCAGATTAGACTCTCCCCCTCCACACAGAAAAACTAATATCTAGGAAGCTGCAAAGCCTTCCTGGGTTCTCCACAGTGCTCCCTCCACCCAGGGCCACAAGTCGACTGCCACAAAGATCAGACGGGTCTGTTCGTGCTGGAGAGAACCGCAGGTCCCCAGAGTCTAACTAAGTCAGTTGGCTCCAAATCCCTGCTTCTTCAGTTTTCCCTAGCCGGCAATGCAAAGAGAAAAATAAAGGTACCATTGATTTTCACAAACCCAGAGATCACACTTAAAGTGCTATCTTAGGACCAGCAGACGGTGTAGTGGTTACATTACTGGACTCCCACATGGCCTACTGCACTTTGAGTCCTGGACCTGGTAGCTTGAAACTCATGCTAGGCACATGTGGATGGGTGCCCAAAATGCCAGGAGAAGGATGGAGGAGAAGGGATTGCACAGCATGGCCACCCTCCCTGTCAGCCATGTGGGAGTGTCCAGTGCCTTCGCCACCACACCACCTGTTGGCCCCAAAATAATTCTTAAAAAAAAATAATTTTGGGGGGCGAGCCAACAGGTGGCATGCTGGTGAAGGTGCTGGATTCCCACACAGCCGACTGCACTTGGAGTCCCAAATCTGGCAGCTTGCCTTCTCACTTCCCCCACAACCCCTGTCTCTCTCTGATGAACACACATGCCCTATAGCAAATTTTTAAAAAATAATAATAAATTAAATCAAATAAATAATTCTTTAAAAATTAATAAGTGCTGGGCCATGTGAGCGCACATATCTTATAATAAACTTTAAAGATAAATAAAATGTTAAAACAATGTATAAATAAATAAGTAAGTGCTGACTTTGATTCTGAAGTGCTGTCCTCCCACCTTTAGTGTCAGAGTGACCGTTCATGAAATATCAGCAATAGATGAAGCGTGTGTGGCTTTTTTCCCATAATTAGTGCCCATCTTTGGCAAAATGACAAGTCAGTAATGCTGTTATCAGTTCCCGACTTTTATTTATTTCATTGGTTCATGAAATCGATGGCTCGGAACAGTGAGCTGTGTGGCCTCCCCTACCCCCAACCACTACCTCTTAGAAGGTGACCTTAGGGTCATGTGCCTTTGTTGGGACCTAGCTAGACACCTGCTTGCTGCCGCTAGTAGACAGTCACACCTCTGCTGGGGCTCAGACTTGTTCAAGTCACCAAAACGAATACCTCTGGCCTGCCACCCTAGGGACTAGGAGGCCAGTGCCCAGGGGGTGGGGTTGGGAGGGATCTTAGGGATCCCAGAGTTCAGCCCCACCCCCCCATGTGAAGATGGGAAAGCTGCAGCAGAGAGGCAGTGAGCAGCCCAAGGTCACAGACAGGCAGCAGCAAGGCCGAGGACATCCTGGAGTTCTTCTAACCCAGGGCCACTTACAGGGTGGATTTCTGGAGCACATTCAAGAAGGATGCCACCTCCTCCTGGGTCTCCATGCACGTCTGCCAGGGCACCACCACCAATGCAGCCCAAGTACACTCTCTTCTGTCCCAAGCAGGGGCCCTTCCCTGCCCTGAGCCAAGCAGGCCTGTGGATGGATCTAGGGCCCTAGAAACAGTTACCTCCATTAAAACCTGCCACTCCAGGGCCAGCAGGTGGCGTGGTGGTTGAGGTGCTGGACTCCCCCTGGCCGACCATGGTTGGTTTCCAGACCTATGGCTTACTTTCTCACTTTCCCTTTTTCTCTGTCTCTATGTTGCTCTCTGGTGAGTATGTGTGCCCCATAGCAATTTTTTTTAAATAATTGTTTTATTTAACTTTATTTATGTATGTATGTATTTATTTTTATTTGACTAGAGACGGACAGAGTGAGAGAGAGAGAGAGAGAAAGTGAGAAAGCAAGCCACCAGATCTGGGACTCAAACCACAGTTGTTCATGTGGGAGTCCAGTGCCCTTAACCACCACGCCACCTGCCAACCCCCTATAGCAAATTTTAAATAATAACAATGAATAAAATTGAATAAAAAAATAATTAAAAAAAAAAAACCTGCCACCTCCAAATCCCCTATGTTCCTAATAGGAAGCTCCACCACCTCCCAACTTTCAAGGAGATCCTGGGAGTGCAAGCCTCACCACCACGGCAGGAACTACTATCATACCCTCCATCGGCGCCTTGATTGGTGCCACACTCCAGGGCGCGAGGTCCAGACCCACTGCCAGCTTCCAACCCAGCTCTCTAGGTTTCAACAGAAACGTGATCAGCTTCTCCATCCAATGGATTTTCATGGCCCCAACAGAGACTCCTGTCCTCTGGGCCAAGCCTCCACTCAGCGGCAGATTCTCTGCGAGCTCCCTAATACACCCACATCCAACTTCTTTTTGCACACCTCCAGTGGTGGGAAGCTCACTACCTAGCAGAGGACGTCATTCTAATACCACTCGAATATTCCTCAGGTACAACAACCCGATTTGTCCTTCAAACTCAACTCTCCTGGTGCCATTGCCAGATTCCTCTCTCAAGATCAACTTACCCTCCACAGCACAGCAACCAAGAGAGACATAGCCTCCTCCGTGCGGCCGCCCTCAGCCTGGTGAAATGTTTCCCTTAACGTAATGTAAGACCAAACTCAGTGCACAGGTCATCGGTCACCTTCTCTAGCGACTCAGCCTATGACCTGCCAAAAGCCCTCAGTCTATC
>NW_006159738.1:2221978-2226528 GCF_000334495.1 Tupaia belangeri chinensis | reverse complement strand
AGGGCTCCCCCGATCCTCACGGCCACCCTGGAAAGTCTTGCTCCCTTTCCACAGATGGGAACACAGGCAGAGAGGTGAAGCCGCAGCTTATAAGCAGCAGAGCTGGAATTCCAGCCGAGTGCTCAGAGTCAGCCCACCCACTACTGTCATCCTCACACAGAAACCTCCCCAGGATGTGCAGAGAGAGGCCTTGGATCTCCCCAGGGAGGGCCTGAGGTCGAAAGGCCTGCACCCCTCAGGGACTGTTGTGGCTGGTCAAACCCACCAGGCTCAGAGAAATCTGACACCTAGCAGAAAATCCTGGCCAAGGTCACAGGGCCCTAAGAGCTGGCTTCCAGTGCTGGGGGAGCCACTGGGAGCCGGTGGGAGAGACCTACCGGAAGGGATGAAAAATGTGTAGCCCTGTTTCAGCTCAATTCTTTGGCATCGTTCCACACGGTCTCCCAGAAAGATGTCGCTCTGTTTGCCCGACAGCACCCACTCCTCGTACAGGGCCAGATTGTGCAGAGTTGGTGGGATCAGCCAAAAGATCTGGGGGGGAAAAACAATGAGCTCACGGTCCAGGCCAAAGTCTTGGATGTCTTCTGGGCCCTGACAAACCCAGGAGACAGCTCCACCTGCAGAGGTGGTGGTGGGGGAATGAAGGGGAGCCCACACCCCGCCCCCGCCCACCCCAAGACCGGCCCGCAGGGTCTCGCTGGAGCAGACAGGGCTGTGGCTGCCCACAGGCACCTCCATGCCGCTCCAGTGCCAGGACGGGAACACTTCCTGGCCTGGGTGGGACGTGCCTTCTCCTGAGCCACAGTCTGGGAGGCGGGAAGGAGAGGAGGGAATTTCCTAAGCTGTATGACAAAATGGTCCAATAAATAAAGCCAGCTTGTGCTCACTTGGGAGAAGAAGGAAAAACATCTGGAATCAAGTGGGTTGACGTCCTCCCAGAATTCCCTCCAACACTTTCGGTTAAAACACATGCACGTGTGGATGGAGACGAGTGGGGTGACACTCAGAGGGTTACACTTCCGTCCCCACATGGACACTATACAAAAGGAGACATGGCAGGAGGCCCCCACCGCACACCCTACTACTGTCTCCAGAAGTCTGTCCCCAGTGTAAAGTGTCCTTGAGGCAGGTGGGGCTGGCAACTAGACTTGGGAGTTAAAAGGCCCCAGTGCAGAGGCCAGCAGATGGTGTGGTGGTTACGGCGTTGGACTCCCACATGGCTGACCAAGGTTTGAGTCCTAGACCTGGCGGCTTCTCTCTCTCCCTCGCACATGCCGTAAAACAAATTAAATAATAATAATACAATTAAATAAATAATTGTTTTAAAATGCCCCAGTGGAGGAGCTGAGCTGACAGCCAGGGGTGTCTGGAAGCCACACCCCTGCTTCAAATCTGCCCTGAGGCGCTTAGAATACTGGAGGGGACAATGGGGGTGTGTGAATGGGTGGGCAGGTGTGATGCAAAAGAGCTGACCTTGACCTTCCTCCACAAGGAGGCATTAGACAGCCTGGGGGGACTGAGTGGCCCTGAAAGTACTCAGAATACGGCTGGCTGGGGAGAGCAGGTGAAAGGAGGAGAGCGAGTCTCTCCAGGTGCAGAGGACGATGGGTATAAAGTTGAACAGTCTCAAGCGGAACTCACCTTCCCACCCCGGAAAACATGGTACCACACGGAAGTGCCTCCGAAGTCGATGTGGAAGTCAGTGAAACAACCTTTCACACTCATCAGACAGTACCTGCAGCACGAGGGGCGGGGGAAGGAACAGGAGAAAGCAATTCAGTGCCCCAGTCACAAGACAGGAGCCAACAGCCCTGAGCCTGACCTGCTGCCCTTTATACACGCTGACGCTGGGGAATTTTTTTTTCTTTTTAATCTAAATCTCATCGGAGTTCCCCATGGGGGAAGCCCCTGTGGTCAGGTGATGAATTTCAAGCATTGGCCACCTGTCCCAACGGGCAGGCGATGGCGACATTTTTGTTTCTAGGTTTCCAAGAGAACTGGCACCCTCGGGCCACTTCACCCCTCCCTCACTGTGGCGCCTGCTCCTGCTCCACCTGTGTTAAGAGGCTTCCTTCTGCCTCCACAGCTCACATACCCCAGAGCTCTCAAGCTGCCAGGCCCCTGGGTAGCAGCTGGGCCCTCTGGAACTTAGTTGTAAACCACCCTCATAGCTTGTCAATTACCACTCCCCATTCATCTCATTCATTCAACCAGTGGGCCAGCCCTAGCGAGGACCAGCACTGAAAGAAATGCATAGGAAAGGGTGAGACCTCTGCCCTTAAGGATGTGACACACTGGTGGGGCAATGCCCAGGGCAACTGTGACGGAAGCCAAGGAACGACTAGAAAGTGAGGGTACCCGCCACCAGGAAACGCAATGCCAGTCCCTAGGGACAGCGGCAGTCGGTGGTGGCCAGGGGCTGGAGCTAGAGGGACCTGGGGAGGAACTGCTAATGGATACAGGATGTCATCCTGGGGTGACGAAAATGCTGGAAGATTGATTGTGGTTGCACAACTCTGTGAACGGGAAAACCATTGACTCTGAATCGAACACTTTAAATGGGTGAATGGTGTGTGAATTCTCTCAACAAAGCTGTTTTCCTAAAGAAGGAAAGGGATTAAGAGAAGACCCTGGAGGCGCTGAGCCAGAAAGGAGAGAAGGTGAAAGTGGGGGGAGTCTGAGCACTAAGAGCTGGGGCAGAGGGAATGCGTTCCGGGGAAGAAGGAGCCGCCAGGTCGGGCCAGCGGATCTCCGCCTCTGAGTCCCGGCTAGGGAGAGCCCAGGAGCCCACCCTTCTAGCAGGAACTGCGCCGCTCCCCACCCTTTCGCTGACAGGCTGCCCTCCTGGGGGCCGGCAGGGCGTAAGGAGGAGGGGCCCCGGAACGGACTTCCAAGTCCAGGCCTGGCAGACACCAGTGCCAAGACCCCCTCTCTGCCACTTACCCCTTCCACAAGAGCCGAATGGGGTAGCCTCCCCACCCTCGTGCCCGTGCACGTAGGCACCTCCAGAGGCAGGCGCACACGCTTACCCCACTGACCTCTTTTTCCCCCGCTGCACTTTGCTTTTCCACGGTTTGGGGAAGAGGGGAGGGACGGGGCGGGGCGGGCAGGGAGGAGCCAGCAGCAGTGAAGATAATGGGGGGCGTGGGACTGAGCTGGCAGGAAGGCGGGAGGGCTCCAGGCGCCCCCTCCCCCTGGCTGCCTCTTGCACCTCGCATTCAGGTGGACCCCGGGCTCGGCAGTATGCAGGCGGCGTGCCCGCGTCCCTCCTCCGGATAGGCTGGAAGGAGCCTTAACCATGTGTCTGCAGGAGGCTGACAAATCAGAAGGCCTCCCCGCACATCAGAGCCCCGCTGCCTAGCAACCCCATCGGAGGGGTGTAGTTGACAGCACAGGACGCAGGCTGTCACGAAGACGGCGCGGGCTGCGGAGCTGGCCCTGGGGTTGTTGGAGTCCCGGCTTTGGGTTCCACGCCTCCCTGCCCGCCGGTCCCCCTCAACCCAGACTACTCCCTGGTCTGAAGGCTTGGGGGGATTCGCTTCTCCCCAAGGAATTGGGGGGGGGGTCCTGACGTCCTAACCCACACCACCCCCAAGGACCACACTGGCCTCTTCTTTCTAAGCACCACTTCAAAATATTAGTCCTCATTCTCCTAAAACCACCTCTTCATCTGGGTTTGTTTTTTTTTCCTCTCTCCTTATTTTAATCTAACCTTGGTTTCTACCCCCTCCAGGCCTCAGCCGAACAGTCTAGGGAAAACAATCTAAGCGTGAGTAGGGTGGAGCCAGGAGGACGTGCTTCCTCCAGTCTGCAGCCTGGGTGCCCACCCGGCACCCAAGCAGAGCGCAGAGGAGAGGAAACTGGATCCTGGGAGCCAGCCCACCCTCCAGTCCCCCAGCCCCACCTTCCCAGCACGTGCGGAAAATGGGAATCCCTGGGCCGCCGTGTGCAAAGTTCTCCAAGTTGAGTCTGTGTCTCGTCCGCCCTCCAGGTCAATCTCTAGCAACCACCGAGGTCCCTCGGGGGCGGGGGGCGCCACTTCCAGGCCAGCCTCTCCTGGAGTGGCCCATCCTCCCACTGTCCCTCATTTCCTGGCGGCCAGGCCCGGGCGCCCCTCCCACCAGCGACTGCATGCGTTAGGGCGGCCCCGGAGGCTGTGACAGGCGAGCCACCTCTGGCTCCCGCGCGGCGCTGCCTCGGGTCTCCCCCCTCGCTCGCTCGCTCTGGCGTAACGCCTTTGCACTGACCTCTACAGTTTCCTCTTCCCAAGCACGCCGCAGTCACATGGGCACCCCGGCTCGGTGCCACGGCCGCTAAGCTCTCCCGCCAGAGCCCCGGGCGGGCTGGGAGGAGCGCGGTGGCGGGCCGCTGCACCTGCCACATCAACTTTGCGGAGCCGCCCGGGGTCTGCCGAGGCGGAGCGGCCTCACTCGGCCCTTTCCCCTGCAACTTGGCGAAAGTCCCCCAGCGGCGTCCCCTCGGGCAAGGGCTGAGGGGAGGGCGCGGAGAAGCTGGCACCCGGTGGCGCGCACGCCGCACACTTGCACCCG
>NW_006159738.1:2217444-2221292 GCF_000334495.1 Tupaia belangeri chinensis | reverse complement strand
GACGCCGCCGCCGCCGCCCACGGCCGCCCCCTCGCCCCGGCTGGGTGGGAGCGCTAAGGTAGTTCTCCCAACCCGCGCTTTACCAAGTCACCTTCCTTCGAGGTGCCCCTCTGGGCACTGGTAGAGGAGAGACAGAGACAGAGAGAGAGAGAGAGGCTCTGACCCTAAGACAGACTAGCTGGGTGACCTTGGGTCGTGTACGTCCCTCTCTGGGCCTCATCCCTCCTAACCTGAAGTCCACTTCTGCATTCTAAGATGTAATCCGCTGCCCCTTTCCTTACCAGCCCTCTTACCCGAGTAGCTAAACATCCCAGAACTACTGTGGGAACCTAGGTGAGTACACATTAACTGGAAACTCTCATACGCAGATTATCCAGTTCCAATTTGGCAATCCTTTGAGGTGGTCCCCAGGTGTGTCCTGGTGTTTTAGATGAAGCTGAAGTTCGGAGCTACTGTTACGCCCTGGTCACTAGCTTGAAGTCAGCGGTGGTGTGGCCCCAAGCAGCCTGCCTCTAACGGGTCCCTCTGCCTGGTAAGTCCCAACCCTAAGAGCGGGCTCTACAGGCCACACTCAAAGCTCTTTCTGGCGAAGGAGGCCATCCGAGATCAGATCCAGAATTCCACCTTCCAGGTCACCAGGGCCACACTGCCTTCCTCAAACCATAACAGGGTAGCCATGGCAGTGCAGCCTCTGCAGGGGCAGAAACCAAGCTTCTCCGTTCTTTGGCCAAACTCCATCCACTGGTTCTATCCAGCAATATTAATGAATGGGTTCTAATTACCAAGTTCTGATAATAATAGCTGTTTGCATGCATGATCTCACTTCACCCCTAAAACAACCAGGTCGTCTCTATTTTAGGGGTGCAAACGCTGAGCCATGTCACCATGGTTGCTTCCTGATGCCATTTACGACAAAGCCCACCTGCCAGGCCGTCCCCTATAGACGGTCCATGAGGTTAGACTATAACTCAGGAACTGGTGGGGTGTTTCAGTAGGTCATGTTGTGCCTACATAAAAGAAAAAAATGCTGAGAAACTTTTATTCTATCTCGGATTTGAGCACAAGTCATTGGTTGAGCAGGCGTGCTTGAGCGGGAACTTTGTCACACTTACAATAAAATGTGGGGTTAAGTGAGCTGGGAGAGGAAAGCTCCCTGGCAGCTGGACCGTGGTGTCCACATGTGAGGATTACTAATTTTTTGCCACAGACGCCTCAGCTCCTTGAAGGCAGAGACCATATCCAATTCATCCGTGTAGGAGCAGGCAGCAAGACCCCCCAGTTATTCTAATCCCATGTGTGAAAGTATGCCCAGCTCACGGATTCTGAGAGGCTTTGATACACAGCCACAAATTCTTCCTTTCAAAGGTGGCACTGGGGGACCAGCAGTTAGCGTAATGGTTATGTTGCTGGACTCCCACGTAGTCGACCGCGGTTCACGTCCCGGACCCAGTGGCTTAAAACTCACTCCAGGCGTGTGTGCGTGCGTGCCCAAGATCCCGAGAGGAGAACCGAGTTCGGTGTGGCCATCCCCCTGGGGGGTGATTTGTCACTTTCTGTCTCTCTCTGTCTGTCTGGCGAGCGCACGTGCCCTATAGCAAAAACCTCTAAAAAAGAAAAAAAAAAAAAAAGAAAAGAAAAAAAACGGTGGCGCTGGGGGGGCCAGACAATGGTGCTGCAATAAAATACAGCACTCCACAAAGCTGACCCCTATGGAAAGGCTCCAGATGCTCATGCGGAGACCTTCCTGAGTAGGCCAGGCCTGCATGTGCTCAGCGTTCAGGATTGGCTGATCTGGGGGGGTGGACTGTGGTGCTGAGGCCCCATTGGGGTATTGTTTCTGTTTCTCACTCAGGAAACAAATAAACAAAAAAATAAACAAACAAACAAAATGGTGGAGATAAATTCCCCTCCCTTTGATTATGAACTGAACTTAGTAACTCACCTCTTTTGGTTTGCTGTCTTTTGGGGGTTTTTTTGTCTTTATTAGCTTTTTTTGCTATCGGGCACATGTGCTCAGCAGAGAGAGGGAAAGTGACAAACCACCCCCTCAGGGGATGGCAACACCGCAACCCCATCTCCTCCAGTCTCCTCTAAATATTTTGGGCAAGCATACCGACGCATGATTTTCAAGCCACCAGGTCTGGGACTCAACCTGCACAGCCGGTCACTGGGATCCAGTGCTTTGACCTCCACGCCACCAGCTAGCCCCATTAGCAATTCATTTTTTAACAAAGATCATTTTAGTTATTTATTACTCTTATTATTGTTGTTTTTAATTTGCTATAGGGCATGTGGGCTCGCCAGAGAGAGAGAAAGAGAGAGAAAGTGAGAAAATAAGCACCAGGTCTAAGACTCAAACTACAGTCACCCATATCCCAGAGGCCAGTGCTTTAACCACCACACCACCTCTGGTCCCATAAACTCTTTTTTTTTTTCTTCCTAAAGGTTTTGGCCATAGGGTACATATGTGGCCAGAGAGAAGAGAGCCAGAGAGCCAGGAATAGGAAAGTGAGAAATCATCCCCCAAGCGGGGTGGCCATGCCACAATCCACTCTCTTCCTGGGATTTTGGCATATGTAGACATGTGCCTGGCCTGAGTTTCTTTTCTTTCTTTCTTTTTTGGAGAGGTTTTTGCTATAGGGTGCATGTGCTCACCAGAAAGAGAGAGACAGAAAGACAGAAAGCGAGAAATCACCCCCCAGGGAGGATGGCCACACCACAATCCCTTCTCCTCCATTCTCCTCTCAAGATCTTGGGCACACACGCACACGTCCCTGGCGTCAGTTTAAGCTACCAGGTGCAGGACTCAAACCATGGTCAGCCACATGGGAGTCCAGTGACATAGCTATTATGCCAACTGTCAGTCCCAGTCCAGCCTGAGTTTCAAGCCACCAGATCTGGGACTTGAACCACAGTCAACTACATGGGAGTCCAGCACAGTAACTACTACACTACCTGCTGGCCCATTAGCAGCTCATTTTTTGAGAGAGATTTTTGCTGTAGGGCACGTTTGCTTGCTAGAGAGACAGAGAGAGAGATAGAAAGCAAGAAATTTCCCCTTGAGGGGATGGCCACACCACAATCCCTTCCCCATTCTCATCTTAAGATTTTGGAAACATATGCACACACACCCAGCATGAGTTTTTAAGACGCTGGGTCTGGGACTCAAACCATTATCAACTACATGGGAGTCCAGCGACATAACCATTGTGCAATCTGCTGGTCCTGCAACTCTTTTCTTTTTTTTGGAGCGGTTTTTGCTATAAGGCACGTGCACTCGCCAGAGAGACAGAAAGTGAGAAATCACCCCCCAGGGGGGATGGCCATGCCACAATCCCTCTTCCTCCACTCTCCTCTCGGGATCTGCGGCACGACGCACACACACCCAGAATGAGTTTAAGCCACCGGGTCTGGGACTTGAACCACAGTCGACTACATGGAAGTCCAGCGACATAGCCATTATACCAACTGCTGGTCCTGCAACTCATTTTTAATTAGTAGGATATGGCAGAAGCAAGTGGTAGGTGACTTTCAAAATTAGGTCATAAAAGTCACCGTGCAGTTTTCCTTGTTCTTTCTTAAACCACTCACTCTGGAGAACCAGCTTCCAAGTCATGAGAATGCTCAAGCATCCTTATGAGGAAGTCAACATGGATGGCATGAATAGGAACCAAAGCCTACCAACAGCCATGTTAGAAGTGGATTCTCCAGACTTGGTGGAGCCTTCGGATGATGACAGCCCGGGGTCTAAGTCTTAACGTAAACTCATGAAAGACCCTGCTGGGAACCAGCAGTTAGCGTAATGGCTATGTCGCTGGACTCCCACGTAGTCGACCGCGGTTCGTGTC
>NW_006159738.1:2217116-2217420 GCF_000334495.1 Tupaia belangeri chinensis | reverse complement strand
ACCATCCCCCCTGGGGGGTGATTTCTCGCTTTCTGTCTCTATGTCTCTCCCTGTCTGTCTGGCGAGCGCACGCGCCCTACAGTGAAAATCTCTCCAAAAAAAAAATAAAAAAAGACCCTGCTGAGCCAGAACTGCCCAGCTGAGCCACTTCCAGATTTTTGACTATACCAACTATGAGGTATTTTTTTTAAGGTTTTTGTCATAGGGTGTGTGTACTCACTGGAGAAACAGAAAGACGAAAAGTAAGAAATTTCCCCCAGGGGGGATGGCTATGCCACAACCCTTCTCCTCCATTCTCCTCTCG
>NW_006159738.1:2210468-2215827 GCF_000334495.1 Tupaia belangeri chinensis | reverse complement strand
ATCCCGAGAGGAGAATGGAGGAGAAGGGATTGCGGCGTGACCATCCCCCCTGGGGGGTGATTTCTCGCTTTCTGTCTCTATGTCTCTCCCTGTCTGTCTGGCGAGCGCACGCGCCCTACAGTGAAAATCTCTCCAAAAAAAAAATAAAAAAAGACCCTGCTGAGCCAGAACTGCCCAGCTGAGCCACTTCCAGATTTTTGACTATACCAACTATGAGGTATTTTTTTTAAGGTTTTTGTCATAGGGTGTGTGTACTCACTGGAGAAACAGAAAGACGAAAAGTAAGAAATTTCCCCCAGGGGGGATGGCTATGCCACAACCCTTCTCCTCCATTCTCCTCTCGGGACTTTGAGCACATATACACATGAACCTAGCATGATTTTCAAGCCACCAGGTCTGGGATCTGAACCATGGTCAGCCACATGGAAGTCCAGCACCTTAATGATATTCTCTGTTTTAAGCTGCTAACTTTTGTTTAAATAATTATTTTATTTAACTTTATTTATTTATTTTTAAATTTAACCAGAGAAGGACAGAGTGAAAAAGAGGGGGAAAGTGAGAAAGCAAGCCGCCGGTCCAGGACTCAAACCATGGTCGGCCATGTGGGAGTCCAGCACCCTTAACCACCATGCCACCTGCTGGCCCCATTAAGCTGCTAATTTTTTTTAAGCTGTGAAGTTTTAGGGTAATTGTTATTCAGTAACTATTTATATGATTATAAGAAATTCTCCAAGACAAATAATTCTACACAGCCAAAACTTCTGCAGTCTAAAGACAAAAAAGACACACAGAAGGGCCAGAAGGTGGCATAGTGGTTAAGGTGCTGGACTTCCCCATGGCTGAGCAATTTGAGTCCCAGACCTGGCAACTTGCTTTTTCATTTTCTCCTCTCTCTCTTTATATCTCTGTCTCTCTCTGGTCAAATTTAAAAAATAACAATAGTGGGGCTGGCAGGTAGCATGGTGGTTAAGGGCACTGGACTCCCACATAGCCAATTGCAGTTCAAGTCTCAGACCTGGTGGCTTGCTTTCACACTCTCTCCCCCCCTTTAGCTCTGTCCCTCTCTGATCAAATTAAAATAAAGTTAAATAAAATAATTATTTTTGAAAAATAATAGTAATAAATAAAATTAAATAAATTTTTTTTTGAGAGAGATTTTCACTATAGGGCACATGCGCTCGCCAGACAGACAGAGAGAGACATTAGAGACAGAAAGCGAGAAATCACCCCCCAGGGGAGATGGTCACGCCGCAATCCCTTCTCCTCCATTCTCCTCTCGGGATCTTGGGCACGCACGCACACGTGCCTGGCGTGAGTTTTAAGCCACCGGGTCCGGGACACGAACCGTGGTCGACTACGTGGGAGTCCAGCGACATAGCCATTACGCTAACTGCTGGTTCCCAATAAATAATTATTTTAAAAGGAAAAAAATGATCATAAAAAACAAAGGCATGCAGGAATACATGGCATCCCCAGGATTCACTCAGCCCAGCCCAGCCCAGCCCCATCATTCTCTTCCGCCTGTATTCCACTTTGTTTCTTCACAACATTCATCACCTCCTAAATTATATTAACCCTGTTTTCTTGCCTGTCTCCTCCCACCACAATACGCATTCCATGAGAACAGAGACTTCCCTTTGTTCACTGCAGTCCACCAACTAGACTCGTGTCTTGCACATAAGCTAATGATAGCAATTAATACATCTTTACGAGTTCGTTTCCCACAAAGTTGCAGCTACCCACTTGACTCCTGTCACCATTCCTTGCCTGACATATCTCAACTAAAAACCATGATAACATGGTTCAGGTGGCCGGATCCCAAGTGGCCACCTGTGCAGTTCGAATCCCAGGCCTGGTGGCTTGAAAACCACCGCAGGTGCACGCATGCAGAAAATCCTGAGATGGTCATGGACGAAAAGGGATTATGATGTGGCCACCCCCATGAGGGAGGATTTCTCACTCCTCCTGTCTCTGTCTTTGACAGGCGTATATACCCTATGGCAAAAAATTAAACAAGTTAAAACAAAACACCCCCAAAAAACTCCTAAATCCTTCACCAGCATAAATCCTAGAGCCAGGAGAAAGCTGTCGTGTCTATAACACTTCCCTCCTCCTGACTGCCAGCCTTTGATTCAGGTGGGCTGTCAGCTGTCTCTAGTCTTCAGGCGCCTCCAGCATGGAAGCTCTGTGATTTCTAGAAACAGTGTCATTTTAATTAAATTCCACAGAACCATTCTGCCATCCCAGAGGACTTTACCATCATGAGATTTCCACCTTGCCTATGAACTGAAAGCAGCATTCTTTTCAGCCAGACACATGGATTATCTCCTCCCTAACAAGGTTCAAACCCTCTAGCAGTTCTCACAGCCACTCTTTGGGTTTGTAAATTTGTTCACCACACAATCCAACCAATGCTCTGAAGACGTGGCTCTAGAACTGTGTGAGCCTCTTGTTGGTAATTAGAAAGGATCATAAATGGGGCTGGCAGGGGGGGGGGGGGGTAAGGGAGCTGGACTCCCACTATGGCTGACCAAGGTTCGAGTCTCAGACCTGGCCATTTGCTTTCTCATTTTCTCTCTCTGTTTCTCTCTGGTCAAATTAAAATAAATAAATAAAGTTAAATGAAATAATTATTTTTTAAAAAACTAAGCCACCGTGGCATAGAGCACTGCTGCTCAGGAAGCTGGAAGCCACATGGGAGAGCCAGATTTGGATCCCGGGTTGGAGTGGGAACTGACCCTGAACATGCCAGGCATTTTTGCACATACCTGTGACCCTCACTATTAGGGTGCCTGGAACAGGAGGATCCCAACAAAGTGAGACCCTGTCAGAAACACCTACCATTGTCTCTCTCCTTCTCCACCAATATGGCAAAAAAATCTTAGAAACGTTTCTGACTGTTTCTGGGGGAAATACAGACCCTCACTGTCAGGCCCTGTTCAGCCTGGCCACTCCCACTTCCCACCCTGCAGCCATTGCATCCTGTGATCCAGGACCACCGGCAGCCCTGGCAAAGGCTCCTCCTACCCACCCGTCCCAGTCTCTCTACGCATAGCCAGGAAAGCTCCACCAGCCATCTTCACCTATGCAATCCCTCTCCCACTTCAGAGCCCAGCGAATCCCCGGTTCCACCTCCATAGCACCGTGGCCCTCTGCCTCGCGGCCTCATCACAGCTGCAAGTTGCCAGAAGTTCTCTGATTTGAGGGTTGGCATCTGCCTCCCGCACAGACGGTAAGCTCCAGGAGGGCAGGACCTCGTCTAGTTTTTCCCCTCTGCACCCTGAGTGCCCAGCACCAATCAGATGCTCGGTGCATAGCTGCTGAGTGAATGAGCAGATCAGCCGCAGAGAGCCACAATCTGCTCTAATGTCGGTCCCACACACTTTCTTCGAGCTAGTTCTACGTTCAATGTCCTTTGCACGGCTATACGGCCATCCCTCCCCACTTTCCTCTCATCTCCTCTGTCATTTAAAGCCCACGTAAATCGTCCTGTCCAAGTAGCTTTCCTGATGACACCAGCCATAAAGGATTCCTCCCCCCCCCCAGAATCTTCCCCTGCTACATGTCAACCCCAGCACTTTCTCCAAGGGGTAAGAGGTTTTAGTTTTGTTCATCTTTTTTTCCCCATCCCAGGAGCTGTGTAAATTTTCTCTGTAGTTGAATTGGGACAGAACAGAGTTGAAAACCAACCCTGCTAACCTCCCTTCCCACCTCGAGCCCAGAATTTACTTCTGACACAGGCCAGATCCAAGGGGTATTCAGAGCTTTAACTTAGAAAGGAGGAAAACGCCTGTGAAGTAACTAAAGGCAGAGAGGCAGTGAGGCTGAAAGCAAAACCTTGCAAAGCCCAGAGGCCAGCGTGCGGGCCTCCCTTCCAAAGCCTGGCAGCAGTCGGCTCTCAATATGCACTGACCGAGGGCTGAGCGAATGCAAAGTTCACAGCCTTCCAGCTCTTGGGGACATTCCAGGCATCTGCGCTGAGCAGAGATACTAATGGGTTCAGGGCCACCAGTGCCAGCTTGTCCAGGGAGCCCAGAGGAGCAGCCCTGCAGGGTCAGCCAGGATCCCCCCTCCTCCAGAGATGGAACATGGTCTGAGATGCCGGAAGCCCTGAAGGTGGCTTCCTCCTCCCAAGGGTTCAAGAACTTGAGTCTTTGTACATAGAGTGGCCCAGGGATTTGATCATGGAGTGGCCGGGGATGCCTCTGCCGGTGTGGAGCCTCTCCTCTGCACATGGTGGTGTCTGTGTGGTTACATCACAGTGAGCTTCCAAGGTCAGCACCGACCTTCTGCTTAGAGTATACCGTCGAAGGTACGGCTAGTGAGTAAGTGGGCCCTGGACTTTGTTTGGGGAAGATCTTTCTAAGTCAGAGCCCCAGGACTAACACCGAGGAACAGAAGAATACCAGGTCTCTCACCAAAAGCCTAGTGTCCATTGTGGGCAGAGCCCCTGAAAATGCCCAGCCCCGAGACACACTGTCCTGGGCAGGCAGGGACCTAAGTCTGACAAGTCTGCAGAAACATGTAGCTACGCACTCCACACCGTGCACGCAGAGACGGCCACCCTTCCCCTGCCCCTGCCCCTTCCTCCTGAGACCACTTCCCACCAGCAGGGGAGAGGCCCAGGGCTGGCTGGACAGAGCCCAGTGCCAGAGGGGAACGCAGGGCCCCTGAGTTCCGGGGAAACGAGGCCAGCCAGCCACACTGGGAGTACCCCCTCGGGTCCCTGCTGTGCCCACTCAGGGCTGCAGCCTCAGCCTTCAGGGATAAAAGACGTTCATGCCTTCAGGGATGGCAGGAGCCCCGTTCCCATCTCCCAGGCCAGGAGCACCCCCGGCTCCCCCGCTCAGCCAGGCAGTCTTACTTCTTCACTTTCGGGTACTTCATCTCTGCAATGGCGTTGGTGGCTTCTGTCTGCTTCTCCTTCAGGTGCTGGGGCCACATGTTGTCCACCCAGTCCACCAGGTCTACCTGAAAGCCAACCGCCATCAGGCTGGGACAAGCATCCCCTCCATCCCAGGGGAGTCTCCAAGTGCCCTTGAGCTGTGCTCGCTCACCACCTGCACCCCTCCCACCTCAGTAGCACTGAGGCCAAAATCCAACTGTGGCACCCCCTCCCAGCTCCCCGACATCCCACTCCCAGCTCCCCAGCTCCCGGTCAGGTCAGCTGCCAGCATCTCTGGCATCCCTTCCCAGTTCCTGGCATCCCCTCCCAACTTCCTGGCATCCCCTCCCAGCTCCTGACATCCCCTCCCCTCTCCTGGTATCCCCTCCTCTCTCCCTGTATCCCCGCCCAGCTCCTCAACAGCCCAGACCAGCTCCCCAACACCCCCTCCCAGCTCCCCGACATCCCCTCCAG
>NW_006159738.1:2205829-2210448 GCF_000334495.1 Tupaia belangeri chinensis | reverse complement strand
ACAAAGTGGCCCCAAGCTGCACGGCAGGACAGACAGGGAGCGGAGAGGAGGTGGGAGTTGGCTGTCCTGTCTGGTGCGGCACACTAGGAGGGGACCACAGCCGGGGCCTACCACAGTTGGACGCTTGACCAGGTGCTCCAGCTTGGTGTGGCTGAACTCCAGGCTGATGACGTTGTACAGCTTGTCGCGCTGAGCCTCGGGCGTCTCGTAGTAGCGCACGAACTGCGACATGCTCATCTCCGTGCCCTTCTGAGTGTTCACGTCCATCACGTCTACCAGCCGCCGGCTCCCTGGGGGTTCCACAGTGGTCACTCTTACCGGCTTAGGGCTCCAGGTCCTCCTTGGAACCCCCACCAACAGTACCGATTCCTCCTGCACCGCCCCCCACCTCCCTGCCCCATCCTCGAGGGTCCGCTCAGCTGCCTCCCTGGCCCGTTGGCTCTCCTCACCCCACCTTTCACCATTCCACCTGGCTGCCTGCACCGCCACAGCGGCGTGCCATCACTGCTCTCCGAGAGCACCCCGAGAGTTGTTTTTTTTTTTTTTTGAGAGATTTGCACTGTAGGGCGCGTGCGCTCGCCAGACAGACAGGGAGAGACATAGAGACCGAAAGAGCGAAATCACCCCCCAGGGGGGATGGTCAGGCCGCAATCCCTTCTCCTCCATTCTCCTCTCGGGATCTTGGGCACGCACGCACACGCGCCCGGCGTGAGTTTTAAGCCACCGGGTCCGGAACACGAACCGCGGTCGACTACGTGGGAGTACAGCGACATAGCCATTACACTAACTGCTGGTTCCCGCACCCCGAGAGTTTTTAAAGGAGTCCCCAGGCTAGTCCCTTCTACCGTGTTCCACACCGCGACCAGGGTGTGCTTTCTAGAACAGAGACCTGACCTCAGACACTGCTTCCTGCCTAAAACCTTCAATAGCTCTCCATTGCCATCTAAGAACCCCTTGGCACCTACTCAAGGCCTTTCTGTTTACACGCAGGGCTAGGACAGTCCTCATCTCTGCAGAAAACGAGCTGTTTAATACTCCGTCTGCCTAGCCCACGAGGCCGGCAAGCTGACGGACTTCCCTGAACCTCTGTGTTCTCATATTGCCAACTCTTCTGACAGGCTTGGTCCTGGGCATGGAGTCAGACAATGCCTCAGAAGTGACTCGGAACCGAATGGGTCCGCTGTTATTCCCCAACTCTAATCACATCTCCTGGATGGTCTCCTTCCCTACCATCCCGTGGGCAGCAGGAGGGAGGAGTCCCGTCCGACTCACCCCTGCTCTGTACTACGGTTCTTTCTTTGTTTTTTTTGTTTGTTTGTTTGTTTTTGTTTTTTGAGAGGTTTTTGCTATAGGGCACGTGTGCTCACCAGAAAGACAGAGAGAGACAGAGAGACAGAAAGCGAGAAATCACCTCCCAGTGGGGATGGCCATGCCGCAATCCCTTTTCCTCCATTCTCCTCTTGGGATCTTGGGCATGCACGCACATAGGCCCAGTGTAAGTTTACGCCACCGGGTCAGGGACCTGAACCACAGTTGACTACATGAGAGTCCAGCAATGTAGCCATTGTGCCAACTGCTGGTCCCCATGATTCTTTTTTGTTTTTTTAAGAGAGCTTTTTGCTATAGGGCGTGTGTGCTCACTGGAGTGAGAGAGAGACAGAAAACGAGAAATCACCCCTTAGGGGGATGGCCATGCCACAATCCATTCTCTTTTCAGGATTTTGGGCATGCACGTACACGCACCCAGCTGAATTTTAAGTTGCAGGGTCTAGAACTCAAACTGTGGTCAACTATGTGGGAGTCCAGCGATGTAACCATTCTACCACCTGCTGGTCCCTCTGTACCTAGTTTCTAAATGGAGCTTGGCACGTGCCAGGAGCTCAGTACCTCTCTGCACAGTGAATGGATACCAAACCTCTGATACCCTGTCCAGCACGTGACACAGGAGTTATCACATGAAGGATGGCTAAATGGAAGGGAGCGAGAGAGAAAGAGGGTGCCCCCTGCCCAGGTAAGTCCAGCCTCTCATCTCTGCAGAGAACTCTGCCTCCCATGGCTCCCAGAGAGAAGGAATGAGATCTGGATTAGGAGACAGGAGCCTTTGGTGCCAGTCAGAGCCCATGACTAAGAAACCCTGGAGGAAATCGTGGCCCTGCCTGGGGCTCTGCTTTCCCCTCTGTAAAATGGGATAGTGCTTCTAGAACTTCAGCAAAGGTGGAAGGCGTGAACAAAGCTAAGTGAAGTGCTGAAGGGGAGAAAACACGCACAGCACACGACCACATTCGTGGGGACAGAAGGTGAAAGCGGGTACCTCCTGGCTGTGAGGACTCACAATAATGCATCACGACCACGATGGGAAACCACCCTCAGGTACTCCCCACTAGCTCTGTGAAAATAGATAGCTCCGGGACCATCAAGTGGCGTGGTGGTTACACGCTAGACTTCCACATGGCCGACCATGTCCAAGTCTCAGACCAGGCGGCTTGCTTTCTCACTTTCCCTATTTCTTCTGTCTCTCTCTAATCCAATGACAAAATATTAATAATTATTGTTATTAATCAGATTAAAATAATTATGAAAAAAAAGGTTCCTAGAGACATAAAAACATGAAAAACATAAAAACAAGAAGCCAGTGAGCACTGTGTTTACAGACGCCTCAAAAGGTTATGTGGGGGCCAGGAAGTGGCACAAGTGGTAACGCCACTGGACCCACACAGGGAAGGCCTTGGGTTCATGGCCCAGAACTTCCTTGAACACGCAGGGTGCTTGTGTGTGCTGAGACCAGGGGTGGATGGCGGTATGGGGACTCTACTGGGGGACCTAACTCTGTCTCTCTCCAATGGAACAAATAAGTACATTTTTATTTAGTTGTTGCTATAGGCACATGCACCTGCTGGAGAGAGAGAGAGGGAAAGTAAGAAATGGCCGACCCCACGGAGGGAGGATGGCCACACCGCATCCTCCTCCCTTCTCTTCCTGGGACTCTGGGCATGCATGCACATGTGCCCAGTGTGATTTTCAAGCCACCAGGTCTGACACTCGAACAGTACAGCCAGCCCTGTGGGACCCAGCTGCCTTAACCTTCATGCCACCTCCTGGCCTCATAAATAATTTTTTTTAAATGCATGGGGCCAGCCCCGTGGCATAGCAGTTTAGTTGTTGCAGAATGAGCCAGATCCCACATGGCCTGCTGCAGTTCGAGTCCCAACCCTGGCAAATGGAAGAGCATGCCAGCACATGTGCACAGGCCTGGGATCCTGACAGGATGGAAAGATGGAGAAAACGACTGTGGCTTGGCCAGGCCCCATGGGGGATGGCTTTCTCTCTCAGTCCCACACATGCACACGTACATGCACACACGTGCCCTCTGGCATAAAATAAACGGAATTAATGTTTTAAAGAATTCTTTAACTTTATTTATTATTATTTTTAAATTTGCTACAGAGCACCCACACTCCCCAGAGAGAAAGAAAGAGAAAGAGGGGGGAAATTGAGAAAGCAAGCTGCCAGGTTAGAACTCAAACCGCAGTCAGCCATGTTGGAGTCCAGCACCTTAACCACCAGACCACCTGCTGGGCCCCAATTAACTCATCTTTTTATAAAGTTTACGTAGAAACTCACTGTGACCCAAGGGCCGCATCTAGCTCACTGCCAAGTTTCATATGGCCCACAGCTAAGAATGGCTTTCACATTATTCATTGTAAGGGATGTATCAAAAGAATAGTATTTTGAGCTGTGAAAGTCATATGAAATTCAAAGTCCAGAGTCCTCACCTACAGTTTTCTTGACACCTAGCCCGCTGATTGGTTTACATACTGCCTAGGGCTGTCTCCATGCTACAATGGGAGTTGGAGCAGGGACGGATCAGCCTGCAAAGCCTGGAAATATTTACTCTTGGGCTCTTTATAGAAAGTTCACTGACCCTTGAACTAGACAAAGCTCTCATGGAAGCTAGATGCTGATGCGGGCAATGTTCTTGCCCTGCTCACTCCATGCACAGAACCTGCTCTCTAGCAGGCCCCTGGTCAATATTTGTTGACTAAGTCAACCCAGTGCCATTCAAATAAATAAAAGTAACCCTTACTTGGGTGTTCTCTGGGGTCGAAGACATAATTTTCCTAACAACTTTGTAAACGAGGTAGGACTGTCCCAGATTTACCAACAAAGACCATGACACAGAGAGAAAGTGACTGGCACAAGTCCAAAACACACGCTCTTGCCATCGATTCGCATCATAACCTTTACTAGCATGTCAGCACAGGCAAGCGCTCTGCCCGTGTCATCTCATTTCCTGCTCTGTGAACTTCAATCACACCCATTTCCTGGGCAGGGGGGAAACTGAGGCTTAGACGACGACCTGGCCCAAGAATGCCCGTTAGCTAGTGGCAGAGCTGGGATTTAAAGCCACTTCAGAGGAAAGGTTCCCATTGCACCCCCTGCTACGCTGAATCTTGATCACATGCTAAGGGTGGAAAATGATTCAGAGGCTGGCTCCCCGCCCCACAGGTCCTGGGAAACAGATCCAAAGGGGACAGTTTTGTGCTTGCACTGGGAGCGCTGATCCACCAGGGGGCATCCCTGGCCTTTGCTGGAAATTCTGGCTGTGACCGAGGCAGAGT
>NW_006159738.1:2196420-2205699 GCF_000334495.1 Tupaia belangeri chinensis | reverse complement strand
CAGGCGGAGACCTGCTGTTAGAGGCTCCCAGTCCTGCCCCATCTCTGGACAGCCTCTCACCTCTGCCCAAGGTCATTCTAACCTTGCTCAAGGTTGTTCTCCAAACCCTATATGCAGTGGGATTGGCCAGGCAAGGAGATGAGAAAAGGGCACTGAAATCACAGCCCCAGAGGCTCCTGCAAATCAGCATTGAAGCTGGAGTTTCACTGCCCTTTACCAGCACAGAGCAGTGGTTAAACTAAGACTTCACGGGTTCAAATCCTAGATGAGCATCTAGCATGTGCCTCAGGCCTCTTAACCTCTCTAAAGGAGGAGCATCCATTTTCCCCATCTGTAACATGGGCACAAAATACAAATGGCAGCCAGGGGTTGTCTTGAGACCTGCGCATGAAGTGCCTGCAGCTGGGTGGCATCGCCTAGCCAGTCAATTTCATTTATAATAAGAGGAGGAAGCAAGGTGGTAGGAAGTTTAGAGACTCTGCCAGCCAGTCTCAAAGGCCTGCCCACTCAAGACCTGAAAACCTCATCGGGATGATGAACAGTGCAGGGTTTTATGAGGAAAACATGCTAAGATTGTCTGTGGCGACATGAATATACTAAATACAGCCAACCGTACACGGGACAGATGAACCATAGGGTATGTGAACTATATCTCAGGCTACATTCTGAGGGCCAGGAGGCTGCACAGAAGTCAAGGCAGCTGGATCAAACAGACCAACTGGGTAGTTTGAGTCCCTGACATGATGTAATCATGCCAGGCATCTATGCATGCAAGCCCAAAATTCCAAGAAGAGACTGGAGGAGAAAAGAATGTGGCATAGCCAGCCTAGTAGGGGGTGATTTCTCACTTTCCCTCTATCTCCTGATCTGTCTTACTCCAGGGAGCGCACGCGCCCTATAGCAAACTACCGAAAGAAAATAGTAGGGACAAGCAGTTGGCATAATGGCTATGCCACTGGACTCCCATGTAGTTGACTGTGGTTCGAGTCCAGACCCAGTGGCTTGAACTCACGCCGGGCACATGTGCGTGCATGCCCAAGATCCTGAGAGGAGAATAAGGGATTGTGACATGGCCATCTCTCCTGGGGAGTGGGGGTGGGTGATTTCTAGCTTTCTGTCTCTCTGTCTCTCTGTCTTTCTGGCAAGTGCACATGCCCTATTGCAAAAAAAAAAAAAAAATCCTCTTGAAAATAGCAATAATAACAATAAAGATACATACTGAGCCCTGGAGCTCAGTGGTGCTATGTGGAAGAACCCAGATCCCACGCAGGGTTCTCAGGCTGACCCCAGTAGCTTAGCTGTCAGGCACACACACGTGCAGGACCCTGACAGGACAGAGAACTGGAAGAAACAGGATTTCAGCATGACCAGGCCCCACTGGGGAAAGTTTTTGCATGCTCTCATTCTCTCTCTCTTTCTCATGGGGAAGAAAAAAATAAACTTTCTAAAAAAATTTTTTTAAAGATTGCTAAAAAAAAAAAGGCAGGGAAGGGCTTGTGGCCTCATGGTCCAGGCAGCTCGATCCTACATGGCCAACCACACGCTTGAGCCCCAGACCTGGTGGCTTGAAAAACACACCACTGGGGCTAGAGGTGGTGTAGTAGAAGGAGCTGGACTCCCACATGGCTGACTGCAGTTCCAGTCTCAAGACTGGCAACTTTAAATTAATGCCAGGAGCATGTGCGTGCATGCCTGAAATCCCAGGAGAATAGAGAAGGGATTGTGGTGTGGCCATCCCACCCCCAGAAGATGATTTCTCACTTTCTCTCTGTCTCTGTCTCTGGCGAGTGCATGTGCACTACAACAACAACAACAACAACAAGTCTTAAAAAAAGAAAAAAGACATCATGTGAACGTAGGGAGAGATGGAGAAGGAGATTGCGAAGTGACCACTTCTTTCCTAGGTCAGTTGAATTGGTCAAAATGGAGGCAGAGGGGCCCGCAAGTTATATGGTGGTGGTTGAGGTGGTGGGCTCCCACATGGCCAACCCCAGCTCAAGTCCCAGACCTGGCGGCTTGCTTTCTCACTTTCCTGTTCTCTTTCTCTCTCATTCGTGCTGATCAAATTAAAAAATAATAACAAATATAGTAAAATAAATCATTCTTTTTTTAGAGAATTATTTTATTTTAACTTTATATATTATTATTATTTTCCAATTTGACCAGAGAGAGACAGAAAAAAAGGGAAAATAAGAAAGGAAGCTACCAGGTCCAAGACTTGAACCATGGTTGGCCATGTGGGAGTCAAGCACCTTTAACCACCATGCCACCTGCTGGCCCCATAAATAATTCTTTTTTAAAAAATAAATTGGACAGGGGCTGGCAGGTGGCATGGTGGTCGAAGGCGCTGGATTCCCACATGGCTAGCCACAATTTAAATCTCGGACCTGGCAGCTTGATTTCTTGTTTTCCCTTTCTCTCTCTCTCTCTCTTTCTGATCAAATTAAAAAATAATAACAAATGGAATTAAATAAATATTTTTAAGATAAATACATAAAAAAAAATAAATTGGACAGGGGCTGGCAGGTGGCATGGTGGTCGAAGGCGCTGGATTCCCACATGGCTAGCCACAATTTAAATCTCGGACCTGGCAGCTTGATTTCTTGTTTTCCCTTTCTCTCTCTCTCTCTCTTTCTGATCAAATTAAAAAATAATAACAAATGGAATTAAATAAATATTTTTAAGATAAATACATAAAATAAATTGGACACGGAACCAGCAGTTGGCATAATGGCTATGTCGCTGGACTCCCATGTGGTCAACCATGGTTCGAGTCCCAGACCCAGTGGCTTAAATTCATGCTGGGCATGTGTGCATGTGTGCCCAAGATCCTGAGAGGAGAATGGAGCACAAGGGATTGTGGTGTGGCCATCACGCCCAGGGGGGTGATTTCTAGCTTTCTCTCTACCTGTCTCTCTCTGTTTTTCTGGCAAGTGCACGTGCCCTATAGCAAAAACCTCTCCAAAATAAAATAAAATAAACTGAACAACAAAACGGATTCGTTAGACACTCAACTACTTGATAAATGCAAGAACAAATGACAAACCATACTTGGTTAAAAAAGGACAGAGCTTTATTTACCACCCGGAGCATTGGGCGCGAACATGCCCATGATCCAGGAGGTCTGGGGTTCTAGTCCCAGCAACCCCGCTGGCCCCTTTCCAAGCCTCAGTTGCCTTACATGTGGAAACAGAGAGAAGATAACCTTTATACTTCTTCTTTCTTTGCCACAAGACTCTTTTTTCAAACAGAATCTCTGACAAGAGCCAAAGACAAAAATTAGCAGCTCGGGGGGTGAGGGGGCAGACTTCAGACCCACGTTCCCAGGTTTTCCTTTAGAAAAACCACAGGGTTGGCGGTCACTGCTGGGTTCTTTCCCAGCATTAGCCTATCCCTGAATACTCAGATCGTTTCTCTTACATGTGATCTGGGGGGAAGCCAGGGAAGGAGAAAGCAACCTAGAGGCTGGCCCAAGGGGTCACTGGGGACAGTTGGGCCTGCCAGTCCCTTCCAGCCTGGGCTAGGAGATTAAGACTCAGCGCTCCATCTTCTCGGGTTCCCTCTGACCTGCCAAGGTAGCAGAGGGGAGCTGGGCTTAAGAGGCTTAACTCCAGGGAGGAAGTGAGCACCCACAAGGGACAGGTCAGAGCCCAGAAAGAAATGTGGCCCTCCAAGCACTTGGGAGCAGCCACACCTGGGACAGGTGACAGGGACAAGCTGCCCTTTGGAACTCGTGAGGGACCTGAGTTGCTGGAACCCTCTAGACCCTGCAGTCAACAGGTTATGGGAGAACGTCTCCACACCTGAGCCTGCGGAGCCTCAGCCGACCCCGGCTGCCCCTCCTCTCCTCCCCGCCTTCGGTCCTCTAGGTGCCCAGGCTGCCCACACAGCTGACAGATGGCCGCAGCAGAAACGAAGCCACAACCCTGGTGCCTAGTTGGCTCCAAGGGCCGAGGGCGCGGAGGCAGGAGAGCTGATGAAAGTCCTCTCGAAGGCCAATAGGAAGCATGCGAGATGCCCACCCCACTCTTCAGAAAGTGCACAAAAACATCCCACAGGCTAGTTCTGGAACCTTCTCTACCATCCTCCAATTTCTGGACTGGCTTTTTATTATGCTCCTTATCCATCTTGCTGAGGCATGGGTTCAAATCCCACTCTGGGGCCACCAGGTGGCGTGGTGGTTAAGGCCACCAAATCCCACAAGGCTAAATCCGTGGTTGAGTCCCGATCTGGGCAACTTCTGAAACACAGTGGTGCATGTGCGGGCATGCCCAAAATCCCAAGAGGAGAATGGAGAAGTGGTTGCAGAGTGGCTATCCCTCAACCCCCGGAGGTGATTTCTCCCCTTCCTTTTCCCTTTCCCTCCCCCTTACTCTCTTTCTCTCCCTCTGCTTGCCTCTCTCTGGGGAGTACATACACGCTATAGCAAAACTAAAAATTAAATAAATAAACAAAAAATAAACAAAATCTCACTCCACTCCACCACTTCTAGCAGTGAGGCCTTGCTTGGATACATCCCTCAGTCTCTCTGGACCTCAGTTTCCTCATCTGTGGAGCAGAGATAGGAGGATCAGCCCTTCTGACCAGCCCTACTGTTTGTTAAAAGCACTTTGTGGGGCTAGCCCCCTGGCTTAGTAGTCAAGAAAGCCAGAACTCACATGGCCTGCTGTGCCATTCAAATCCCAACCACAATGGCTTGAAAAACACAGCTGGGGAGAGGGAACAGCAGGTGGCATTGTGGTTAAGGTGCTGGATTCCCACAGAGCCACCTGTGGTTCAAGTACTGGACCCCATGGCTTGAGACTCACACTGAGCACGTCTGCATACAAGCCCAAAATTCTGAGAGGAGAGCAGATGAAAAGGGATTGCTGCGTGGCCATTCTCCCCTGGAGGTGAGTTCTCACCTTTCCTCTGACTATCTCTCTGTCTTTTTCCTCTCCAGTGAGTGCATGTACCCTATGGCAAAAACCTTAAAAATAAATAAATAAATATGGGATCGGCAGATGATGTGGTGGTTAAGGAGCTAGACTCCTACATGGTCGACTGTGGCTCGAGTCCTGGACTTAGCAGCTTGCTTTCTCACTTTCATACTCTCTCTCTCTCTGGTCAACTTAAAAATAAAGAAATAAATAAAATTAAATAAATCATTATATAAATAAATAAAATAAAATGGACAGGTGATAAATAGGGACTTATGTGTGGCTCAGGAACTATAACAGAGGAGAGGTCCCCAGGTCATAAAAAGATCTAAGTAAGGGCCTACAGGTGGCATAGTGGTTAAGGTGCTAGACTTTCATGTAGCCAACTGCAGTTTGAGTTCCAGACCCAGTGGCTTGAAACTCAAGCCACACACATGTACGTGCATGCCCAAAATCCCAAAAGGAAAATGCAGGCGTGGGGGCGGGGTGGGGGGGAGTTCTCACCTTCCCTGTGTCTCTCTATCTCCCTCTATCTCTCTGGCAAGCACATACACCCTATACCAAAACTCTCTCTTAAAAGAAAAAGAAAGGGGTGGGCAGGTGGTGTGGTAGTTGAGGCACTGGACTCCCACGTGGTCGACCACAATTCAAGTCCTGGACCTGGAGGCTTGCTTTCTCACTTTCTCTCTCTCTTTCTCTCTGTCTCTTTGATCAGATTAAAAAATTTCAGTCCAACCAGGTGGTATGGAGGTTAAAGTGGCTGGATCCCACATGGCCAACTCTGTAATTCAAGTCATGCTGGGCATGAGTGTGTGCATGCCCAAAATCCCAAGAGGAGATTAAAGGAGAAAGGATTATGGTGTGGCCATGCTTCCACCCCAGAGGGTGATTTCTCACTCTCCCCCACCCTCCTCTCTCTTCAGCTAATGCATGCACTCTATAACAAAAACCTTAAAAAAAAAAAAAAAAAAAAAAAGTGCAGGATCCTGGTGCAGCATTGATGCACTGCTCAGGAGATGCCAGACCCTACATAAAGACTTCAGTTCGAATCCCTGGCCCAGGCAGTCTGAGTGCCCCAGACCAGACATGCTGAGGACTGGAGGAAGGGATCGCAGTTGACCAGACCCTGCAGAGTGACCCCCTCTTTCTCTATCTCACTCTCACTGCATGTGCACACTCTATCATGAATAAAGGGGAAAAATGTAATCAAAGTATTAACAAGCTGATTCTAAAATTCATATGTAAATGGAAAGAACCAGCAAATGCTATCTTGAAAATGCACAAAGCTGGGGCCAGCAAATGGCATAGTAGTTATAGTTCTGAACTCTCACATGGCTGACCACAGTTCAAGTCCCAGACCCAGCAGCTTGAAAATCACACCAAGCACATGTGTATGCATGCCCCAAATCCCAAGAGAATGGAGGAGAGGGGATTGCTGTGTAGCTATCACCTCTGGGGATTGACTTCTCACTTTCCCTCTTACTATTTCTCTCTGATTCTCTCCAGCAAGCACACATGCCCTATGGCAAAAACCTTTAAAAAAAAAAAAGAAAGAAAGAACATGAACAAAGTTAAAGGCTGTTATCACATGGCAAGTCTAATTATAAAGTTAATTAAGACTGTGCAGCACTGGCTTCACAAGGGACAAATTGACCCATGGGACAGATCAGAGCATCCAGAAAGAGACCTACACAAATGCAGTATCTGACATAGGACAAAACATTTCATTTCTCCTTTCATGGGGAAAGGGTTATTTCTGTTTTCGCCTTTTTTTCCAATAATGATGCTAGGTCAACTGGATCTTCACAAGAAATAAAAAAAGGATCTTGATCCCCTAACCCTATCTCCCTCTAAACCCAAAAGTCAATTCCTGATGAACTGCAGGTCTAAATGTGAGAGTTCAAACAATAAAGCTTTTCTTAGAAAAACATATAAACATTTTCAGGACCTCAGAACAGGCAGACATTTCTTCCTTTCTTTTTTTTTTTTTTTTTAATCTTATTTATTTATTTACTTATTTTAATTTGACCAGGGAGGGACAGAGAGAGAGAGAGGAACAGTAAGAAAGTAAGTTGCCAGGTCCAGGACTTGAACCATGGTCAGCCATGTGGAAGTGTGCAGCTCCTTAACCACCATACCACCCGCTGGTTCCCCCAGGCAGACATTTCTTAAATAGGACTCAGTCAGGTGATGTGGTGGTTAAGGGCGCTGAACTCACACATGGCCAACCACAGTTCTAGTCCTGGACCTGGTGGCTTGCTTTCTCACTTTCTCTCTCTCGGTCCCTCTCTGGTCAGATAAATAAATAAAGTTAAATAAAATAATTCTTTAAAAAAAGGGGGGGATGGGTTCTCTCTCTGAACAAATTGAAGAAGAATAAATAATTTAAAAAAAAAGAATGAATGGATGAAGCAGGGCTAACTAGGCTAAAGTTACTAACTTCTACTCATTCATTTTTTTTCTTGGCCAGAAAGTGTGTGGGCTCACTAAAGAGAGATGGAGAAAGAAAGTGAAAAAGCACCCCCCTCCCCCCGGAGGGAATAGCCATGCCATAATCTCTTCTCCATTCTCCTTTCAAGATTTTGGGTATGTACATACATATGCCCAATGTGTTTTCTTTTTCTTTTTTTTTAATAATTATTTTATTTAATTTTATTCATTGTCATTATTATTATTATTATTATTATTATTATTATTATTTTGAAGTTGACCAGAGCGAAAAAGAAGTGAGAAAGCAAGCTACCAGGTCCAGGACTTGAACCACTGTCAGCCATGTGGGAGTCCAGCTGCCTTAACCACCATGCCACCTGCTGGCCCCACCCAATGTGTTTTTCAAGTCACTAAGTGTGGAACTTGAACTTTGCAGTTGGCCATGTGGGATTCAGTCATTTTAACCATCAGGCCATAGACTTGCTCAAAAGATACCTTTTTTTTTTTTTTTTTAAGGTTTTTGCCATAGGCCATAAGAGCTCATTGGAGAGAAAGAGACAGGGACAACAGGGAGAATGTGAGAAGTCACTCTCCCTCCCTCCAGTGGAGATGGTCATGCCACAGTTCCTCCTCCATCTTCCTGCTGGGATTTTGGGCACACGTGTACACATGCCTGGCGTGATTTTCAAGTTCCCAAGTCCGGGATTCAAACCACAGTTGGATATGTGTGAGTCCAATGTCATAACCACCATTCAACCTGCTGGTCCCAAGATACCGTTTTTTTTAAGAGAGATTTTTGCTATTGGGTTCCTGTTCTCAACAGAGAGACTGGGAAACACAAAATCAGAAATCACCCCTCCCCGGGGGGTACAGTCATGCCGCAATCCCTTCTCCTCCCTTCTCCTCTCTGGATCTTAGGCACGCACGCACCGCACCACTGGGTCCGGGACTGGATCCATGGCCAATTATGAGGAAGTCCAGTAACGTAATCATTACTCTATCTGCTGGTCCCAAGATACTTTTCATTTTTTTTGAGAAAGAGATTTTTGCTATAGGATACATGCACTTGCCAGAGAGACAGAAAGCAAGACTTTGGTCATCTGTTGGTCTCAAGATACTGTTTGTTTTTTTTTTTAATTATTATTTTATTGAACATTATTTTATTTATTTATTTAAATTTGACCAGAGAGGGACAAAGTGAGAGAGAAAGAGAGAGGAAAAGTGAGAAAGGAAGCCGCCAGGTCTGGAACTGAAACCACGGTTGGGGAACCAGCAGTTAGCGTAATGGCTATGTCGCTGGACTCCCAGATAATCGACCGTGATTTGCGTCCCGGACCCGGTGGCTTAAAACTCACGCCGGGCATGTGTGCGTGCGTGTCCAAGATCCCGAGAGGAGAATGGAGGAGAAGGGATTGCGGCGTGACCATCCCCCCTGGGGGGTGATTTCTCGCTTTCTGTCTCTCTGTCTCTCTCTGTCTGGCGAACGCATACGCCCTATAGCAAAAACCTCTCTCAAAAAAAAAAAAAGAAACCACGGTTGGCCATGTGGGAGTCCCGCACATTTAACCACATCACCTGCTACCCCCCAAGATACTGTTTTTAAAGTGTAAAAATATAGTCCATGAAGTAAAAGAAATTTTTTGAAATATATACATTGCACAAATAACTTACCCAGAATATGTGAAGGACTTTATATTATGGGCTGATTGTGCCCCCTCAAAAAGAGTCTGTTGAAGTCCTAACTTCCAGTAATATAAAACAGAACCATATTTGGGGGCCGGCAGGTGGCATGGTGGTTAAGGGCACTGGCCTCCCACATGGGCGACTGTGGTTAGAGTCCCGGACCTGGTGGCTTGCTTTCTCTCTCTCTCTCTCTCTCACTCTGTCCCTCTCTGGTCAAATTAAAATAAATAAAGTTAAATAAAATATT
>NW_006159738.1:2194558-2196390 GCF_000334495.1 Tupaia belangeri chinensis | reverse complement strand
GGAAGAAAGAGAAAGGAGCCCGCATTGGGTGTGGTCACACGGCAGTGCCTTCCCCATGTCTCCACCCCGTCAGGATGTGGGGCGTGCTTGCACACATATCCAGAGTATTTTCTAGCTGCTGAGGTCGGAACTTCAACCCAGTCAGACACATAGGGTCTGGCTCCTTTAACCATCAGTCAACAGGGCTGGCTCAAACTGGTCTTTAGAGAGGGAAATTAAGTGAAAATAAAATAATCTGAAATGACTAGCGTTGCTGTAAGACGAGGCAATGCCGGCCACAGAACACGGCCTCAGAACATGGATGGGCGATACAGGAACCACGTCAGAAGGTCGGAAGGCCGAAGTCTCCGATCCTGGGACAACGTGAGCACGCAGGTGCAGTCATTATCATTTAAAGCTGGTGCGAGGGTCGTGGGACGATGAGACTCTGTCGGGGTCCTTGCCTCTCTCTCGCTCTCAGGAAATAAGTAAATAAACTCTTGGTCGGGGGGAAGAGATGAAGACTAGAGCCCAGAGAGCCAGAGGAAAGCCATGTGAGGACTGAGAGAAGAGGGCGATCTCAGGCCCAGGAGGGCTTTGAAGAGACCACGGTGCCAGTACTTGATCTCACACGTGCAGCTGCCGGAATTATGAGAAAATGAGCTTCTATTGTGGAACCCCCTTGCCCCTGCCCGGCTGTGACACCGTGTTACAGTGGCCCTGGCAAACTCACGCAGCTCACAGGCAATAAGAGCGACGGGGGCGGGGGGGAATGCTGCTAACACACCATGCTCCCCAAAGCTGAGGCTTGGGTTCAATTCCTGGCCCATCCTAAAAGCCAGGTTAGGGCCAGTCCCATAGCCTCCAGTGAAAGGAACCCGTCCCACTACCAAGCTTCCAGTTTAAATCCCAGCCCCAGAGGTCTGAAGAGCATGCCAGGTGCACATGCAAGTGTGCCCAAACTCCTGACAGGGTGGAGAGCTGGAGAAGGAAGTGCAGTCTGGCCACGCCCCACCGGAGGATGTTTTTCCCCGATCCCCTTCTCTCTTTCTTTCTTCGGTAAGCACAGGTGCCCTCTGGCAAAAAGGGGGAAAACACGCTGGGTGCAGTGGCAGTGCCTGAGGTCGTAGCTGCTCAGGAGGCTGGCGCAGGAATACCACAGAGCAATAGCCTGTGTTTAAATAGGAAAGAGAGAGACACAACTCTTTAAAACGAAGGAGGAAAGACCATCAGAGATTTCACTAAAGATCCCCAAATAGCCATGAAACATGAAACAGAGCTCGATTTGATTAGTCATTACAGAAATGCAAAGTAAACCACAGTGACGTGCCACTACGCTCCCACCAGCACACAAGCCGGGCCGAAATGAAAAGAATAAAATACCAACTCTCAGCGCGGATAAGGAGCAACTGCAAACCCCTGGGGACACGCTCGGCAGGGGCTGGCGGAAGTGAACAGACGCACATCCATGACCAACCAATGCACTCGTAAGTACACGCCCGATGAAATGCACCTGCGTGTTCGCCGAAGTCATGTTCTAGACTTCCAAGCAGCTCTCTACAGAGTCTTACACTGCCAGCAGCAGAATGAATAAAATACTGTAAAATATTCACAACGATGGAAAACTATAAGAGGGACCTTCAAAAAGCTCGGGGAGGGACCAGCAGATGGTGTAATGGTCACATCGCTAGACTCCCACATGGTCAATGGAGGTTCAAGTCTTGGACCCTGTGGCTTAACTCATGCTGTGTGCCCTAAGATCCCGAGAGAAGAACGAAGGAGAAGGGATTGTGACGTGGCCAACCCCCGGGGGGGGAGGTGATTTCTCATTTTCTGTCTCTCTGAGTCTCTCT
>NW_006159738.1:2183606-2194421 GCF_000334495.1 Tupaia belangeri chinensis | reverse complement strand
TGTTTGTGCGTGTGTGTCTTGTGTTCGGTTGTGCTCGCGGGATCTTGGGCACGCACGCACACGCGCCCGGCGTGAGTTTCAAGCCACCGGGTCCGGGACGCAAATCACGGTCGACTACGTGGGAGTCCAGCGACATAGCCATTACGCTAACTGCTGGTTCCCCATGCTCTATAACTTTTAAAAGTTTGGAAAAAGATGAAACTAAAATATAAGTCTATGGGGCCAGCAGATGGTGTAGTGGTTATATCACTAGACTCCCACAGGGCTGACTGCCATTTTGAGTCCTGGACCCAGTGGCTTGAAACTCATGTCAGGTGTGTGTGCATGTGTACCCAAGATCCTGGGAGAGAGAAGGGATTGCAGCATGGCCAGCCCCCCGGAGGATGGTTTCTCATTTTCCCTCTCACTATCTCTGTCTCTCTCTCCCCACCACGTGCATGTGCCTAAGGCAAAAACCTCTTTAAAAAAAAGTAGTCAGGGTAATGGTGGGGAGGAGTGCCTGGATGGGAATGGGAAAGGGTCTCTGGGATTCTGGGAAACTAGTTACCCTGGTATGTTTAGTTTGTTAAAATTAACCAGGCTGTGGGACCAGCAGTTGGCACGGTTGGTGTAATGGCTATGTTGCTAGATTCCCACATAGTCAACCGCGGTTCGAGTCCCAGACCCGGTGGCTTAAACTCACGCTGGGCGCATGTGCGTGCGTGCCCAAGATCCTGAGAGGAGAATAGAGAAGGGATTGTGGCGTGGCCATCCCCTCTGGAGGGTGATTTCTCACTTTCTATCTCTGTCTCTCTCGGTCTGTCTGGCGAGCCCACACGCCCTAAAGCAAAAACCTCTCAAAAAAAAAAAAAAAAAATTAACCAAGTTGCATGGTTGCCACATGTACTTTTTAAAAAAAATTTTAAAGAGTTATTTTATTTAACTTTATTTGTTTACTTATTTATTATGACCAGAGAAGGGCAGAGTGAGAGAGAGACGGAAAATGAAAGACCAAGCCATCAGGTCTGGGACTCGAACAGCAGTTGGCTATGTCCCTACCTACCATGCCACCTGCTGGCCCCAGCTATATGTACATTTTTAGATGTATATTATACTTCGGTGAAAAGAGTTTTCCCTAAAGGGCAGGGGCATGGGACAGACAACTGAGAGAGAAAAGCCTGATTTCAGGACATTGCAGAGGAGTTATAGCCCTGCACCTGCCCCCTCCTCAAACAGCTACCTCCCAAAAGCCAGTGCTGAGAGCCTGGAAGAGGGAGGCTGGAGGATAGAGGTTCGGGTCCTGGCTGGGGGAAGCCTAGCCTCTGCAATATACCGTGCTGTCACAGAACTCCCCACTTACGTTAGGGGCGTGGTTCAGTGGCCCAGCAACCCTAGACAATCCTTCCCCACATCCAGGGCACTTGTACCGCCAGGGCTGACCCTGGCCGCCTGCTCCAGGTGAGGGGCTGTGCTAAGCCGTCAGCCCAGTCCAGAGATGCTCGACGCAGTAACTGAGGGCTGGGAAGGAGGGCCAAGAGCTGGAAGGACAGAAGCCTGGAGCTGCTGGTTCCCCTCTTTGCACCGTATGAAGAAAAGCAGAAAGAGGAAGGAAAAGAGAGAAGCAGAAATGGGCAGAGTCGACTTCTAAGGATCCTTCTGGAGTCTGTAGGTCCAGATGGGCCTGAGGTTATACCGGCACTCAATTCATAAACCAGCGAATCCCATCTTGCCTTGCCAGCTTTAGTCCCATTCGTCACTTAGACACTTAGGACCAATGTGCCCTATCACTACTGTCCTGAAGCTTGTGTGCAGCCTCAGGGGCTAACATAGGCAGAGTTCTAGCCCACGCTGACTACAGTCACGGCCTCCCTCAGTGTCGGAGCACGCTATACCTTTGCAAAGCACCACAATCGTCATCGCTCCCCAACACCGCAGAAATGCAAGAGAAGTAGGAGGGAGAACTGTTTCTGCTTTCTAGTGGTTTTCTTATTTTTTAAAAAGAATTATTTAATTTTATTTATTATTACTATTTTTTAAATTTTCCTATGAGGCATGTGCACTCACCAGAGAGAGACAGAGCGAGGGAGAGAGAAGGAAAGTGAGAAAGCAAGCCACCAGATACGGGACTTGAACCACGGTTGGCCACGTGAGAGTTTAGCACCTTCATCACCACGCCACTTGCTGACCCCTGTTTTGGTGATTTTAATTGGTACCAGGTATGTGCACTTGCCAGAGCCAGAGAAAGCACCCCCAATGGGGCATCATCACGCCACAATCCCTTCTCCTCCATTTCTCCCTCCTTCCTGTTAGGATTTTGGGCATACACTGACATGTGCCTGGCATACCCCTCAAACTGCCAGGGGACTCGGACCACGATTGGCCATGTGGAATGTACCTTCCCAATGCACAGCACTTAGCCACTGTGGCGGCAGGCTAGTCCTGTCACCCTAGACTTGCCCAGAGCTGACAAGGATGTACCCCCATTATGGAACCTCTCGCTTCCATAATGACAAGATGAGGCTCAAGGAAAGAAGAGGCAGCCTGGACCCAATCAGAGCGAAATAGATCTGCAAAAGCTTCCAAGGTGTCTCAAAAGGGGCTGGGAGCAACAGCCATGAAACATAGAAAACAGCTCCATTTCATTAGTCACTAGAGCAATGCACAGTAAAACCACCATGAGACGCAGCCGTACTCCCACCAGCACATGAGTATGGCTGAAGTGAAATGAAAAAAATGAAAGTATCAACTCTCAGTGAAGATAGGGCACAACCGAAACCAGAACTACCCCCCAGTGATGACTACTGGAAACGTCAACAAAAACTCTGAAGTATCTGCCCAGTAGAAAGCATCTTTAGTACCTCTGAAGTACCTGCACCCAATATGCTCACCAAAAGCCATGTTCTAGCATGTTCCTGGTTGTGAACACGAATGTGAAGTTGTGATGCTGTCTGAACTCCAGCTGTGAGAACCTGGCTCTCACCCTTCCTCATAATGAGGATTTTATCAGACCCATGCTCTGTCATCATCATGAATGATATTGGGGTCATTCACTGAGCACTCACTCCTCCTCCAACAGAGTGCTCAGCCTCCACTCACTCTTTTGTTTTGCTTTGTTAACATTTATTTATTTATCTATATCTGTTGTGATTTTCAGGGCGTTGGGTCAGGGACTTGAACCATGGTTAGCCATGTGGGAGTCCAGTGCCTCAACCACCATGTCACTTGCTAGCCCTTTCCAGGCATTCTTTTTCTTAGATAGTCTGTCTTTGAGACAGATTCTATTATTAGCTCCATTTTGCAAATGATGAGGAGGCTGGGGCAGGTTAAGAAGTGTGTCCCAAACCACTCAGTCAAGTAGCAGTCAGGTCACAAACCAAAGTTGTCCAATAGCAAAGACTGGGCTGGTTTGGTGGCACCAGGTCACCTTGCCTGGGCCAAGTTTTGATAGACAGGGTGCATTGCCCTGTCTTTTGCTCTTGCTGGAATACTTTGTCTCCCGCTCCGATGTGTACTTCCTCCAGCATTTCTAGAATCCATTTAAAAGTTAAAAAAACAATCTATCCCCTGAGCAAGTCCTGTCAACTAACTGAGATCCTTCCATCTGACCTCGGCACAATCTCCTCTTACCAGTCAGCATCTTCATCTCAGTCTCTGTAACACACTTTGGAGTCAATTATTCGACCTGAACCTTCTAACACACCCATTGGCTGGCTGCCTTCATTCTCCACACAGATTCAGCTTTTTTAAAACTTCAGTGGGGCCAGCAGGTGACATAGTGGTTAAGACGCAGGACTCCCTCATGAACAACCTCCGTTCTAGTCCCAGACCTGGCATGAGTTTGTGCGTGTGTGTGTGTGAGAGAGAGAGAGAGAGAGACCAAAAATCCCGAGGAAAGTGGAAGAGAGGGAATCCCCTGGGAGTTATTTCTCACTTTCTCTCTCTCTGTCTCTCTTTGTCTGTTCACAAGTATACATGCTCTCTCAAAAAAAAAAAAAAAAAGGAACCAGCAAATGGAATGATGGTTACGTCACTGGACTCCCATGTAGTTGAATGTGGTTCGAATCCCAGACCCAACAGCTTAAAACTCACACCAGGTGCTATGTGTGCATGTCCAAAATTCCGAGTGGAGAAGGGATTGTGGTGTGGCCATCTCCCCTGGGGAGGCGATTTCTCTCTTTCTGTCTCTCTGTCCCTCTGATGAGTACAAGTATCCTATAACAAAAATCTCTCTTTAAAAAAAAGTCAACTAGATCATGCCACTTCACACCCAAACATAGCAAGCACTGTAAAGTCAAACAATGGAGCCAGTGGTGGCATGGTGGTTAAGGCAGCTGATCCCACATAGCCAACAGTTAGTTTCAAGGCCTGAACTCGATAGCTTGAAAAACATACTGAGTGTGTGTATGTGCATGCCCAAAATCCCAAGAGGAGAATGGAGGAGAAGGGACTGCAGTGTGGACATCTCTCTTGGGGGTTGCTTTCTCACTTTCCCCCTCTCTGTATCTCTCTGGCAAGCACACACACCCTCTAACAAATTAAAAAAATTTTTAAAAAGGTCAGACAACAGCAAATATTGATGAAGATGTAGAGAAACAGGAACCCTCACACACTGTGGGCATGTAAAATGGAGCAGCTGCTCTAAAAACAGGTTGGTACTTCCTCAGGAAGTCAGGCTCAGTTACCATTAGACCCAGCAATTCCACTCCTAAGTACACACCCAAGAGAAATGAAAATGCATATTCACACAAAAACTTGTATGAATATTCATAGTAGTATTATGCATAAGAGCCAAACAGTGGAGACAACAGAACGTCTATAGACGGATGAATGGATAAACAACGCACGGTCTACCCATACAATGGAATATGATTCAGCCATAAACAGGAGCGAAGTGCTGGCACGGGCTACAACCTGGATGACCTTGAGACAAGACGCGAGGTGAGAGAAGCCAGACACGAAGGATCACATAGTATATGATCCACTTAGACGAGACATCCAGAAATCCAGAGGCAAGAATACCAGTGGTCTTCAGAGGATGAAGGGAGAGGAACTAGAAGGTACAGGGTTATTTGTGGGGTGAAGGAAATGGTCTGGGATTAGTGGTGAAGGCTGTAGAGTTGAGAAGACACTGTACTATACACTTTGAAATGATCAAAAGGTGGATTTTATTGTTGGCTATTGGAAGCATGTGCTCACCAGAGAGAGAGAGAGAGATAGGGATGTGAAGTGAGAAATGACCCCCCCCCCCAGGGGATGGCCACACCGCAATCCCTTCTCCATTTTCCTCCTGGGATTTTGAGCACACGTGCACACACGCCCAGCGTGATTTTAAAACTGCCGAGTCTGGGACAACACCACAGTGCCTTCTCCTCCACTCTTCTCTGCCCACTCTGGGTCTGTGTCACATCCACAGCTCTGAACTTGCCCACTATGGAGACAAGAAGTGCATTCTTGGAAAGAATGGAATTACTGGACAACTTCCTGTAAGATCTGAAATGCCACCTGCTACCTGGTTGAGATCGGAGCCTAGGTCAGTACTGTGTGGATACTCAGGGAGTTAACAAGCGTGTGCTGAGCGCTTCCTTAAGCTCCGCCCTGGGCTTTCTAGAACCTTTTGGAAGCAGAAGGCATAATCCCTCACCAAGTCTTTAAAGGGTCACAAAGCACCCAGTGTTTACCCAGCAACCCACAAACAAACGAGGAGGCGAGATCTAAGATTGTGTTGCTGACACCTAAGATGCAGGCGAGGGTCAAGGTCGACCTCATAAAACCCGTGCACTGCAAAGCCCTCAAAATCGGCCTCATAAAACGGGGTACAACAAACGCCCTCTGAAACAGTTGCTTCTGACTGTGCAATGCCAGAAGGAGCGGGCTGCAGCTCGCACCTGCTCCTGCCTCCTCCCACCAGCACTTGCTCCCCAGAGCAGTTAGTCGCCTAAACCAGCAGGTGACGAGTTCAGGCCTCTTTCTCCCTCCCTTCTCCTGCCCACTTCGGCACCTCTGAGTGGAGTCTCGCACGTGGCAAGCAACTTACCCACTAGGAGTTTGACGTCTCGGACTGTGAAATCAGGGTCAGGCATTCTAGAAGAGGAGAAGCACAGACATTTGGTGGGAAGGAAGAAACAACAGTGCTAGACGCTCACCAGGCAGGGGGAAGCCATTTTCCCAAAAGAGGGCCCTTGCGCTCAGTGTGGGAAACCAAAATGAGATAACCCAGATGGAGGGAAGTAGACCAGTTGGTCAGCCTTCAGGGCAGGTCACCCCAGAACCACAGAGCCCCTTCCCCACCCCAACGGGCAGGTCATACTTGAACCTTAGCAGGTCATACTTGAACATCTACTGTCCATCCCACCTTTCTAGGGAAGACGCTAATGTGGTATCAAGGGCCAAACAACTGTTTCTTTTAGGGTGGGTAGCCCTCTATGCGTCTCTTTTTCCTTCTAGAAAATCCAGTCCATCTGGAGTGTTTGGGAAGTAGGAGGAACCCCTCTCAGTGCAGAGCGAATAAAGACAAGCATTACCCCAGTGTGGGGAGCTGACACTGGCTGCACTGATCACGGTGCCCTGTGAGTGAGCAATGGTGCCGAAGGTCTAACTCCCAGTCATCGCAATGAGAGTCCAGCAAGCCTGGCACTAGATGCTGGAGAGTCAAGCAGCCTGCGATGACACTCAAGCCTCCTCCCTAACCCTGCCCAAGGGCGGAAACCTGTTCTTCCAGGTGGCCTCCCGGATCTCTCCCCCACCTGGAGCTCTGACAGATCTCAGCCGGAATGTAAACCAGACACAGTGGAGAGGCGCACAGCTGGGCAGGCGGCGGAAGGGAGACCCCTGCACCCTGGGAAACACGCCCTCCACAGAGATACCGAATGCTGACAAAACCAGGCCCAAATATGGAGACTGATCCTCCACATAGAAAATGCGGATCTGGGTGCCCTGAGTCTGGGCTTGGAGGCTGCTGGTCTCTTCACAGCTCAGACCATGCCTCAGTTTCCTGGTTTGGAGATGGTCTGCAGGTGATTAATCCCTGGATCTGGGGTGGGTCAGTGGAAAAAGTCAGCCTCGCCTACGTAGCCTATGTCATGTCCACCCAAACTCCCTGCCATCTCTGGGGCTGGCAGGTGGCATGGTGGTTAAGGGCGCTGGACTCTCACATGGCTGACTGCAGTTTGAGTCCCAGACCTAGTGGCTTGCTTTCTCACTTTCCCTCTTTCTCTCACTGTGTCCCTCTCTGGTCAAATTAAAATAAAGTTAAATAAAATAATTCTCTAAGGAAAAAAAAAAAGACCATCTTTGGAAAGTTGTTCCCCTTGAACAAGGGGATGCTGTTCCCAGATCATAAAAAAAGATCCTTCTCAGTGAAGAGGTCGGGGAGAGGGCAGAGGAAATCCATGCCAGGCCACCATCTGTGTTCGGGAAGGAGCAGGGGAAGGAGCGTGCGTTTCAGCGACTTACCTAATTCCCAGTCCATCCTTTTCTCGAAAGACCAGGGGGACCCTGAGAGCTTCTCTCTGTACATACTCATAGTTGAAATCTGTTTGGATATTTGAATTAAAACAAGTTGGTTAAGTCATGAAGAAGCAAAGGTACCACGATCCATTGGTTGGAGGAAGGGGTAGAGGGCATACGAGATTCAGACTCCAGCTGGTTGGCAAACACTCCCTGGAAAACGATAGGAAAATGGATTCGGCAAAGGCCAAGAGAAGACTTTTGCCAACTATCAGCTCCTCTGCTTACTCCGGAGGCCTCGGTCTCTGCATGCCCACGGGTCCCGACTTGTCAATGAACAGCCCAAGGCCAAGCTGGTTTGGGGAGGGAGACTCAGACAGAGCCCCACACAGAAACAGCCCTAGCTATTGCTGAGAAAGAGGGCCAGACAGAGAAATGCTTCCCAAGCTGAACTCAAAAAGGAAAGGGACTGCGAAACTGAAGAATGCCACCTGGGAGGATCTGAAGGCCCAGAGAGGAGGCTGGGAGGAGGGCTCTCATTGTAGCTGAGCATCAGTGGAAATCTTATTGTAATATCCTGCATGGTGAAGGGGAGGGGGGAAAGCTGGTTTCCCTGGAAACTGTGTATTGGGTGCCAAAATAACTAGGGAACTGGGCACAGCTTTGTTGTCTTAATAGTGAAATTCTGCCTCAGCATTCATAATGCTTGTTTCAACCGGATAACCGAGAGGGATGCTCTCCAGGTGAAGGTGTGTGCAGGGGGCCGAGTAAATTCCCAAGGTAGTTTTCTGTCTGCAGTTTGTGTGGCAGAGACCCCAACATTTTTACCCAAAGCTCTGGAGAATGCAGGAGACCAAAGACTGATTTATTTCATTCCCCAGCTCCAAAGTCAGTAGATCAGAGCCAGCCTCCACCCTCCACCCTCCCCGGATATGAAGGCAAAGGAGGCTAAGATAAAGCCTCAGGTCCCCCCCAAATCTACAGGTAACTAAAGCAAACCACAAGGGCACAGGCCCTGTGTTGACGGTCTGCAGGGAGACAGAAGAGGCCTCAGACCACAGAAGCTGCTGCCCCATGGAAACAGTTCACAGGGCAGCAGCCTGGGGGAGGAGGCGGCCAGAAAAGGGAGAGAGAACAAAACCAGAGCTGGGGAAAGCCCTGACCTCAGCAGCTCAGAGCCCCAGGGGCTCACAGTGAATGGGGATTCCTAAGGATTTAAAGGAAGAGAAGTTTAAGAAGCTTCTATTTTGAATCCTGGGTAAGGGCTCCTTCTGTTTTTCAGCTCCTCCCTCAAGTTTTGGGACCAGATCTGAATTAACTAGTAAAACCCTCTAGTTTTGAAAGGCCTTTTTATTTGAAAAGCACTGGACAGAGAAGATTTGAGGATACACTTTAAGAGTCCCGGGTTGGAATAACTCTCCAGATCCACACACCCAAGCCCACCTCCCCCTCACACCGGGGCAGCTTCAGCTTCCTCCAATGAGCCTGAGAAAGAGCTCTGCAATCCTGGGCTGAGAATCCACCCCGAATGACTAAGGAAGAGTTTGCGACTAAGGAAGAGTTTGCGTGTTTTCTCAAAGGACCCATCAGTTTCTCATAGGATCCGCCAGACGAATAAGATGGGGGAAGAAAGGAGAGGGATTGAAATCCCATTTATGCCGAGGAATTTAAATTAGGACTAGCACCCTCTTCTGGGTCAGGCAGGCTGGAAGACACAGCTCCCCCCAACCCATCTACAGCTGCCCTCCACCAGAGCAGTGGGCACAAAAGAAACTTCAATAATGCAAAGCTGGGAGAGTCTCTTCTGGGGGCTAACCTCAGCGCCCCAGTCACTCAACCAGGACCTGGAGAAGGGGGTGCTTCCCCTGTTACCAACTCACAGGAGGGTGGGAGGGCTTTCCAAAAGGAAAGGAGAAACGCTGAATAGACTGAGAACAGAGAACTCCCCAAAACCTCATACCCACAGGCAGGCTGGGATGGGTCAGGATTCTGGAAGCCTCAGATCCAAGCCTGAGTGTACCCCAACATCTGGAGGCCACTCCGGGCTACCCTCCTTGTAGGGCGGTCTGGGAGAAAGCCTCCCTGAGACCTCAGGCTGAGGCGGCCCTCCAAACCCCCCCCCAAGCTCACCCCACTTCTGCCCTACACTGGGAGGGTCCATACAGAACCCACAGCTCCTAAGGTCTCAGGCCTGGACAGAAATCCCCTTTCCCCAGAAAGTGCCCCAAGTCTTTACTTCTAACTTCCATGGGACAGGGATCTCAGCCTTAAGCCTACCAGGAGCCACTTCTACCCCAGTCCGATTTCGCACTGCCACAGACGCAGCCAAAGGCCTCGGGTTGGCGCGGGGGCTCAGGCCAAATGCTCCGGGGCCCCCTGGCCTCTGTTTCCGACCTGATGGCGCCCGTGAGGAACGCAGCTCTGCAGACCCCAGGCCTGAGGGGAGCATCGCCCCAAGAACCCAAGGCGACGGCATCACCCCAAGAACCCAAGGTGACCCCATCACCCGCTAACTGGCAGGGCCACAGATTGTTTGGGAGGCTTGTGGCCTGGGGGACCTCACCCCGATGCTCCAGGGGCGCCCCAGCCACGCACCAGCTGGGCGGCAGCACCTCAGGCAGCGCAGGGAACGCCACCGGTTCGGGGAGGGGGAGGACGCGGCGCTCCCGCCCTCCCTCCGTCCGCTTGTCCGTCCCCAGGTCCCTCTGTCCGCTGGCCCCCTAGCTCTGCCCACCCTGAGGCTGATGGTGGGCTCAGGCCTGGCCTAGGCCCTCGCCCGTCCCCCCTTCTCGACTGCCCTCCTCCCTCGCCACCCCACCCCACCCCCCCAGTGCTCGGCCTCGTTTCGTCACCGGATCCCCTGGAATGGGGGACGCGGGCGCGAAATACGAACCCAGCCACCGGCAGCTCCCTCCCCACGTGCGCTCGGCCCGCGGCGCGGAGGGCGGCTGGGGAAGGGGGCGCCTCACCTTTGCCCTCCATGGCGTGCACGAAGTCCCCCTGGTACAGCGGGCTGCGCAGCTTCTCTTCCAGACTGAAGCCGCGGACGCTGACGATCTCCTCCACGTCCGACAAGTCCTCGTTCTCGTCGTATCTCTGGCGGTCAATCGGGCGCTGCGGGACCCAAACCAGAAAGCCCAGGACATTACTGGGGGGACCAGGGGTCGCCTCTCACACTGGGCCCAGCACTAACAGGTGCAAGAGTCGCGCGCCCCCGGTACCCCACCATTGCACCCCGAGCAACTTTGCGCAAATGCCAAAGATGCTGGAAATCAGGATAAGGAGAGGGGCCCGCACCCCCAGGGACCGGCTGCGCCCTACACCGGCGCTCTGCTCCTGCATTTTGGAAGCCATGGAAGGGGTATGGGGCTCTCCCTTTCCCTCCATCCC
>NW_006159738.1:2182677-2183312 GCF_000334495.1 Tupaia belangeri chinensis | reverse complement strand
GCATCTCCCCACAACGCCGCGCGCACACTCACTTCCGAAGGAGACTCCCCCACCAGTCCCCGCATCCCCCTACCTCCTCCCTCCACCGCCCGGCGCCCGGCCCCGCAGCCCCCCAGATTCCGGGCGAACCCCGAGCCGGCTCAGCCCCCCTCCACGCCTTTCCGCGCTACCACCTCCCCACTTAAGTGTCTGAGACTCTGAGTCTCACAAGGGACTGGAGGAGTAAGCCGCTTGCTTCCTTTTGCATGCAATTTATTGTATTTTTTTCCGGTCCTCTTGCAAAACACAGAAAAGGAAAGAAAAGGCAGCGAGAAACAATCAAAAAAATAGATCTATCATATACCAAATACAGATTTGGGGGAAAAAAAAAGCTACACACCAATCTTCTTCCAGAGTCTTTCTCTGCCTCCATTTTTTTAGGAGAGTTCACCAATTAATTGTCAACACTCCTGCCCCCTGCATTTTGGCCGAGGGGGGAAGGAGGGAAGACCAAAGAAAACAAACCAAAAAATAAATAAATAAAGCAGGCCAGAGCCGAGATCTACAAAGTTTTGCACCAACACTTAGGCAGATCCGTTTGCAAAGTCCTAGGAAACCATTTTCAGCAGTTGTGGGGGGGGGGGAGGCGTCGACGT
>NW_006159738.1:2174549-2182516 GCF_000334495.1 Tupaia belangeri chinensis | reverse complement strand
GTCATCGGGGGGTAGGCGGGTGGTGTCGTCGGCCCGGGTTTGGAGGGGTGGGGGCGGCGGCCAGAGGAGGTGTAGGGCGGGGAGGAGGCCCGGGAGGCACCGGGCGCCGTTAGCGCCCTGGCATCGCTGTTTTGTTGTTGGGTCACGAGTGCGCCTCTGCACGCAGGCGCCGCCGCCGCCCGGGAGTTGTGTGCAGAGCTGACTTTTGGAGGGCTGAGTTGCAGGCGGCGGCCCATAGCCCAGGGCTGCCTCTCTTCCTCTTCCTTCATCCACCCCACCCGTTACCTGCTTGGCCGACCCAAACTGAAAGCATTTTGTATATATAACTTTTTTTTTTTTTTTTTTTTTTTTTCTTATCTTTTTCGTGGGAAGAGTAAAGGGGACCCTCTCCAGATCCCCACCAGACCCTCAACTTCCATTTGCAGACCTGCCACAAGGAAGGAGCATTTGGGGGATTCAGGATATTGGCACAGCTCCATACCTGTATGGACTGCACAACTTTTAAACTCCGGGACTCAAAGATGTGGACACACACACACACACAGGTACAGGAAATCCAGCCAGTCTTTCAGACCGCAGCTGACCGGAAGACGTTGCCTTTCATTCATTCATTCTGCCTGCCTCTGTGGAGTCCTTTACTAGGCAACACGCTCTGAAACAGAAGTTGGATATTTTAAAAGGTGCTTGCGCTTGCCCAGAGGAGGAAATAGATGCTCAGGAGTGAAATACGGAGTGAATCGGATCTGGTGCCTAACGCAGCTGGCAAACAAGAGAAGGGTAAGCCCTGGTTGGCCATTTATAGAAGAAAAGTCTGAAAAGATACGTGGCGTTCTGGGATGGGACGTGGGGAACTTTGGGCGCCTCCTCTATTCATCCTCCAGGGCTCCTGGGAAGGTATGGACACCCTCCATACACAGTGAATTGTCACCAGGTCTGCAAGTTTCCCCGCCCACTGTAATTAGTGCTTGTGACCACCCAGAACTGGTCCTAGGTTGTCCTGTACTTTGTCAGGCCGACTGGGTTATGAGAAAAGTTAGTTCTAAACATCCCCGCCTCCAACTCCCTCACCCTGCTAGGCCAGATCTTGAAGTAAAGATCCTGATAGACAAGATGAGGGGACACTGGGGCCGGCAGGTGGCGTGGCTGTTAAGGGTGCTAGACTTCCACATGGCCCACAGTGACCAGAGTCTCAGACCTAACAGCTTGCTTTCTCTCTCTCTTCTCTCTCCCTCTCTGGTCAAATTAAAATAAATAAATAGCAACCAGCAGTTAGCGTAATGGCTATGTCGCTGGACTCCCACGTAGTCAACTGCAGTTCGAGTCCCGTACTCGGGGGCTTAAAACTCACTCCAGGTGCATGTGCGTGCGTGCCCAAGATCCCGAGAGGAGAATGGAGGAGAAGGGATTGCAGCGTGGCCATCCCCCCTGGGGGGTGATTTCTTGCTTTCTGTCTCTCTGTCTCTCTCTGTCTGGGGAGCACATGTGCCCTGTGGCAAAAATCTCTAAATAGATAAATAAATAAATAAATAAATAAATAAATAAATAAAGTTAAGTAAAATAAAAAGAAAGGCAAAAAAGATGACACAACACTAGGGCTACAATGAAGGAACATCATAGATCCCAGAGCAGACCCTGGTCATGGCATTTTATTTCTGCCATTAAGCCTGTAGGACAGTCGGAGCAGGTCATTTTGCAGATGAGGAAACTGAGGCTCAGAGAAATTATAGATCTGGATGATTCGTTTCCCCAAAGTCATCCCCATGTCAACCACCAATCAGACAGACTTGTGGGCAGGAAGTGGCTTCATCACCAGAGATAGGATGGGAACCATCGGCTCAGTCTTGGTCATCTTTAAGACAGTTCCCCCCTCTCTCACCTTGGAGTTTCCTCAAAGGCTACTCTTGGAAGTTTGTTTGGATCCATGTTCTCCAACTGGAAAAATCTTTTCAGTAGGGAAGAGGCTGGAAAACACTGCAATTTGTCTCTACACCGAAATCATCCATATTGGCTCTGCTGCATCCCTGCAGGGCTGTCCCACAGAATGACGTAGACATACCGTGTCTGCTCTGCCCACCACCATCGCTGTTCCTGTAAGGAGGCAAGTTCTGCCATCAGCCTCTGTCAAGAACCAGGGACCATCTGGTTTGTTTCCATCTTTCACACAAGAATTATCCTTTCAGAGAAGTTAGTTCTGTTATTTTCTATTTTACAAACAAGAAAACCAAGACTCAGAAAGGTCAAGCCACTTACCCGCGGTCACACAGCATGTATGTGGGGCTGCTGGGGTTCCTACTGGAGCCTGGCTTCACCTCTACATGGTTTTTCAGATACTGACCAGCTTGGTTGCTCCCACATCATGAAACAAACATGTTCAAATGTTTATTTGCATTGGAGGGTGGTGACAAGTGAGTTAAGTGGAATAAAGCAAGACTGTGAAACAGAAGGCTTGATCTTCTTAATACTTCCTCTCTGAGACCCTTCTCTGTCCCCATGTGGCCTCGTGGTACCCCAAAAGCTGGCATCAAGAAAAGGCCCAATGGCAACCACATTAATATAAAAGTTAAGTTTGCGTATTACTTCTATGGGGAGTTCCTGGCCTGTCGGGGGGATAAGGGGTTGAGTGGTGACCTAATTTAATCCTCTCTTTTTATAAATCTCCAAGAGGGTCTGGCAGGTGGTACGGTGGTTAAGGTGTTGAACTCCCACTTGGCCGACTGCGGCTCAAGTCTTGGACCTGGCGGCTTGCTTTCTCACTTTTTCTCTCTCTTTCTCACTCTGTCTCTCTCTGGTCAAACTAAAATAAATAAATAAAATAAAGCTAAAAAAAAAAATTCTAAAAAAAAAAAAAAAAACTCCAAGGAAACTTCAGAGAGAAGGATGGGCCAGCTGGGGGGTTGTTCCCCTTGGGCTCCCCCAGAATGCCTATTCCCCCTCCCCTGCCTGGCCCTAAGTGGTCACTCAATAAATGTTGGGCCCTTGATGGATCACCTTCCCCAGCGATATTTGCATTTTCTCTTTATCAGTAATTGGCAGATGAAAGGCTTTGTCCTCCTATTGAAAGAATTCCAGGCATTTGCTCAAAGTGGGGGAGGAGGGTTATTTTGGGCTAAAGGGGGAAGGGCCAAGACCCTTGAGCTCCCTGTGTTGGCTAATTGTCCCAGAGGAGTAGAGAACAGGTAAGAGAGGGAAGGGAAGTTTGAGGAGCTTATCCCAGAGATGCACTTTTCCCTGCAGGAAGACCCCACCAGGCTGGTCCTATTTGAAACGTAACCATAATGACTTCCTGGACCCTCCTGCTGGTTCATACCAAAGGCCCTGGCAAATCCTGCCTGTTACCCCATTCATTCATCTCATGCACCCAGGGTTGATTGAGCGGCTCTGTCCCTAAAGATAGGGAAGATAGAGAAAGGCCAGAAGAAACCTGCTCTGACTGTAGGCATAATCCAGGCTATGAATGAACAGACCTATGGCTTCCCCTACTAGGTGGATCCCTCAGAAACCACAGCACAGGACTTTCGAACTGTTAAGAAACTGAAGCTATTCCCGTATGCATATATAATAACTCCTGATTTTTTGAGGACTATGTCATTGAACCAAGTCCCTCCCTCATATTTGTTATCTCTTTAAATCCTCCCTGAAGCACTATAAGGGATGGGTTGTAATTCTCCACTTTTATAAACCTGAAGCTCAAAGAACGGCCAAGTTACTGGGCCACGTTTTACAGCTATAAAATAACCGAGGTAGGATTTGAACCCAAAGCCTGTAGTTATGCTCCCTGCAGGACTCTTCTAGAACAAGACGATGTAAATATTCGGTATCTAAGCTAACACAGTTGCCTCCTGACACATGTGGCTTTCGAGCATTTGAAGTGTGGGTATTGGGATTAAGGAGCCAAATGTCACAATTTATTTAGTTTTTATTCTATTTGAGTAGCTATATCTAGCTAGCCAGTATTTTTACCTTATTGGACAGTGCAGCCTTAGTGTTTTCCAAAATTTGTTGTAACTCACCTCCTAGGCTGTATATTCCTCAAGGTCTGATTTGGCATTAGATCCCCATAATTACCCTTCCAGAAACATTTGTGGAATGAGTGAAGGGTCCATGGGGACAGGACAGGGACATCAGCAAAGGTTTGCTAGAAGGAGTCATCTGGTATAATGGGAACACTCACAGTGTGAACCTTTAAAGCCCTTATTTTGAGTGTCTCCCAAGAACACGGCTCTGGGGGCACCTGGGGCTGCCAGTGGGATATGCATTGCTCCCACCTCTCCAGATAAATAAACCTCTTGAGGACAAATAATTGGTGATACTGAGCAGGAATCTTTAGATGTGGGCAGCCACTTTCAGACATATACCTTACTGATAGACTCAAGCACACAGACGTGACCCATTGTAGCCCCGTTTGCAATAGAAATATTGAAAACAAACTAAAAGTTAGGGAACTAATTAACTTTTTAATTCTCACACCATTTGCCTGCCCAACAAAATGCTATTGAATCTCTAAAAAGAATAATATAGGGGCTAGCTGGTGGCATGGTGGTTAAGGCAGCTGGGTCTCTCGTGGCCTAATGTGCAATTTGAGTCCTGGACCCAGTGGCTTGAAATTCACACCGGGGACATGTGGTTTCTGTCCAAAATTCCAAAGGGAGGGAGAGATGGAGGAGACGGGATTGTGGCATGACCTTGCACCACGAGGAGTATTTTCTTTCTCCATCCCACAAGCACACATGCCCTCTAGCAAAATAAATTTTTAAAAGATTATTCCAAGATGTGTTCCAAGATGGAATGGTTTCATGACATTATTAAATTAAAACAAAATAAAAAGAGGGCCAGTTCCATGGCCTGGCAGTTGAGGCAACTAGATTCCCCATGGCTGACCATGTGGTTCCAATCCTGGACATGGGGCAGCTGGAGAAACGTGCCAGGTGTATCTGTGCATGCCCAAGATACCAAAAGGAGGGAGAGAAGGAAGAGAAGGGACTGGAGCATGACCATGCCTCATGGAAGGTGCTTTCTCCTCTCCCTGTCTCTTTTTCTCAGGAGAGCTCATACACCCTTTAGCAAAAACAAAGCTTAAAAAAATAAAACAGGATGGGGCCAGCAGGTGGGGTGGTGGTTAAGGGTGCTGGACTCCCACATGGCTGATCATGGTTCAAGTCCAGGACCTGGTGGCTTGCTTTCTCACTTTCCCTCTCTCTTTCTCTCTCTCACTCTGTCTCTCTGGACAAATTAAAATAAGTAAATAAAGTTAAATAAAAAATAATATAAAAAATTTTAAAAAAGAAAAAAAGATGCAGAATACTAATACAAAATTGTGCTAACCACTGATATAAACCAAAGGGGATAGAGCTATATCTACATATATATTATTATATACATAGAATTTGCTTTGGAGGGGACCAGCAGTTGGTGTAATGGCTATGTTGCTGGACTCCCACGTAGTCGACCGCAGTTCGCGTCCCGGACTCAGTGGCTTAAAACTCACGCCGGGCCCGTGTACGTGCGTGCCCAAGATCTCAAGAGGAGAATGGAGGAGAAGGGATTGTGACGTGGCCATCCCCTCTGGGGGGTGATTTCTCACTTTCTGTCTCTCTGTTTCTCTCTGTCTGTCTGGCGAGCGCACATGCCCTATAACCCTCTCCACAAAAAAAAAAAAAAGAAAGAAAGAAAAGAAAAGAAAAGAAAAGAACTTGCTTTGGAAAGACAAACAAATACAGAAAACAACTGGGAAAAAAGAAAACCTATTCTTTGATAGAGTGTGAAATTTCCACCACATATATGCATGAGCGTTACTTGATTTTGAACCTTACAATTTCGTTTTCTATGCTATCGTAGCTTCCAGAATGTTGTCCTGTGGAGATGTATTACTCAGAAATGAATTCTATTGTTTCATTTTTTTCTAAGCCTGTATCATTTAAAAATCAGGCAAATCTAAGCCAAATGCATACCATTGAGATATAGACATATAAATGGTCAAGTATAAGTAAACATAAGGGAGTGATTAACACAAAATGCAGGAAAGGGGCCCAGTGTTTGGTTTGCGTGTCCAGACCTCCCTGCACACGCTGGACCACGCGTCCCCTTGATCAAGGCTGGCCAAGGCTGGCAGTGGATTGAGGCATGAAGACCCTCTTGGAGGTGCCCTCTCTCTCTCCTCTCTCTCTCTCTCTGTTTCTTTCATGGAAGAAATAAACATTTTTAAAAAATAGAATGATTTATTTCATTTAAATTATCATGATTATTATGACTTTTAATTTGCTACAGGGCATATATACTTATCAGAGAGAAGGGAAGTGAGAAAGCAAGCCATCAGGTTCAGGACTCAAACTGCAGTTGGCCATGTGGGAGTCCAGTGCCTCGATCACCATGCCACCTGCTGGCCCATAAATTTCTTTTTTTTTTTTCTTTAGAGAGAGATTTTTGCTATAGGATACATGCGCTCGACAGAGAGATAGAGAAAGACAGAAAGTGAGAAGTCACTCACAGACACACACACACATACCAGGGGTACAGCCATGCCACAGTCTCTTCTCTCGGGATTTGGGGCACACATGCACAGGTGCTCGACGCAAGTTTGAAGCCACTGGGTCCAGGACTCAAACTGCAGTGGACCATGGAGGAGTTCAGCAATGCAACCATTATGCCATCTGCTGGTCCCAACTTTTTTTTTTTTTTTTTTTTTTAAATGCAGGAGAGGACCTAACTTGGAGGAAGGAAATATAGACAAGGAGAGGTATTGGTGATTTTCTATTCCCTAATCTACATCTTTTTTTATTTTAAGTGTACTTAAGTATTTTACAAATTCTGGCCACGCCCAGATGGTGCAATACTGGATTGCAATGCAGGAAGCCACATGGCCAACCACCAGTTCAGATCCCTGGCCAGATCCACCCGAACCGCTGGAGGCTGGAGAGAAGAGACCCCACCTATTCAGTGCGCTTCTGTCTCTCGCTATCTTTAGCACGTGTGCACATATGCATTTGCACACACTGTCTATCGTGAATTATTATTTTTTAGGTTTTTGCCAGATGGTGTGTGCTTTTGCTAGAGAGAGAGACAGTGAGAGGGAAAGTGAGAAATCACCCTCCAGGGGGGATGGCCACAGGTACCCACAGTGATTTTCAAGTCCCTAGGTCCAGGACTTGAACTGTGTTTGACCTTGTGGGAATCCAACTTCTTAACCATTATGCTACCTATTAGCCCTATCATGATTTTTTAAAAAAGATTTTACCAGGGACCAGCAGATGGCATAATGATTATGTCGCTGGACCCCCACATAGTCAGTCACAGTTTGAGTCCTAAAACCAGTGGTTTAAAACAAGGCAGATGTGTGTGCATGTGTGCCCAAGATTCCGAAAAAAGAATGGAGGAGAAGGGATTGTAGTGTGGCCATTCCCAGGGGTGGTGGTGGGGGGTGATTTCTCGCTTTCTGTCTCTCTGTCTCTAGCTCCAGCAAGTACACAGGCACTATAGTAAAAATCTCTCTTAAAAAAAAAAAAATTCTACAAATCCTTTTTTATTGTTGTTTTTTAGGGATTTTATTTGTTTGTTTTTAAATTTTGCCAGAGGCCATTTGCACTGACCAGAGACAGAGGAAGAAAGAGAAAAAGTAAGAGAACACCCATGGGGAATGGTCATGCTGCAATCCCTTCTCCATTTCTCCCTGTCTTCAGGAGTCTGGACATGCACGCGCCTGTGGCCAGTGTGTTTCTCAAGCAGCCGCATCTGGGACTCACATTGCAAAGTCGGCCCTGTGGGATCCAACCACTAACCACTAGGCCATGGGCTGGCCCGAGATTTTATCAATTTTATTGTTTTTATGAAATTTTCCACAGTTTGTGGGGCCGGCAGGTGGCATGGTGGTTAAGGGCACTGGACTCCCACATGGCCGACCACGGTTCGAGTCCTGGACCTGGAGGCTTGCTTTCCCACCTTCTCTCTCTTTCTCTCTCTCTCTCTCTCTCTCT
>NW_006159738.1:2159722-2174337 GCF_000334495.1 Tupaia belangeri chinensis | reverse complement strand
CCCTCTCTCTCTTTCACTCTCTTGCTCTGTCCCTCTCTGGTCAAATTTAAATAAGTAAATAAATAAATGTAAATAAAATAATCCTTTAAAAAAAAAAAACTGTTTTTAGGTTTTCTCCCCACTGCTAACCATCTTCTTTCTTCTTTCCACATTCTCATCCCTAGAAAACTTAAACCACCTTACTATTTTCTTAAAAATAGTGTATGCATTGGGAACCAGCAATTGGCATAATGGCATGGTGGGTAAGGATGCTGGACTCCCACATGGCTGACCAAGGTTTGAGTCCTGGGCCTGGCAGCTTACTCTCTCGTGCTCTCTCTCTGGTCAAATTAAAAATTTAAAAAAATAATAATTAAAAAAAAATCACAGTGGGTGGCCGGCAGGTGGAGTGGTGATTAAGGCACTGGAGTCCACCTGGCCAACTGCATCCAGACCTGGTGGCTTGAAAAACATGCTGGGAGCACCAGCAGTTGGCATGATGGTTACGATGTTGCTGGACTCCCACATAGTTGACTGTGGTCTGAGTCCCAGACTCTGTGGCTTAAAACTCACACTGGGGGGTGGGGACCAGCAGTTGGCGTAATGGCTATGTTGCTGGACTCCCATGTGGTCGACTGCGGTTCAAGTCCCAGACCCGGTGGCTTAAACTCAGGTGGGGTGCTTGTGCATACATGCCCAAGGTCCAGAGAGAAGAATGGAGGATAAGGGATTGCAGCCGTGGCCATCCCCTCCGGGGTGGAGGGGGGGGTCACTTTCTGTCTCTCTGTCTCTGTCTTTCTGGGGAGCGCATGCACCCTACAGCAAAAACCTCTCAAAACAAAACAAAACAAAAAACTCTTCATTCTCTTGTGGATTGAAGAATATTTGGAGAAGACTTCATTCTCTGTCTCTAGTTCTGAGTTTTCTGATATCTCTCTTCCTGTGTGAGGATTAGGAAGAAGGTTGGAAATAACAAGTGAGTTCATTAAAGGGTTAATCCCAGGAAGCGAGTCATAAAAGTTCAAAGATTGTTTGAAAACTTGCATCTCTGGATTGACAGGCAAGTGTGTTAGCCAATGGGAATAAAAACCCAAACATTACTTCATCATGCCCATTGGTCATTGGTTGACAGTCCTCCAGGGACGGACAAGAAGGCTGGCCGTTAACCCTTTCAGGGATGAAATGACTCTTTGCATTGATTTTATTTGGAAAGATGAATTGGGGATGGATGAAAATCTAGGAAAGACTTAACACCTTCACCGGCCACCTTTGTATCTTACCCCAGAAGTCAGAATTTTGCCCCACAAAGAAACAGGGAGAAATCTCTTAGGAAAAGTTTTGAACTTTTAAAATGGGGAATCAGCTGACCTTGCTGAGTAAGAGAAGGGAGGAGAAAAGTTTGATTCACTTTTTGTGCTGTCAGAACAGAGACCAGGGTTGGAGCCTTGGAGCTGATTCCATTAATCTTGCAAAGTGATCAGTCACTGAGAGGATTGAATTGCATTTCCTGCCCAAAGATGCAGAGACAGATGACCTTTGCGGGAGCCCTCACACCCCCAGTTCACAGCTGGAGAGAGGATGTGTCAGCATTTACTTTTGGGTCTCACCCTGCCCTTTGTTCAAAATTCAGAGTCTTTGTGTGGAGGCGGCTGCTGGGGTTTTTGTACTTGTTGGTGTTGGCGATTTTTTTAACCGCCCACATCTTGCAACTTCTGAGAAACAAACTCACTCTCTGGCAGAAGATAATATCTGGAGGTGCCCCAGAGAGGGAAACCGAATAGACGTGGGCATTGTGAGAGGTCGTTGGGCCCTTTTGGCTTTAATTATTGTCCCTTTCTGGGCTTCCCGGATGCCGTAAGCTGAACTGGATGGAGCCAAAGTCCTGCACAACTACTGCTAATGTCTCCCGTTTACACGGCCCTATTACAAAAAAGCTCTCACACAAGTTATCTCATGGAATAGGCGCTGCTGACCAGAAGCATTTACATAAATGAAGATCTACAGCCCCAAGTGCGGTGAGCTATGTGACTCTGGCGGCATGCCCAAACTGAGTCTGTTTTCTCATCTGAAAAAACGGTGGTCATAATATCAAAGACATTAACCTTCCGTGAGGACAGTACAGGGCCAGCATCTCCTCTGGCAAACCTGTGTAAAGGAAATCCACCACCCTAATCGTCTGCCCCACCTCCCTGAGTCCCAGAAACCCAGGAATAAGGAGCTGTGCTAAGATGTTTCTCTTGAGACCAGCAGGTGGCGTGGTGGTTAAGGTGCTGGACAGTCCCACATGGCCAACCACGGGTTTGAGGCCTGGAGCTAGTGGCTTGTTTGCTCGCTTTCTCTCTCTGTCTCTCTCTGGTCAAATTAAAAATAAATGAATGAGGGGACCAGCAGGTGGCGTGGTGGTTTAAGTGCTGGACACTCCCACATGGCTGACAACAGCTCAGGTCCCAGACCTGGTGGCTTGTTTTCTCACTTTCTCTCTCTCTCTCTCTAGTCAAATTAAAATAAAATGAATGAATAAATAAAATTAAATATTTTTTAAAATGAATGAACAAATAAAATTAAATAATTATTTTATTTAACTTATTTATTTATTTTTAATTTGATCAGAGAGGGACAGTGTGAGAGTGAGAGAAAGAGGGAATGTGAGAAAGCAAGCCACCAGGTCTGGGACTTGAACCATGGTTGGCCATGTGGGAGTTCAGCATCCTTAATCACCACACCACCTGCTGGCCTCCTTAAATAATTTTTTTTTTTTTAAAGATGGTTCTATTTCCTTTTTTTCTGGAGATGGCATCAGCGGTGTTTTAAGCCTGCTGACATGGCATTAGTCCCCAGTTATTTATTGGGCACATCCTTGATTGATCCACAGAACAATACTCTTTACAGGAAACCCTCCTCACCCAGCAGCAGCGCCTGTTCATAGCCAAGGGCAGGACTACTCTCCTGGTCAGGCTGGGATGTTCTGAAAAAAAGGGCAAGGGGCTCTTATCTCCAGCCTGAGAGAGGCATCTCTGAGAAGGTCCCTTGCAAAATGAGAGTGGATGGGTTTACCTAGTTTACGCTCACACAAAATGATCATTCGGAATCCTCTGACGAGGATAATGAAATACTCAAATCTGTCTCTGGTGGAGAGAAGCACCTGGCCCTGCTGCTTTGGTACAGTGGGAATGCGAGTGCCCTGCAAGGCTGGAAGCCATGTGGCCAACTGCAGGTTCAACTCCTCGCAAAGGCTTGAAAAGTTGCCAGAGGTGCCCAGGCACCCTAGATCCTCAGGAGCTGCTGGGGAGGGAGGGTGCTGAGCAGGCTGTGAGAGTCAACTGTGGGTGGGGACTGGTGGGTCTCCAGGAGCAAGCAGCCCCAAAGAGTCCTAGGAGACCATCTAATCCCGATCTCTGAACTGGATTCAGCAACCTACGTTTCAACCCCAGGTTCCACCCTCACCTCCCAAAGGTGAGAAAGTACATCACAATGGGGGTGTGGTCATGACCCATCCCTTTCTCTCACCTGTTGGGATTTGGGCACACAAGCACTGGCACCTGGTGTGTTTCTCAAGCCACTGAGGCCAGGATTCTAGCCGCAGCTGGCCGTGTGGGATCTGGCTCTCTTAATCTCTAGGCTATAGGGCTGGCTGTCTGCGGAACATGTTCAGTACCCCAAAAGCACTCTTACTCATGGAGAGGCACTCTTTCTGGGCTACTAGGTGGCAGTAGTGGTTAAGGGCTGAGTCCCACCTAGTCAACTCTCTGGTTCAAGGCCTAAACCCAGCAGCCTGAAAAACATACCGGGTGTGGGTGTCCCTGTGTGTCCAAAATCCGGAAAGGAGAGTAGAGAAGAAAGGATTGTGGCGTGGCCATCCTCCTTGGGGGTTGATTTCTCACTTTCTCTCTCTGTCTCTCTCTGGCAAGCACATGCACCCAATGACAAAAAATAAAATAAAAGCCTCAAAGGGGAAAAAAAAACCCTCAATCTGTAATAATTTGCCTAAAAATTCAGACAATGCATAGAAATCATTCATTAAAGACTCAGATCCTTGCCGGCTATCCACCAGGGCTAGAGCCCAGCTGCCGCCTTCTTGCGTGGTGTACAGTGGTGTAAACCTAAGGAACAACTGCGGTGGGGGAGGGGCGGTATCAGATAACAGGCATGGCTGGGCAGGCGTGTACAAGCAAAGTCCTTCCTGGGTGCCAGGGGATGCTCAGGAGGGCTGGCTTGGCCTGCCCTTCAAAGAGCTGGCTCCCGGTGAGAAGATAAGGCTCTGAGAAAGGTACCTGGCAGTGCAAGGCGATAAGGGGCCCCCTGCATTCAGGGCACACCCACATATGGCCTGATCTGTGTGTGTGAGTTATTTATTTACAGGCCGTTTTAGCAGGAACACTGGGGGCTCCAGGAGAGCATTCATTCATTCAGGTGTTCTCATAAGGGATGAAGGCACTCTCTGAGTATCCCTGATAGGACGCTAATTCCATTCCTGAAGGCTCCACCCTCATGACCTAATCACCCCCCCAAAGACCCCAACCACCTAATCCTCTTTCTTTGGGGATTAGGTTTCAATTTGGGGATTTTGGAGAGACATACACATTCCGGTCCACAATACTAGTCATGCGACAGTCTTGGGGATGAACATTACAGGCAGAGGGAACAGCATGTGCAGAGGCCTTGAAGCAAGAGTGGACTTGGAGCAGGCAGGACGTCTGGCTGAGTAGCCAAGGAAGGGCAGGGGAGTGTGGTTATGGAGAGAGGCGGGGTTAGACCAGCCCCAGGTAAGGAAGTTGGGCCCTTTCGCTCTGGTGTAAAACCATTGGAGGGCCTTCCATGTGTTGCAGGCCAAATAATGGCCCCAAAGACGCCCAGGTCCTGCTCCCTGGAAGCTCTGAGTAGGTGGCCTCATATAAAAGAAGGGACTTTGCAGATTGATTAAGTCGTGGTCTGCTGTTGAGATGGGGAGATGACCCTGGATTAGCCAGAGGGGCCCCGTGACATCGCAAGCGTCCTTATGAGTGGGAGGCAGGAGGGTCAGAGAGAGAAGGAGCTGTGACGTCAGAAGCAGAGATCGGAGTGATGTGCTTTGAAGTGGAAGCCACAAGCCAAGAATCACAGGCAGTCAGAGGGTGAGAAGGGTGGGGAGTGGGTTTTCCCCTCCGAGCCTCCAAGAGGTACGCCCTGGCCATAGCCTTCACTACAGCCCCTGACAGCTCACCCTAGGTTGTGATCTCCAGAACTAAAAGACTACGTCTGTGTGGTTTTCAGCCACTACATTGCGGTCATCTGGTACAGCAGCAAGGTGACACTGATATAACCAGAGAAAGGACAGGATCAGATTTTGTTCAGTTCTTTGTTTTTGTTGGTATATTGTGCTCACCAGAGAGACAGATGGAGAGGGAAAGGAGAAAGCACCCCCCCCCATGGGGAATGGCCATGGCCACACGGCAATCCCTTCTCCATCTCTTCCCTCCTTTCAGGATTTGGGGCAGACATGCACACACACTGGCATGCTCCTCAACCCACTAGGGTCAGGATTCAAACCACACAGTCGGCCATTCGGGAATCTGGCTTCCTTAACCAGTAGGCCACAGGGCTGGCCCTATGTGGGTTTTTTAAAGTTGATTTCTTTTATTCATGATTAAGAATGCATGCATACTCATGAGAGAGACAGAGAGAAAAGCACACCCTTGACAGGATCTCACCACAGCATGGTTCCCTCTCCCTGGCCTTCTAGCTTCTCAGGATCCTGGGTGAGCATGCGCACTCTCAGTGTGTTTTCAAGTCGACCCAGGGATCCAAACCCACAGTCAGTTGGCCATGTGGTTTCCAGCACTGCAATTCAGTTTGCTATGGCCCATGCCAGTAGTCTGGGCCCCAATTTCTGTTTCAGGTAGCTTTTCCTGGTTGCTATTGGCAAACGACTTTAGGAGCCTCAAGAGGCAGAAAGAGGGGACCAGCAGGTGGCGTGGTGGTTAAGGCGCTGGACACTCCCACATGGCCGACCAGGGTTCGAGTCCTGCATCTGGTGGCTTGCTTTCTCGCTTCCTCTCTCTCTCATTCTCAACCTCTGTCTCTCTCTGGTAAAAAAAGAGGCAAAAAGACCTGGAGCAGGTTATTGCAGATATCCCGAGGACAGATAATGGCACTTGGATGAAATGGAAGAGCCCAGATTTTTCTGATGCATTAGATGTGGTTGAGAGGGAGCTAAGGACAACCCGTAGGCTGATAGTCTGACTTCCTCACCTTCCCTGGGGCCTCATGGAAGCACATTGCTCCTGACAGGCAGTTCCCGGGATGCTGGGCATTTTTATGTGATTAGGCTGGAACAGTTCTCTGGGAAATAAATGCCCTCAGTCTAAAGGGCTTTTATGAGCCAGGGCAGGGGATTAAAAGCAGCCAGGCTGCAGAGAAATTCCAGGGGCAGCAGACAGCTGAGCATGGAGACTTTTAATCTAAACCTTAAACGTTTTTATTTTTCGCTCCCTGAACTCAGGGTGTCACTTTAAATACATGTTTGGCAACATCGGCTGTTCTATTTTTCTTTTAATTATACAAAGAGAGATCCTGGAAATGGCTCAGCCCCAGGCTGGGGGAGGCAAAGAAAGTTTGGCAGCTGTTGGAGGCAGAGACACCAACTCAAAATCGAGTGGATTTGAAATCTTTTGAGGGAGCGTGGAGACCAGACTTCCACCTACCCTGAACTTGTTACGGGCAACCCTGACTCAGGCTTTCTAAAAGGAGACTGACAGACTCACCAGTTTAGAATGGAGAGAAGACAGATGGACATGTCTCCAAGATTAAAAATATCACAGGTACTCGCACTGCTTCTGTGCCTTGAATGAATTCCCGGGCCGCTGTCCTCTCTCCTCCTTTCATCCTCCGAGCAGAAAGTAGCTAACTAGATCGTTTGTTTACACTGATCCTCTGCTGTGTGCCCCGCGCTGGCTAAACTGTTTATGTGCGCTGTCTCGTTTTATTTTTATTTATTTTTTAATCGCCAGAGGGCATGTGTACTCGCCATAGAAACAGAGACAGAGGGAGAAGGAAGGAGGAAGCACTCCCCAGTGGGGATGGTCATGCCACAACCCCTTCTCCTCCATTTCCCCATCCTTGCGGGATCTGGGACATGCAGGCACCTGCACCCAGCGTGCTTTTCAAACTCAGAATTCAAACTCAGTCAGCTATGTCAGGGCTCCCTGAACCCCTCAGCGCAGGGGCCAGCCCGTGTGCTTTCTTACTTTACACACTCAACTGTTCTCTGATGGGTTGCTGCCATAACCCTGTTCTCCAGGTGGGCAATGAGCAATCTGAGACTCAGAGGTGGTACCTGGATCCCGCACTCCCCAGGGTTGGACCTGGGCATTGGCCCTCAAATTCTTTTCTTGCATTCCCCTTGCTTTGCTCTACTGCAGACTGTCAGATCAGCTGACCTGCAGACCACCCAGTGAGGGGACAGGGATAGGCACCCCCGGTAGGCAGGGGAAAGGGGAAGCCAGGGCATTCTCCCCTCTGCTCACTCAGAGCTGCCTCTCTAGTGTCTGCCCCTCCACAGGCAGGCCCACTGTGGGCCAGCTCCTATCTGGTGACTCCCTCCCGGGTAGCAGGAAGCCACCTCCTGTCTCTGTCCCTCCAGCCCCAATGGTGAGAGTGGCCCTCTTGCCTAGGGACTTCCTCTCCTACTTTGCCTTCCTTCTGTAGGTCTTCTTACCTTCAGAAGCACTCTCAGTGAGTCTCCTTAACCTGGAATCTGTCTTCCCTGGTCGGATGCTCACTGACATACTGCATTTGGTAAAAAAAAAAAAAAAAAAAAAAGGCACATAGTGAGTCAGCAGGTGGTTTGATAGTTAAAGTGCTGGACTCCCACATGGCTGCCTGCAGTTTGAGTCCTAGACTTGGTGGCTTGCTTTCTCACATTCCCCATCTCTGTCTCTCTCTGGTGAGCACACATACCCTATAGTAAAATTAAAAATAAATACATAAATATGAGTAAATAAATAATGTTTTTTAAGAAAAAAAGACTTACTTTGAAGCTAGGGTAATCATGACAGTATATGTGGACATAAGAGGAGACACAATGGGATAGAAAAGAGTTCAGAGGGGCCAGCAGAGGGCGTAATGGTTACACCACTGGACTCCCACACCTTCGACCCTCCTTGGCATCCCAGATGTGTGATGTGCATCCCCGAAATCCCAAAAGCAAAATGGAGAAGGGATTGTGGCATGCCATCCCCCAGGGGGCAATTTCCTGCTTTCTGTCTGTCTCTGTCTCTCTCATGAGTGTATGTGCCCTATAGCAAAAATCTCTCTTTAAAAAAAAAAAAGTCCATGCAATATTTTTTTAGTTTTAGCTGCAGGGTGCTTGTGCTCATGAAAGAAAGAGAGAGAGAAAGGGGGAAAGTGAGAAATCCCTCTACCAATGGTGGATGGTCACACCACGATCACTTCTTCAGTCTCCTCTCAGGATTTTGGGCATGCATGCACATGCCCCTGGCATGACTTTTCTTCTTCTTTCCACCTGGCATGACTTTTATTTTTCTAAAAAATTATTTTATTCAATTCCATTTATTCATTCATTCATTCATTTATTTTAATTTGACCAGAGAGACATAGAGAAAGAAAGAGAGGAAAATGAGAAAGCAAGCCACCAGGTCTAGGACTCAAACCACGGTTGGCCATGTGGGAGTGTCCAGCACCTTAACCACCATGCCACTTGCCGGTCCCCATGGCATGACTTTTCAAACCACTGGGTCAAGGACTTGAACCATTCAGCCAGCCATGTGGGATCCAGTGCCTTACCTCCACACCACCTGCTGGCCTCAACATCCACCCATAAATTTTAAGGGGGAATATTTACCTCACTCGAAAATCAGCATCACATGAATCATAGAACTAAACATATAAACAACAACTCTCAAAGTGTTTTCCTCCTTTAGTTTTTTGCTATAGGGCATATGTGCTCACCAGAAAGAAAAAGAGGGAAAGTGATAAATTGCCCTGGGGGGGAGAGAGTTATGCCACAATCCCTCCTCCTCTATTCTCTAGTCAGGATTTTGGGCACATACACACATACACACACACACACACACACACACACACACACACACACGCGCTCAGTATGTTTTTTTTACAAGCCACAAGGTCTGGGATTTGAACCACACAGTTAGCCAAGTGAGATCCAGCACCTTAACCACCATGCCACCTGCTAGCCCAATAAGGCTAAAGCTTTTTTTCTTTTTAAAGAATTATTTTATTTAACTTTATTACATATTTTAATTTGACCAGAGAGGGACAGAGAGAGAAAGTAGGAAAACAAGCCACCAGGTCTGGGACTCAAACCAAACGTCGGCCATGTGGGAGTCCAGTGCCCTTAACCACCATGCCACCTGCTGGTCCCAATGCTAATACTTTTAAAAGAAAACATGGATTAATATCTTTGTGATCGTGGAGTTGGCAAGAACCTCTTATCCAGGACATGAAAAGCACTAACTGAAAAGGCATGGGCACACACGCACAGACCCAGAACGCCTTTCTTCTGCATGTATGAGAATATGCATGCGTGCACGCACACACGCACGTGAAGGGTGGGGCATCATCAGGGTCCTGTCACGCCAGGACCCCCTTTCCCCAGCCTTCCCACTCTTCAGGCTACTGGGTACTTGCACACTTCCTGTGTGTTTTCAGGCTGGTCCAGGGATTCACACCCATGGTGGGCCACATAGCTTCCAGTCCTACTGGACACTTGACTCCAGTGAGCCACAGCGGCTGGGTGAGCTGAGGCATGAGTGGAGTGAGCCCAACTCAGTGCCTGAGGGGCAGGGAGGTAGAGCACATGCTCCCCTGGGGGTGGTCTCCAACTCTAGGCCAAGAGATTCATTTTGAGACCAACGCCAGAATCCACCAACACTAATTCTGAAGGCGAACTCCGAGCCCACCCCCTGACAGTGCCTCAGTTATTTCAGGCCTCCTTCATCCCAACTCTCAACAGTGAAAACCCGATCGCACACTCAAGCTGCCTTGCAGCTGTCTTGTGGCGTTGGCATCAGGGCCGGCCAGCAGAGGGACTTCATGTATTCTGTGTGACATACACAGGCACTCACAGGGAGGCTGATAACAACTCTATGGAAGGACGAACAATGAGAAACAACTGATACAGGGCTGGCCCATAGTCTAGTCATAAAGAAAATGGATCCCACATGGCCAGCCACAGTTTGAATCCCTGCCCCAGCGGCTTGAGAGACATACCAGGAATGTGTGCACGAGTGTCCCACACTGCAACACCCACTGGAGGATGTTTCTCCCTCTCCCTCTGCCTGTGTCCTTGGCAACTGTAGGAGTCTTCTGGCAAGTCTAAAAAAGGAAGAAACAACTGATACAAACATGCATGGATTCTGGAAGGAGTGAACTGGCCATCACCAGAGATTTTAAAGCTCTGTGCTGTACAGGCACAAATTCAAGCAATGGTGGCTCTTTTCCTTATATTAATTTAAGAATTTCTGGCCTCAGAGCAGTCAGAGAGAGAAAGGTGAACAGAGGCAAGCCGCCATGATGGGCTCTGAAAAAGAGCTCTTTTTTAAAAATTATTTATTTAATTCCATTTGTTGTTATGATTTTTTTTAATTTGACCAGAGAGAGACTAAGAAAGAGAAAGGGAAAATGAGAAAGCAAGCTGCCAGGTCTGGGACTCAAACCCTGGCCGACCATGTGGGATTCCACTGCCCTTAAAAACCATGCCACCTGCTGGCCCCCAAAGACCTCTCTTTTTGAACTGAAATGAAAGTGGTGACCTCTTTGAGGTCTTACTGGACAGAAAGGGGACAAGAAGTCCCTCTTAGGTGAACATTGGATTTACCCTTCCTGAGAATCTGCCTGTGACAAGTGATGGGGTGTCTGAGATCAGGGTCCATAAATAGGTATTTATTTATTTTTTCTAAGAATTATTTTATCTTTATTTACTTATTTTATTTTAATTTGACCATAGAGGAACAGAGTGAGAGAGAGGGGAAGTGAGAAAGCAAACTGCCAGGTCCAAGACTTAAACCATGGTCAGCCATAGTGGGAGTCCTGCACCCTTAACCACGATGCCACCTGCCAGTCCCCATAAATAGGTATTTATAATATGTCAATTTTACTAAGAAGATCAGGGGGCTCAGAGAGGGTAAGTAATTGGCCCATAATCATACTGTAACAGAGCAGCCAAGGAGTCAGCAGATCTGAAGCACTGTAAAAGACTAAAAGTACTGGTGGTTAGGGTACTGGGCTGCCACATGGTTGACTGCAGTTCAAGTCCCAGGCCCAGCGGCTTGAGAAGTTACACCAGGCATGTGTGTGTGTGCACCCAAAATCTCAATAGGAGAGTAAAGGAGAAAGGACTGCAGTGTGACCATCCCCCCTGGGGGGTGACTTCTCACTTTTCCTTTCTCTTTCTCTGACATATATATGTCTTATGGCAAATACCTTAAAAGGGGGGGAGGGGCCAGCAGCGTCTTGCTTTTCCACTGTCTTTTTCTGGCAAAACTCTTGTGAAAAAATAATAAATAAATCTTTAAAAAAAAGAGAGAGAGAGAAAGACTAAGAATACTGAAAGACTAAGACCATCTAGTTTATTGGAGCCGTAGGTGACGTGAGGACTGTGGAGCTAGAAACCACACGCTGACCACAATTCAAGGTCTGGGTCCCATGGTCTGAAACACGCCAGTCAGGTGCACATGATCCTGGCCGGCTGGAACTGGAGGAAGAGGACTGTGTGTGACTGAACTCTGTGGGAGACTCCTCTCTCTTGCACACATGTACAAAATTGATCACAAATAAATTAGATAAACCACTCGGGTGGGTATTCCTAACATACATCTTAACAAAATACCTCTGGAGATTCTGATGAAGGAGGCAGGGATGACTTGGGTGGTAGAGAAATCTCAGACTCTGAAGACCCAACTGGGTTAAACGTCCTGTCCATATCTCATTTTTCTCATCTGTAAACTGGTGAGATTAACACGATGAGGGTTGCTGCAAGCAATTCCTGAGTTTACTATATCTAAAGTAATAATATAATAATAAAATCATGTAATATACTTAAGACAGTATATAATCTTATATATTTAATATAATAATAAAACACTTAGAATAGTGCCTGTCATTAGTATGAAAGCATTAGATATTTTTTTCACTCCATGTGATGGGGAGGTTACTACCTGGAAAGGCAGTTCATGTCATCCTTGGTCGACCCTGGGCTGTGGCCACTGACTACAATCCATCACAGGCTGGGTTACCACAGCCCTTTCCATTGGGTCTCTACATCCTCATGCTACAGGGTCAACTGAAAATTCCACATAGGGATCTGCAGGTGGCGTAATGGTTACGTAACTGGACTCCCACGTAGTTGACCACAGTTCAAGTCCCAGATCCAGCGGCTTAAAACTCACACTAGGTGCGTGTGCCTGTGTGCCCAAGATCCCAAGAGAATGGAGGAGAAGGAATTGTGTCATGGTCATCCTTCCTGGGGGATGATGTCTCATTTTCAGTCTTTTTGTCTCTCCAGCAAGCGCAAGCGCCTTGTAGCAAAAAACCTCTCTTAAAAAAAAAAAAAGAAAAATTGAGGGGTCATCAGGTGGCATGGTGGCTAAAGGCACTGGATTCCTACGTGGCTGACATAGTTCAAGTCTGACTTGGCAGCTTGTTTGCTTTCTCTTTCTCCCTGGTGAAATTGAAAAAAAAAATAATAACAAATGGAATTAAATAAACAATTTTTTAAAATAATTTTTTATTACTTTATTTATTTTAATTTGATTAAAGAGGGACAGAGTGTGAGAGAGAGAGAGAAAGCCGACAGGTCCAGGACTTGAACCATAGTTGGCCAAGTGGGAGTCCAACACCCTTAACCACCACACCACCTGCTGGCCCCTAAATGATTTTTTAAGTTAAAAATTCACTACGACTTTTTGGATATAAACCCAAAAAGGCAATGAGCACACCTCCTGGCACTAGGGGGCGCCACACACGGTGTTGCATCATGGGGATCAAGAACCTGGGTCGAACCTTGATTTTCCGTAGGTTCCTTTGTTGCTCTCCTTTCTGGGGCCTCAGTTTCTTCATCTGTTAAATATGGGTTTGATGCATCACATGGTCCCAGCTGGCTCTAACCGGGGTAAGGAAGTTACCTGGGCCCTGAGTGCTCTAGGATCTGGGATGGGGAACAAGGAGTGCCCATATGACTCGTCCCCAAATCTGGAAAAGATTTTTATTCTTTCTGATCTGTGCAGATGGGGAGACTCAAACCCCAGAGGATTAGAAGAGGGGGAGGGGTGTGATGTAGGAGCAGAGAAAAGAAACCATCCCCACCCCAAGGCCCCCTTCGGAGAGGAGCGGCCACTCCCACCTCCTTATGTTCCTCCCTTTTTTTTCTTTAAATAATGAAGTATTTTATTTATTTAAATTTGACCAGAGAGGGACAGAGAAAGAAAGAGGGGGGGACTAGCGGGTGGCGGTGGTTAAGGTGCTGGACACTCCCACATAGCTGACTGGGGTTGAGTCCTGAATCTGGTGGCTTGATTTCTCACTTCCTCTCTCACTCTCTGTCTCTCTCTGGTCAAATTAAAAAATAAATGAATGAATAAATAAAAAATAAAATAAATAATTATTAAAAAAAAAAAAAAGAAAGAGGGAAAGTAAGCCACCAGATCTGGGACTTGAACCATGGTTGGCCATGTGGGAGTCCAGTTCCCTTCACCACCACTCCTCCTAAAGGACCAAGTCTCTCTTCCAGCTTCCAGCCCCTTCTGCCTCCAAACGCCGTGAGTGCAGGGATTCCTGGGAACCAAAGGACGTTTCATTATTTTGCTATTGGGATTCTTTATGTGCCAGACCCGTGGGAGGCCCTGGAGTGATAGCAAAGTGATTCAAAGAGGAAGCTCATCTGCTCGTTGGACAGGTGAACACATAATAAGCTCGATGACTTCAGACCCCGTGTGGCCAGCGCTATAAAGGGAAGAAATCAGGGTGGGGAGACAGATGGCGGCACCCGGTCACGTTAGAGGGGGAAGGTCTCCGGAGGTGTCTGAGCTGGGACACAGTTCAATGCTAGTAAGCATGAGGGTGCAACCCAGTGGGAGATGTCACATTCCAAATCCCCAGTCTTCATAAAATCACGGGAAAAGGCCTCTGGGGAAGTCCCAGAAACTTTTCGGGGGCGGAGGGGGCCTGCAGTTAAATCCCGTCGCGCGTTTGGGTGGTGCTGCGCCCTCTAGTGGTGACGAGAGCTCATCTTCACGTCGCTGATCTGGAACGCCACATGCTGTACCTTCACGCGCTCATTCCGTCACTCATTCCCGGCTCTATCACATTTATTCATTCAAGAAATATTTCCTGAGCACTGAGCGTGTGCCGAGTGATGTTCCGGGTGCTATGGGTTGAGTTGTAACACCAACAGGAAGGACCTCTGCCCTAGAGTTGGCATCCGAGGAGGGGCAGTTCCTTGGCCAGGATTCCGTGCCCTCGGCACTCCTGCACCCCACCATTCCGCCAGAGGTGGCTTTCTCATGTGACAACAGCCCGCTGTCCCACTTTGGGGTCAGTGTCTGCAGGTCCCTCCTCTCCTGGAGAGCTAGCCCCTCACTCTGCATTCTGGCCTGGTCGGAAAGGTGTGAACGTCTCCCCCC
>NW_006159738.1:2158953-2159691 GCF_000334495.1 Tupaia belangeri chinensis | reverse complement strand
TTAAAATGCAGGAGCTGCATGACACTTCAGCAACAGGCCGCGCATGTGACAGTGGCCCTACCGCCTCGGTGTGCAGCAGGCTTCCCACCCAGGTCTGCAAACACCGTACACCACATGGTCGCACACGGGCAAAGTCCCCCACAGGCGCGTTCCTCAGGACGCAATCTAGGGTTGAGCGACAGCCTAAGGCCGCGATGGTTACCGCTTCCCTGGAGTCCTCAGCCTAGCGCTGGGAGCTCCGGAGGCACCTGCTGAATGGGCTTCCGTGAAACACTAAGCAGCCCCCTACTTCAGGGGACGGTGCACACGAGCAAACGCGGCGAGTGACGCGGTCCAAAGCGCCGCCCGGCGCGCGCTAACTTGAACTCCGCCGCCCCGCGCTCCCCGCCCCGTCCTCGCGTTACTCTTTTCTACACTTTCGTCCCTGCGAAACTATTCGACTTTACTCATTGGTGTTCGTGTGGCCTCGCGAGAAGGGAAGCTCCAAGCGGGCAGGGGGTTCTGACTCTTGTTCACCAGCTCCCTTCCCCTCGGCGCCGAGAACAGCTCTCGTTCGGCCTGCCTGCGTGAACCCTGGACCTCGGCCTGCTCTTTTTCCTACAGACCTTGCGCCACCTTGTTCCAAGAGGGAAATGGGCCTCAGGAGGCGCCCAGAGTTGACCTCAGGCGACCCCGACCCAGGAGTCCGAGCTCCGGGACCGGGGCCATCGAAGCAGCTGCGGCGCCGGGAGCGCGAGC
>NW_006159738.1:2154473-2158273 GCF_000334495.1 Tupaia belangeri chinensis | reverse complement strand
AGCCGCCGCAGCGGGGACGGGGAGCCCTCGGGGTCTCCACCGCCGCCGCCTGCTGTCTCCTACCCGGACTGGATCGGCCAGAGTTACTCCGAGGTGATGAGCCTCAATGAGCACTCGATGCAGGCGCTGTCCTGGCGCAAGCTCTACTTGAGTCGCGCCAAGCTCAAAGCCTCCAGCCGGACCTCAGCTCTGCTCTCCGGCTTCGCCATGGTGAGCTCGGGCTGCCCGCCCTATCCCCCTCCTACCCCCGACGGGTCCCACTGGAGAACGGGCTGGGTGGGCCGGCGTGAGGGATAGAGCTGGGAGAAGCTGTCGTGGATGCTGGAGGGGGGTCAGAGGTGTTAGATGTGGGGAGAGATGAGCGACAAGAGACTTCGGTGTGGAGTAATAACAAGCCATACCGATGTCGAGGGTTGGGGGCTTGGGTGCCATCAGATAAGCAAGCCCGGTGCAGCAAGCATGTCTCTGAAGTTAGATCTTCCAGAGACAGCCCCCATGTGTTCCGGGGAAAGGAAAGACTCTAAGGAATCTGCCCATTCGAGGGCAGGTGTCAGGAGGCCAAGATGAGGCCAGACACTCGGAGCTGTCTTGTGCCCCCAAGCCTGGGGCCAGAAGGTATCCGTCGTGTGCTTTTCTCAGTTAGTACAGGGGACCTCCCCTGTACCCTTTTTCCACCACGATTTCCGATTTCCGAGAGCCTCAGCCTGAGAGTTTGATAACTGCTCCCACCCTCAGCTGCTTCTGCAGAAACTGGCCACTGAGTCATTGGGTGTGGGGGAGGAGGGTGGGACATGTTCCAGTAGAATGGGCTCTTTCTTGGTTTAGGGGGTAGGCATATTTTCCAAGCCCTATGTCCCAAAGGGCTGGAGTGGGAAGGCCCTGAGGGGTGTGGTGGGTGAGACTGCAGGTTGAGCCCCAGAAGTAGCTCTGCAGATACCTCCAGGCCTGGAATCCTGCAGTCTCCCTGGGCCAGTGCACTACATAAAGACTGCATTATCACTTTCAGTGACATCAGCTTGCATGAATAGGGTCTGCCCCTGCCCCAAGGTTTCTAGCCTGGAGCACTCCTGCCTCCTGTGAGTGAGTGAGCTAAGCCCTTGGCCTGGCGGGAGGGAGTGGCTGCACCCTTCCTGCTTTCTTGGGAAGGGAGTGTGTCTGCCACTCTCCTTGTGTTCTGCAAACAAGTGAGCCCATGCAGTGGAACCTGGGTTTTCAGTGGCCCCGAACACACTGGGCCACGGAGGACCTGCCAGGAGATTAGGGGTTGGTCAAGAAGCAGCTCTCCCAACTCTGCCGCTCTTGCTGCCTGTGTGACCTCAGGCCAGTCATATCACCTTCTGAGCCTTGACTTCTAAATTGGTGCGTGAAAGCTGCTCCTCCAAAGATTCTCAGACATTGGGAATGAAGTTGAGGGACCCTTTAAGAGAAGTCACTGTGTTTGTAAAGGGGTGGCCCACTAGCTTTTAGTTTAAGTCACTGTAGTGGAATTCTGTTTTCTCACTTCCTGATCCTAAAAGACCAGTCTGCCTTGTGTCTGAAGAATCTCTGAGTCGCTCACATTTACTGACATGCACTGTCTCCTAGTCGCTGTGTCCAGTAGGTTCCCTAACTCCTAGACTCACTCCTCAACAACCTTTTGAGGTGGTCAAGAAACTTTCAGAGACACGCAGTTAGTCTGGCAGAGCAGGATTTGAACCCAGGTGTGCTGGCATCCAGAACTCACTTGGGTACTTGTGCCATTGCTGCAGTCCAGGGCTCTGATCAGCGTCCAGCCAGGGATGTGTAAGGATCAGGCTAAGAGAATGAGAAATACATCAAAATGTGTTATTTTCTGTTATTTTTCCCCTTCCTTTTAGTTTTAGCTACAAGGCAAATGTGCTTGCCAGAGAGGGAAAAAGAAAAATCACTCCCTGGAGGGATGGTAACGCTAAAATCCCTTCTTAAAATCCCTTCTCCATTCTCCTCTCAGGATTTTGGGCGTGCGCATGCGCACACGTGCCTGGAGTGATTTTCAAGCCCCTGGGTCCCAGTGCTTTAACATCCACACCACCTGCTAGCCCTAGCCAAATGTTTATTTTAAGCCAAAGCAAGTTTTATCCCCATGGGGGAAAGGGAGCCACCAGTTGTCAGTGTTCCCCATCTGGGCTTAAGATGGGGGTGCTTGTTCTCCTTTTTCTTGTGATCATAAACTCATAGCTGCCCTGGCCTCCTCTCCCTGCAGGAGAGGTGAAGCTCAGGTGGGCAGTGCTGTCCTGCCTTCTCCAGCCCTCTCTCCCGTTCCAGCAGGGCGGTCCTCATAGTCACATGTCACCTTCTTTTCCTAAATACGCCGAGGAAGTTGAGAGGCTGCGTTGGGTGGGCCTTGGCTCATCAGACTGCCTTGTGGAGACCTTTTCCCAGCCAGGCCAGAGGTTTACCAGCTCTGCTGCTGGGATCCCTGTAGTTCTGCAGCCAGGGAAGGGCTGGGCCCCATAGCAGACCCCCTTTAACCAGAACGCAGTTACACAGGTAGCTATGTTTGCCAGGAAGTGGGAAATCCGTGGGCAAGATGGGATCAGGTGCAGCATGCGGGTCAGCAGGGAAGGTATGGCCATGCCGTACCCCCACCACAGGCACCCAGCCTGTGAGTGAGCCTCAGAGAGGAAGGGGTGGCAGGCACCCTGATGCCATGGTAACAGAGTGACAAGTTTCCTGGATTACTCTCCCTTAGCCTGTGAGTCAGCACAACCAACTTCCTGCCCCCAGAGGGCTTCCTTCCTAGAGACCTGGAATACTCAAGGAGCTGACATGACCTTTGATCTCCAGGGGGTGGGAGAGTTGCAAGCCTACCTGCTCACCTCCACTCACCTAGGGAAATTGAGGGAGGGTCTCCCAAAAAGCCTGGAAGGGATTGAGAGGTTCCCCACTTTGGTGGAGTGTTGGGGATAGACATGAACCTCAGGAAGGTGGCTTGACCTATTCAAAGCCAGCTTTGATGTGTACAGAGACGGCAGAGATCTTGCACCCCTCAGGCTTACTTAAGGATTGGTTACGAGGCCAGATGGGCCCGTGAGGGGCCGAGGGCTTTTCAGGATGTGGTGATGTACTCCTGGTGGACCCTCTCTGGTCTGTAAATAAGATTCTGGCTCCTGACAGCAGGACTCATCATCCAAATTCTTTTTCTTTTTTAAAGATTTATTTATTTATTTGTTTCCATTTATTATTATTTTTAAATTTGACCAGAGAGAGGTAGAGAGAGAAAGGGAGAAGGCAAGCCACCAGGTCCAGGACTCAAACCGTGGTCGGCCATGTAGGAATCCAGCACCCTTAATCACCATGCCACCTGCCGGCCCCCAAATTCTTTTTTTTTTTTTTTTTGAGAGACATTTTTGCTATAGGGCATGCACCCTTGCCAGAGAGACAGAGACAGAGAGACAAAAGCAAAAAAATTATTCCCCGGAGGATGGTCATGCTACAATCCCTTCTTCCCTATTCTCCTCTCAAGATCTTGGACACACACGCACATGGGCCTGTTGTGAGTTTTAAGTCCACATTGGACTCGAACTGCAGTTGACTATGTGGGAGTCCAGCAATGTAACCATTACACCATCTGCTGGTCCCTCACCATCCAAATTCTCTCTCTTTTTTTTTTTTTTTTTAATAATTATTGTCTTATTTAACTTTATTTATGTTTTAATTTGACCAGAGAGGGACAGAGAGAGAAAGAGAGAAGGTAAGAAAGCAAGCCACCAGGTCCAGGACTCGAACTGCGGTTAGCCATGTGAGAGTCCAGCGCCCTTAACCACCACGCCACCTGCTGG
>NW_006159738.1:2144657-2154342 GCF_000334495.1 Tupaia belangeri chinensis | reverse complement strand
TTTCACTATAGGGCGCGTGCGCTCGCCAGACAGACAGAGAGAGACATAGAGAGAGAAAGCGAGAAATCACCCCTCAGGGGGGATAGTCACACCACAGTCTCTTCTCCTCCATTCTCCTCTCAGGATCTTGGGCACGCACGCACACGCACCCGGCGTGAGTTTTAAGCCACCGGGTCCGGGACGCGAACCGCGGTCATCTACATGGGAGTCCAGCGACATAGCCATTACACTAACTGCTGGTTCCCGTCACCATCCAAATTCTAACATAAGATACAAAATGAGAGGCCCTGGCTATAGCGTGTGATCATACCCTGCAGTGCACCCTGAGCCAGGGGTACCCTGTGGGCTTCGCGCCAGGCCGTAGGTCCCTTAGTTTACCTCTCAGCGAGCGCCAGCCTGGCCCTAGGCTCTGCAGAACAGCAGCGAGCACCCATGGCTGCCTGGTCCTCTGCAGTGGGTAGGCTGTAACGTTAGCCTAAGCAGAAGATAATTGGGAAGGTCAGCCTGCTGCTGTAAACAAAATGCTTTCCACGACCTGGGATCAATTATTTTTGGATTATCTGCCTCCTCAAGTTCTCTGCCCGCCTGCACCCTTTTGTTCCCAGGTTCCAGGGCGGGTACAGAAGTTGCTTGGAGTTTCTGTGAAAAGGAATGGGGTGGGGGGAGGGGGGTGGCTCAAGTCATGAGACAGGAGTGCTCCTCTGCAGCAGATTCGGAGTCTAGGGACCTGGAGACGAGCAAGAAGTGACAGTTACTGCTCAGGGTACTGACCGCAGAGAGGAGTCGTCATTGCTGTTCCTGCTCGGGCTGACACATGCCATCTCGACATACACCATCTCGTGTGAACGGCCTACGACCAGGTGGAGGGAGGTGCTCATCCTTCATGAATGGCTGGCCTGAGGCCACCTGGCTGGGAGGCTGCAGAGCCCTGTGACTGGCGTGTTGTCCCGTTGCTATGGGAGAGGAAGTGTCAGAGAGTGGTAAGACAGAGCTGAGAGGCTCAGGGATAGTCGAGAACAGTTAGGACAGAACTCGTGCCGGACAACCCAGGTTCAAATCCTAGCTCTGTCTCTCATAACTGGGAAACCTTAGGGAAGTCATTTAACCTTTATGGGCCTCGGCTTCCTCGTCTATAAAATGGGGTAATAGTACCAACCTTGTTGATAGGAGGATTCATCAAATTAATGTTTGTAGAGCACTTGGAGGTCTGACCCAGGTATCCAGGAAACTAGCACGTTCTCGTTCCCACGGCTCCCACGGTGTTGGGCTGCTTTATAAAGGGTAGCCGTGTTACGAGAATCTGATGCCAGCTGAGCCTTGGTGGTGATAGAGCTGGCGTTTGTGAAAGAGCCCTCTCATCAGAGGAAATGACAGAAGCAGTTACGGAGGTAAGAAATTACTAAGTCTCAGGAAAAGAAAGAAGAGGGTGCATACGAGGCTGGGGGTGAGCGTGCGTGGGGAGCAGTAGAGAAAGATAAGTCTACAGGGCGGGATGATGGAGGATTTGCCTGCCTGCATAGGAAGTTTAAACTCTTTTTTTAATTATTATTATTTAATCTTGTTTATTATTATTTTCAATTTGACAAGAGAAACAGAGAGAGAGAGGCAAAGTGGGAAAGCAAGCTGTCAGGTCCAGGATGCAAACCATGGTCGACCATGTGGGAGTCCAGCACCTTAACCACCATGCCACCTGCCGGCCCTGGAAGTTTAAACTCTTGTACAGGAACTGGGGAGCCAGCAAAGGCCTTAGACAGGAGCTGAAGGGGTCAGCCTGGAGCAGTGGTGACGATGGTCAGTGTTTGCTGGACCCTTGTCCCTTCTCTTGTTTTTTAATTGTACTTATCTGTGAGTGAAAGAGATGTTGCCCCAACAGGGTCTTGTTGCCACAGTCTACCCCCAGCCATCAGCCAGCCCTGGGTCGTGGGCATGCCTGTGCCCGGCGTACTCAGAGAGGCTTCAGTGCCCAAACCAGGAACTTGTCCCTGTGGGACTGCCTCCTAGAATACTGTATTTTAATACTGTACCTCCATCCTGGCTCCAAACCCTTTTCTTACAGTCTTGTTTAATCCCTACGTAGCTCTTGAAAATGGGACCAGCAGTTAGCGTAATGGCTATGTCGCTGGACTCCCATGTAGTTGACTCTGGTTCGAGTCCTGGACCCGGTGGTTAAACTCATGCCAGAAGCATGTGCGTGCATGCCCAAGATCCTGAGAGGAGAATGGAGGAGAAAGGATTAGGGCGTGGCCACCCCCACCCCCCCAGGTGATTTCTCACTTGCTTTCTGTCTCTCTGTCTTTCTGGTGAGCACATGTGCCCTATAGCAAAAACCTCTCCAAAAAAAAAATGTTGGGGCCAGCAGGTGGCTGGACTCCCTTATGGCCGGCTGTGGTTCAAGTCCTGGACCCAGTGGCTTGGCTTGCTTTCTCACTTGATATCTCTCTCTCAGTCTCTCTGTGTCCCTCTCTGGTCAAACTAAAATAAATAAGTAAAGTTAAATAAAATAATTCTTAAAAAAAAAAATACACACACACATACTGTAGGGGCCAGCAGATGGTGTAGTGGTTATGTGTCTGGACTCCCACATGGCCGACAATGGTTCGAGTCCCGGATCTGGTGCTTGGCACATGTGTATGCCTGCCCAAGATCCTAGGAGAAAAATGGACGGGATGGGATTGCAGTGTGGCCATTTCCCCCAGGGGATGGTTTCGCATATGCCCTAAGGAAAAAACCTCTAATGAAAAAGAAAAAAAGTATGCACCATAGACAGGAAAACTAAGGCGCCCAGTGGGTTAAGATCATCCAGCTAGTAGAATTCAGGCCCTGATTGGCCTGACTTAGAGGGAGACCCTCCTACACCCACTCCCCCTAGCTGGTTGATAACTGGGCCTTTGAAGCCTTCCAGATGCACCATTCTGCATGCCGGACTTGTACGCAGGGCTGTGTATAAATGGAATTCTGATGAATGCCCCAAGGAGGGGTGCTCCTTGCCCAGCAGAGAAGCCTTTTATAAAACTTCACAAGTGCCCGTGGCATATTTCTGGAATTTTCAGCAGGGAGCTTTGTTGAGCCCTGCTGGTTGCTGGGTGAAAGAGAATTTTTTTTTTTTTTTTTTGAGAGGTTTTTGCTATAGGGTACTTGCGCTCCCCGGAAATACAGAGAGAGACAGAGAGATAGAAAGCGAGAAATCACCCCCCGGGAGGATGGCCACGCCGCAATCCCTTCTCCTCCATTCTCCATTTAATTAAAATTAAATGAATGAATTAAAAAAATACATTTTTTGAACTTTATTTATTTTAATTTGACCGGAAAGAAGGGGGAAAGTGAGAAAGCAAGCCACCGGGTCCGGGACTCAAACTGCTGTCGACTGTGTGAGAGTCCAGTGCCCTTAACCACCACACCACCTGCCAGCCACATTTTTATTATTTCTTTTAACTTGCTACAGGACATGTGTGGTCACTGAGAGAAAGTGAGAAAACAAGCCATCAGGTCTGGGACTTGAACTGTTCTCAGCCATGTACGAGTCCAGCCTTACCACCACGCCACCTACTGGCCCCAAGTCTCCAAACTTTTGACCACATACCTCTATCAAGAATTTTCTAGCACTAGCCTCAGTACTTGTATTGCAGGCATGTTCTGATAAAACTTCATGTGATTATAACCATGCATAAAATGAAAACTAGAAAAATTGAAAAGATGACCTAAATAATCATTAGAGGATCTAATGTGGTCTTTTTTGTTTTTAAGTTTATTATTTATTTATTTTTAGAGGTTTTTGCTATAGGGCACGTGTGTTCACCAGAAAGACAGAGAGAGATAGAGAGACAGAAAGCAAGAAATCACCCCCCAAGGGGGATGGCCACGCTGCAATCCCTTCTCTTGCATTCTCCTCTCAGGATCTTGGGCATGCATGCACACGCACCCGATGTGAGTTTAAGCCACTGGGTCCGGGACTCGAACCAAGGTCAACTATGTGGGAGTTCAGTGATGTAACCATTATGCCATCTGCTGGTCCCAAGTTTATTTTTAATTTTGTTGAGAAATATTTTTGCTATAGGGTGTAAGTGCTTACACGTAGAAAATGAAAGCAAGAAATCACCCCCCAGGGAGGATGGCTATGCCGCAATCCCTTCTCCTCCATTCTCTTCTCAGAATTTTGGGCATGCACGCACATGTACCCAGCAAGAGTTTCAAGCTGCCAGGTTCAGGACTTGAACTGTGGTGGTCCATGTGGGAGTCTAGCGACATAACCATTACACCATCTGCTGGTCCTCAAATATGGTCTGATTCTTGAGGGATCAGCTAGGATTGTCCATCAGACACATTAGAAACCCTAGTTTGAAATACCCCGAGGTCAGATCTTAACTGGACTAGTCCTTCAGTGAACTTTTCCTGAAGCCAGTGCTAAATGCTGTAAAAACGAGAAATGTTGTATTTTAGATTAGAGAAGAAAGAGGAAGCAAGACATTTTGAGTTAAATATTCCTAATTTGAAATCCTAAATGTTCCAAAATCCAAAAGGTTTTGACCACTGACATGAAGTCACGGGTGGAAGATTCTACACTTCATCTCACGTGATGAGTCGTAGTCAAAACACTGCAGTACAAAAATACTGTGTAAAAAAGTACCTGCAGGCTGTGTGTAGAAGGTCAATGTGAAACGAGTGGATTTTATGTTTAGACTTGGGTTCCTCTCTTAGTATATGTATCAAAATATTCCAGGGGACCAGCAGATGGCGTAATGGCTGCGTCGCTGGACTCCCATGTAGTTGACTGCGGTTTGAGTCCTGGACCCTGTGGCTTAAATGCCAGCATGTACGTGCGTGCCCAAGATCCCGAGAGGAGAACGGAGGAGAAGGGATTGTGGCATGGCCATGCCCCCCTGGGGGTGATTTTTCGCTTTCTGGCTCTCTCGCGAACACATGCGCCCTAGTGGCAAAAAAAAAAAAAAAAAAATCTCTCTCTCTTAAAAACTGAGTAGACCATATTGGAATGCTTAAGGATAAGTATTGTTTGGTGAAACGTTTGTTTCTGTTATAAATGTCCGTGACTATTTTTAGAAACATTTGGAATAGTGGACTAAGGTCTTGGTCAGAAGAGTCTGTAAACCGCTGGACCAGGCCTTTTCTAATAGATGGTTTGCAGTTGAGGTGGGGCCGGCAGGCTCAGGCAGCTTGAGGTGACCCTGGGTGACTGTGGCTGGAGGCCCTCGTGTTTCGTGCCGTGGCCACCCACCCTCCTGTCAAGGCAGACCAGAGAAGAGCTAGACGAGGGAAGGAAAGCCCAGACAGGCCTGGGCTTCCAGGTACCAGGAGCCTGAGGTCTCCATGGAGCTCAACAGGAGTGAGGATAGATGGTTGGCATTTGGGCGGGGTAGGCAAAGGCCTGGCAAAGTCAGCAGGCAGAGCCAGGCCCTGCCCTTCACAGGGCTACACAGTCCTCCTCTTGGGCTTTCACTGGGGGGTTGGCATCCCCGGAGCCCCCTGGGGGCAGCTGAGGACCGGTGGGAGATGGGGCTGGTGGTGTCTGCCTTTGCTGGCTATGCCCCTAGGACTCGTGCAGCCAGGTTTGGGCTGGCCTGTGGCCGGCTGGGAGCTGTTTATTTTGGGCTAACGGGCTATATTTACCTTGCGAAGCAGCATGCAATGTGATCTGATCTCTCTGGGACTCAGCTGGGGCCCTGGAGTCAGCTGCCAGACTCTCCAAGGCCCCCAACTTCCCTCTCCCTACCCATGGGGAGATTTCCCTAGCGGGAAGCGTTCCGGAAAAAGCAGCTTGTGTGCCCGTGACGGTGACTGGTACCGGCCGGCCCTCGCTCCCACTCGGGTCACTCTTTTACCAGCCCCATGGCATTGAACTTGGTCCCAACGTGGCAGTGGGACATACGACCTGCTTGTTTGGCCAGAGTTCCAGGAACGGTAGAGTCTGGCAAGGGTAAAGGGGTTTCTTCCGGAGCATGGATGCAAACCCCTTCCTCTTCCTCCGAGGGCCTGGCCTCTCCCCTGCCTAAGACCTCAGGGAGGGCTGGCTAGTTTTGGCATCCCCAGGCCGGGAGTGTCTCAACAGCTATGTTTCCTAGCCTGTGGGTGCACGTGGGTGTGACAAATGGTGTGGAGCAGGGGTCTGTGCCCCCTTGAAGATGGCTGTCTGGTCAGGTATGGTTTAGGGAACTCAGTCTCCTTGTGTTGGGGTTTGGCCTGGGGCTGCCCCAGAATAGGATAGATAAGACCCGAGTACAGGGTTGGGACGTGGACCTCTCTAGCCAGAGCTGCTGGTGTCCAGGGGCTTCTTCTCTTCCACTTCAAGGTCTAAGTATTTCTTTTTTTTATTTTTTAAGTATTATTTTCTTGAGACCAGCAGTTAGCATAATGGCTATGTCGCTGAACTCCCATGTAGCCAACTGTGGTTTGAGTCCCAGACCCAGTGGCTTAAACTCACGCTGGGCACATATAAGTAAGTGCATGCCCAAGATCCCGAGAGGAGAATGGAGGAGAAGGGATCGCAGCATGGCCATCCCCCCTGGGGGCGATTTCTCACTTTCTATCTCTCTTTCTGACAAGCGCACGTTCCCTATAGCAAAAACCTCCCCCCCCCCAAAAAAAAAAAAAAGAATTATTTTCTTTAACTTTATTTATTTATTTATTCATTTGTTTATATCAATTTGACCAGAGAAGGACAGAGAGAGAGAGAAAGCAAACTGCCAGGTCTGGGACTTGAACCACAGTCGGCCATGTGGGAATCTACTGCCCTTAACCACCACGCCACCTTCCAGTTCCAGTATTTCTTTTTTTTAAAGTATTATTTTATTGAATTTTATTTATTTATTTGTTTTTAATTTGACCAGAGAGGGACCAAGAGAGAGGGAGAGAAGATGAGAAAGCAAGCCATCAGGTCCCAGACAAACTGTGGTTGGCCATGTGGGAGTCCAGCACCCTTAACTACCACGCCACCTGCCAGCCCCAAATATTTCTCTTTTAAATTAAATTAAATTTAATTTAATTTGCTGCAGGGCATCACCCCTGGGGGTTGGGGGTGTTGCACCACAATACCTTCTCCATTTCTTCTCGGGATTTGGGGCACACACAGAGCACCCAGCGTGTTTTTCAAGGGCTGGATCCAGTACTCAAACCACAGACTCAGCCATGTGGGAGCCCGCTGCCTTCACCACACTACTGGTTGGCCAGACCTGAGTATTTCCTTTAAACCAAGATGTACGGAGCTCGTCCTGTGGCTGACCTTGTGCAAAACAGGTACACACAGAGCCTCATTCAGTCTCGTCGGTGGGCGTGAGGGACACACTGCTCCTCCCATGGTGCACGCATGGGCTTCGAGCCAAGGGGGCTTGAGGTCGAATCCCCCCGCCCACAGCAGTATCAGCCTTTGGACATCTGACCTGAGCCTCAGTTTCCATTTACCAAAGAGGAAGGATATCGCCAATACTCATTGATACTTGACTAAGCTGATATGCCAGGTCTCGTTCCCAGGACTTTATGTTCACTAACTCACTGGGTCGTCATCACATAACAGCCGTAGAGCAGGCTCCTACTTTGTAGCCAGGGAAGCTGGGGCACAGAGAGGTGGAGACACTTGCCCGACCAGCTGTATGAGAGGAAGAGCTGAGTGTGACTGTGGGTCTCTTCTCTTTTTCGTAAGTTTATCTATTCTGTGAGAGAGGTATATAGTACCCCAGCAGGGCCTTGACACGGTCCGCCTCCAGCCTTGGCCAGCCCTGGGTCATCGGCAGACATGTGCTAGATGTACGCGGTTTCTGAACATGGACCTAGAACTCTCCCATGTGGTCAGTCTCTCGGAGCATCATGTCTCACCACTGCCTTGCCCCTGGCCTGGGCCTGGCTCCTGGCTCTTCAATGTCGCGTGGTGGGGGAGATGCACTACGTTTTGGGTGGCCAGGATGCAGAGACCCCAGGCAGGAAACAGACGGGAGTATGTGTCTGTACACAGGTACCCCACGCGCACCCCAGTACCCCACTCGGGGCTGGCTCACCTAGTGGCTCTGGACATTTCCAGTGAGTGGATAAGAGCCTGGTGGGCCTGGGGCAGCCACGCGGGGGCCTCTCCCCTGCCTCCTTTCTCAGCTCTCAGGTTCCAGGGCAGCAGGCCAAAACAGGAAGAGGAAGTGTGGGGGTGGGGTGGTGGCAGGGGACACTGGCTGGCGGGGCTTCCAGGTGCGGGCAGACCTGGGGCAGGGACCAGGGAGCCACTGAGTATGCCCTGGTGGCCTGCCCGTGCCCCTCGCCGGCGGGTGAGAGGAATCCTCGGGCTTAGCGGTCAGCCACTGTGCTCTGAAACACGCTCACATCCCGCTGGCCCCGCCGAGTGTACGAGAGTTTGAAATGTTTTGAAAGCTCTGGGCTGACAAGGACACAGTCCTCAGGGGTGGGATCCTTAGGCAGAGGTCTGAATGCCATCAAACTGGGCCTGGGTGCTTTAGGGAGAGTGGCTGCTGTTCTCGCCAGATTCTCAGAGACGTCAGCTCCTGAGGCAGCTCTAGGCAGTGACTTTAAACTTGCCACTTCCCCGCCATTTACAGAGGGGAGGGTCTGGAGCTGGAAGCAGGTCTGCCCGCTGGCCCTGCACATACCCCTCCAGAGGAAGATGAGAACCCTAGGAACAGGTTTTTTCTTTCTTTATATTTTTTTCTGTTTTTTTTTTGTTGTTGTTGTTGTTGTTGCTTTTTGTTTTTTGGGGTTTTTTTGCCACACTGCAATCCCTTCTCCCCTGTTCTTTCAGGATTTGGGGCACGCGCTCATACACACCCTGGTGGTGTGAGTTTAAGCCACCAGGTCTGAGACTCAAACCATTCAACTACATAACCATGACACCATTTGCTGGTTCCAGAAAGTATAGTTTCTTTCTTTCTTTTTTTTTTTGGAGAGGTTTTTGCCATAGGGTGCATGCACTCACCAGAAAGAGAGTGATAGAGAGACAGAAAGTGAGAAATCACCCGTGGGGGGGGGGATGGCCACGCCCCAATCCCTTTTCCTCCATTCTCCTCTTGGGATCTTGGGCACGCACGTACATGCGCCCGGCATGAATTTAAGCCACCAGGTCCACGACTCGAACTGCAGTCAGCTGCACGGGAGTTCAGCAACATAGCCATTATGCTAACTGTTGGTCCCAGCACTAACATTTTACATGGATTAAATCTTTTTTTCTTTTTTTTTGGAGAGATTTTCGCTATAGGGTGCATGCACTCGCCAGACAGACAGAGACATAGAGACAGAAAGTGAGAAATCACCCCCCCAGGGGGAATGGTCACGCCACAATCCCTTCTCCTCCATTCTCCTCTCGGGATCTTGGGCACGCACGCACATGTGCCCGGCGTGAGTTTTAAGCCACCGGGTCCGGGATGCGAACCACGGTCGACTGCATGGAAGTCCAGCAACATAGCCATTACATCAACTGCTGGTTCCCTACATGGACTAAATCTTCACAACAGTCCCCTGAGACATGTGCAACTCTTCCCATTTTATGGAGGTGGGAACTGAGGCCCAGAAAGTTTGAGGGATTTGCCAAAGCTACACAATATTTTATTTATTATTATTTTTAAGATTTGCTACAGGGCACATGCACTCACCAGAGAGAGAGAGAGAGTAAGCCACCAGTTCTGAGACTTGAACTGCAGTCAGCAGTGTGGGCGGCCAGCACCCTAACTACCATTGCACCTTC
>NW_006159738.1:2128605-2144172 GCF_000334495.1 Tupaia belangeri chinensis | reverse complement strand
TTATGGAGGTGGGAACTGAGGCCCAGAAAGTTTGAGGGATTTGCCAAAGCTACACAATATTTTATTTATTATTATTTTTAAGATTTGCTACAGGGCACATGCACTCACCAGAGAGAGAGAGAGAGAGAGTAAGCCACCAGTTCTGAGACTTGAACTGCAGTCAGCAGTGTGGGAGTCCAGCACCTTAACTACCATGCCACCTTCTGGTCCCCAGTTACACAGTCTAATAAAGGGCAAAGGGGTCAGGGCTCAAAGCCAGGCAACCTGGTAGAGCTGGTGAGGAAGGAGAGCTCACCCCCACCTAGGACAGGCGGGCTCGGGCAGGCTGCAGGCGTTCTTGCCTGTGGGTCAGGCTGGCATGAGGCTGGTGGACAGACCAGCACCAGTCATCCTGTCCCAGCCTGCCACAGTCAACAAATGTGTTCTCGAGTCGCCACCTGGGATATGTTACGCCATCAGTGCCCACTGCCTAATACCTTCAGCCCACACAGGCAGACCCTGGCAGCATGCCTGCTGCCCACGACTCCCAGCCTGTATCTGATGAGCTAGCTCCTCATGGGGGTGAATTGCAAGGCTCAGGTGAGCAGGCGCGGTGGCCAGAGCTTGGCCCTAGTGACCCTGCACCTGCAGGGCTCCAGGAACTGGGAGCAGCTAGTGCGTCAACCCCAGGGCTCAGGTGGAGACAGCCCCAGGGCTCACTGGCCGCCCAGCTGCCTTAGGATTGAGCCTTCTCTTCCCGGAAGCCTCTCTTGGTTCCTCACTGGTGGGGGTGAGGGGCATCTGTGTTCCCAGAATGGACCTGGGCAGGCTTCTCCTCTCCAGCCCCCTCCTGCTCCTTGTCCCCAGAGCAGGGCATGAAGGAGAAGCCTCTGCGTAGCTGTCAGAATGTGGGACGAACAAGGGTAGTGGCTGGTGGTTGCTTTTTTTATTTGAGAGAGAAAGGTTTGTTTGGTTTTTTGGGGTTTTTTTGGGTGTGGTTTGTTTTTTGCTATAGGGTACATGCCCTCTTGCCAGAGAGACAGAAAGTGAGAAATCACCCCCTGGAGGGATGGCCATGCCACAATCCATTCTCCTCTCGCAATTTTGGGCACTTAAAACTCATGCCAGGTGAGTGTGCGTGGATGCTCAAGATCCCGAGAGGAAAATGGAGAAGATTTTGTGGTGTGGCCATCCCCCCGGGGGGTGATTTCTTGCTTTCTGTCTCTCTGGCCAGCACATGTGCCCTGTAGCAAAAATCTATATAATTATTTGGGATTAGCAGATGGAGTGGTGGTTAAAAGCACTGGAATCCTACATTGCCAGCCATGGTTCAAGTCCTGGACCTGGTGGCTTGCTTTCTCACTTTTCTTCTCTCTCTTTGTTTCTCTCTGGTCATATTAATTAATTTATTTACCACAGAAGGTGGCGTGGTAATTGAGGCTCTGGACTTCCACACGGCTGACCATGGTTTGAGTCCTGGGCTTGGTGTCTTGCTTTCTCAATTTCCCTTTCTCTCTCTGTGTCTTTCTCTGTTCAATTAAAATAATAATGAGTATGATGAATACAATTAAATAATTATTTTTAAAACAAGAATTATTTTTAAGAGAATTAAATTTATTAATATTTTTAATTTGCTGTAGGGCATGTGCACTCACCAGAGACAGAGAGAGGGAAAGCGAGTAAGCAACATGCTAGGTCCAGGACTTGAACTGCTGTCAGCCATGTGGGAGTCCAGCACCTGAACTCCCACATCTCCTGTTGATCCCACTAAGCCTGCCTTTACCAGCCCTTTCTGCCACTTCTCAACCCCAAGTGGGTGGGTCTTCTTAAGCCCCATATGCATGTGGAAACAGGTTCAGAGAGCCCAGAGAGTTCTAGAGCCTGACAGACAGAGCTGGGACCTAGGGCTGTCATGTCACTCACCCCACCTGTCCCCCTCCAGGTGGCGATGGTGGAGGTGCAGCTGGACGCTGAACATGACTACCCGCCGGGGCTGCTCATCGCCTTCAGCGCCTGCACCACGGTGCTGGTGGCCGTGCACCTGTTTGCACTCATGATCAGCACCTGCATCCTGCCCAACATCGAGGCAGTGAGCAACGTGCACAACCTCAACTCCGTCAAGGAGTCGCCCCACGAGCGCATGCATCGCCACATCGAGCTGGCCTGGGCCTTCTCCACCGTCATCGGCACGCTGCTCTTCCTGGCCGAGGTCGTGCTGCTCTGCTGGGTCAAGTTCTTGCCCCTCAAGAGGCAGCCAGGCCAGCCGCGGCCCACCAGCAAGTCCCCAGCTAGCGGAGCTGTTGCCAACGTCAGTGTTCCCACCGGCGACATCACCCCAGGCCAGGCGGCTGCTATCGCCTCCACCACCATCATGGTGCCCTTCGGCCTGGTCTTCATCGTCTTCGCTGTCCACTTCTACCGCTCCCTGGTCAGCCATAAGACGGACCGACAGTTCCAGGAGCTCAACGAGCTGGCCGAGTTCGCCCGCCTGCAGGACCAGCTGGACCACAGAGGGGACCACCCCCTGACGCCTGGCAGCCACTATGCCTAAGCCCCCGCGCTCAGGGCCTTTCAGAGCTGTGGCCTTACCTTCCCTATGACCTCGTGCTGCCCCAGCCTCTAGAACAGCTTGGCAGGGGAGCTGGGCTTCATGGGGAACACGGAGAGTGGAGGGAAAAAGCTTTTTAAAAAAAGAAATTCCTGCACTTTGAAACTGTCCTCTAAGAGAATAAGCATTTCCTGTTCTTCCAGCTCCTGGTCCACCTCCCTCGGAGGTGGTGGGAGCCAGACTAGGGACAGACGCGCCCTTTGTCCCTCCTCTTCCCCGAGCCAGTGCCGCCTGGGTGCTTCCTGTCCTTTCCATCTCGGCCTCCACCTCGTTCCGTGTCGAGTGCGTGTGCGTGCGTGTGGACACCTAAATACACTCAGAAGGGACACCGCCTCCTCGTGTCTATGTCTATTGGGTCTGGGCTACTGGTACCCTGGGTCAGGGTTAAAGCAAAGATTTTTAACAACCGTTTCTTTTTTTTTTTTTAAGAGATTTTTGCTATAGAGCACATGTACTCACCAGAAAGACAGAAAGCGAGAAATCCCCCTCCCCCCAGGGGGGATGACCACACCATAATCCCTGCTCCTCCATTCACCTCTCAGGATTATGGGGATGCCCACACACGCCCGGCATGACTTTTAAGCCACTGGGTCTGGGACTCAAACCGTGGTCAACTTCGTAGGAGTCGAGCAACATGACCATTACACCATTTGCTGGCCCCATTTTTTTTCAACATTTTATTTTGAGAAATTTCAGTCTTGCTAAAATGCTCCATGAATAAGAACTGAAATGTGTATGCAGTTTTTTCTTTTCCTTTATTCCATAGGTGTGAAAAAGAGACGGGACCCCAGTGGGGGTCATGACACCATCACCCACCTCCGCCCTCAGTCAGTCCTGATCGTGGGCATCTGCACACCTTGGGTTCTCAGCGAGGTCTGTGGGCACGATCCCGGAGTCATCACATGTGCACGAGCCTCAGAACGCTGCATGGCACGACTGCCCTGCTGCCCGCCCTGCCCTGGCATTTCTTTTTTTTAAGGTTTCTGCCATAGGGTATGTGCACTCACCAGAGAGAGAGAGAGAGGAAAAGTGAGAAATCACCATAAGGGGCTGGCAGGTGGTGTGGTGGTTAAAGGCACTAGATTCCCTCATGGCTGACCCCGGGTTGAGGCCCAGACCTGGCGACTTGCTTTCTTGCTTTCCCTTTCTTTCTCTGTCTCTCTCTGGTCAAATTTTAAAATAATAACAACAAATGGAATTAAATTCATTTTTTTTAAAAAAGAAAAAAGAAAGGGAACCAGCAGTTAGCGTAATGGCTATGTCGCTGGACTCCCACGTAGTCGACCGCGGTTCGCGTCTCCGACCCGGTGGCTTAAATCTCACGCTGGGCGCGTGTGCGTGTGTGCCCAAGATCCCGAGAGGAGAATGGAGGAGAAGGGATTGCGGCGTGACCATCCCCCCTGGGGGGTGATTTCTCGCTTTCTGTCTCTATGTCTCTGTCTGTCTGGCGAGCGCACGCGCCCTATAGCAAAAACCTCTCCAAAAAAAAAAAAAAGAAAAAAGAAAAAGAAATTACTCCTGAGGGGAGACGGCCACACCACACTCCCTTCTCCATTCTCTCAGGATTTGGGGCACACGTGTATACACACCTGGTGTATTTTTCAAGCTGCCAGGCCTGGGACCTGCTGGCCCCTGCCCACAGTCATTCCTTATTATTGGAGCTAGTTCTATTCTAAAGTCACGGTGAAGGTTGGATTTGTGGCTATTGCCATTGCTCCTAGCGGGAAATGCTTGGGCTCCTGTCAGCCTCTGGTCGTGATGTTTTTGCCAACCACTTACTAGCCGTGTCGTACGTGTATTTCTGTTTATAAACATCTTTATTTTGTTGGCTCATGACCAGTGAACTCACTGCTACCAGCTCTGTAACTCACGCCTGGACGATGCTTATCTGACAGACAGATCTGTAAGACACATCAGAACCTTCCTGTGCTTAGGAAGAGCACTCTTGTATTTCACTTGGAGACCATTTCGAAAAGCAGAATCCCCAACAAGAAGCACAAAACTGTGAGGGATAGGACACCGAGTAGACCAGGTAAAGCACACTTGTTTACGGTACAAGCCGAAACGAGAAGGTAGGATGTCTCCCCCAGCAAGTAGGTGATTTGGCAAATACTGAAAACGAGAGTGATGCTATTGGCTGTGTCTCACCCCGGCCTTAGCCACATGCGTTAGTTAAGATATCATGGTCCTGGACCAGCCAGCACTGTGGTTAAGGCACTGGATCCCCGAGTCCCAGACCCAACAGTTTGAAGAACATGCCAGGTGCATGTGCGTGTGTATCCAGGATCCCAAAAAGATGAAAGAGAAGGGATTGTGGCATGACCATGCCTCCCGGGGTTGCTCTCTCACTTTCCTTCTCTGTCTCTGTCTCTCTCTGACACACATACGCACCCTCTAGCAAATTGGAAAGAAAAAAGGGAACCAGCAGTTAGCGTAATGGCTATGTTGCTGGACTCCCACGTAGTTGACCGTGGTTTGCGTCCTGGACCCAGTGGCTTAAAACTCATGCTAGGCGCGTGTGCGTGCGTGCCCAAGATCCCGAGAGGAGAATGGAGGAGAGGGGATTGCAGCGTGACCATCCCCTCTGGGGAGTGATTTCTCACTTTCTGTCTCTATGTCTCTCTCTCTGTCTGGCGAGCACACGTGCCCTATAGTGAAAACCTCTCGAAAAAAATAATAAAATAAAAGATCATGGTCCTTATCCTTAAATACTTCCTCCTAATACCAAGGACATTTCCCTTATATAACCACAATTTATTGATCAAATTCTATCTCGTATAACGCTCATGTTTACATCGTTTTCCCACTAGTCCCAAGAATGCCTTTCCCGGTAGTGCTTTTTCCTACCCAAGATCATGTGTTAACAATGATCTGTCACATCTCTGTCCTTTTATTTGGGACAGTTCTCAGCCTTTGTCTTTTATTACATTGACTTTTTTCCTCTCTTTTTAAAATAATTATTTAATTAACGTATTTTCAGTTTGCTACAGGACACATACACTCGAAAGAGATAGAGAGGAAAAGTGATAAAGCAAGCTACCCAGTCCAGGACTTGAACCGCAGTCGGCCATGTGGGAGTCCAGTGTCTAACCACCATGCCACCTGCTAGCCTCAACACTGACATATTTGAAGCGTCCTGGCCTGTCGTTTTGTGGAATGCTCTCTCAGTTTGGTTTCTCTGATGTTTCTCATTACAATAAGGTTACACATTCTATAGAGCAGGGATATTTAAGTGTGATGTGTTGGGATCCGTTTAAAACAAAATAAGAGTTGACTATTGGCAGATGCTGTTCTAAGCAGTATGTGTGGATTTAAATTTAACTCAGCCTCCTTATAAGGTGGGCACTATTCTTATCTCCATTTTGCAGATGACAAAATTAATGTCCAAAGAAGTTAAGTCACTTGGCAGGATTCACAAAGTCTGGCCCAGAGCCTAGGCCCTCACAAAAATCTTGTGATTCATTTTGGCTTTGCTTGAAAAATTTTTGAGATCCCACCCATTTTCTTACACACTAACAAAGCAGGAGCTGGGTTGCAGCCACCCTTTTCCCAGGGCATATTTTTAAAAATATTTAATTCCATTTGTTATAATTATTTTTTAATTTGACCAGAGAGAGAGAAAGGGAAAGTGAGAAAGCAAGCCGCCAGGTCCAAGACTCGAACCACGGTCCACCATGTAAGAATCCAGCGCCTTTGAACCACCATGCCCCACCTGCCAGCCCCCTCCCATGACATATTTTTGCCATAGTCCTCACCACTCTCTTGTCTCATGCCAGTCCAGCTTCACTTACTTACCCTGGTCCCCGTAAGTCCCCCCATAGGTTCTTGAACTTGAGATTTCAGTCTGTCCCCGAAACCCAATATGTGGTCACTTTAGGAAAGATTGGTTTGGTCTACAGAAAAATTGGCTTAGCTCTGGCTGAAGCAAAAGTTGGGTAGGGCATTGACAGGCCTGGAGCGTGTCTTCCCATTGTAGATCCAAGAGACTTCCCTAAAACTTTTTTTTTAAATCCGATGTCCTCCCCCTTTTTTTTTAAACAAGTGCACGACAGAGAAAGGGAACCCCCCCACACAATGGGCCTGGTTATGCCACAGTCCTTTCTCCACTTTCCATCCTGTCAGAACCCTGGACATGCATGTGCGTGCCTGGCTTTTCTTTTTTATTTTAAAAGGATTATTTGGGACCAGCAGATGGCACAATGATTACGGCACTGGACTCCCACAAAGTCGACTGCGGTTTGAGTCCTGGACCCGGTGACTTAAAACTCACATTGGGGGGACCAGGAGGTGGCGTGTTGGTTAAGGCGCTGGACCCTCCCACATGGCTGACCATGGTTCGAATCCTGGACCTGGTGGCTTGCTTTCTCACTCTCTCTCTCTGTCTCCATCTCGCTGGTCAAATTAAAATGAATGAATAAATAAAATTAAAGAAATATTAAACACACACACACACACACACTGGGTGCCTGTGTGTGGCCAACATCCAGAGCACAGGATGGAGGAGAAGGGATTGCAGCGTGGCCAGCTCCCTGGGGGGTGATTTCTCACTTTCTGTCACTCTCTGTCTTTCTAGCAAGCACGTGCGCCCTATAGCAAAAACCTCCCTAGCTGGAAAACCAGCTGCTCCCCAGAGAAGGTCTGGACATCTCATACCTTCCCTTAGGAGAGCCACCTCCCTACTTCCGAGACCCTGGATCAGACCCTGGAGTCTTTGGTTCTTTGGACTGAACTTGCCCAAGAATCACCAGCTCCACTGGCCTAATGCAGGTTTCCAAGCCCTCTCCCTAGAGATTCTGATCAAATTGGCCTGGGTGTGTCTCTGGAATCTAACAAGCACCCCAGGTATTCTCACACCCAGGCAACTTAGCCAAACACCAGCAGTTAAGAGCACAGTCTCTTTAATTCCAGTTTTATTTATATTTTGCGCAGATAATACATGCACATGGTTCCAAATACAACAGTGAAAAGTCGCTCTCCCGCCCCCGTCCCCCGTCCTGGTTCTCCCTGGAGACAGTATTGTTGCTTGTGTATTGTGTTCCTACCAAGTCATATTTTATACGGAAGCAAGCCCCCTCTCCCCAGAGTCTGCTTTTTTTTTTTTAAAGAGAGATTTTTGCTATAGGGCACATGCACTCGCCAGAGAGACAGAAAGTGAGACATCACCCCTCGGAGGATGGTCATGCTGTAAGCCCTTCTCCTCTTTTCTCCTCTCAGGATCTCGGGTGCATGTGCGCACACACACGCGCGCACCCAGGGTGAGTTTTAGGCCGCTTGGTCCAGGACTGGAACTGTGGTCGGCTGTGCGAGTCCAGCAACATAACCACTACCATCTACTATCCTGTCCCCCAAGTCTTTCTTAAAAAAAAAAAAGGTAGCCCTCTATACACACATTTCTCACACTCTTCTGTACCTTAAAAGCAGACAGACCCCAGTTTAAGCCCAGCAGTCTCCCCGAACCTCTAAAATGGCACTCATAGGGTACCGCATAGGCCGTTGGTTCCCGGAAGGGGAGCCATGAAGCCCTTGGCCCAAGGCCTGGAGCCCGGTGTACTCTGTGTGGTCGCTACTGTCAGTTCTATGCCCAGGGTGGCCAGACTTGGTTTCCTGGCGTCAGAGGTGCAGACTAAGAACCATGCGCTGGGTCAGGCCATGCTGCCTACAGTTTAGGGCCAGAGAGAACCTCGTGACGTCAGTGAGCAGTTACTGAGCTTTCACGTGTCAGGCACCCGTGAAGGGCTTTACGAACATCGCCGTGTTTCAGGGTTTTTCAATCAACGCTATCAACAGGGCTGAACCAGTCTTTAGCTTCATTTTTGTTTTTGTTTGTTTGTTTTATATAAGTTTGTTTATTTCTTCTATCAGAGAGAGAGAGTCAAGCACCCCAATTTCTTTTTTCTAAAAAGAATTATTTCATTTTAATTATTCATTCATTTATTTCAATTTGACCAGAAAGACACAGAGAGAGAAAGGAAGCCACCAGGTCCAGCACTCGAACAGTGATTGGTCATGTGTAAGTGTCCAGAGCCTAACCACCATGCCACCTGCTGGTCCCCCAGGGACCCCAGTTTCATGCCACGATCTCCCCAACTTCAGCCAGTTTGGGTCAAAGGCACACCTGTGTGAGCACACTTGGTGTGCTCAGGGAGGCCTCGGGATGTGAACGTGGGATGTTCCTCTGTGGGTCTAGGATCAGTGTTGCATTGCTCCTGCATTACCGGCTGGCCTTTTTATTATTATGATTATTACAGTTTGCTATAGGGTGTGCGTTTGCTAGAGAAAGGCAGAGAGAGGCAGAGAAATCAAAGAAAAAATCACCTCCCTTTTCCTCCATTCTCAAGATTTTGAGTACACACCCAGCATGTTTTTCAAGCCTCTGGGTCTGGGACTTGAACTGTGCAGTCAGCCATGTGAGGTCCAGCAGTCACCGCCACGCTGCCTGCTGCTCCAGCTCTTTCACAATGTGTTTACACTGCAGAACGTTCAGCAGCAGCCCTGGCCTCTACCCACTAGAGGCCAGCATCTTCGTCCCTGCCCACTGTGACAACCAAAATCATCTTTAGAGATTGCCAAATGTCCCTGTGGAGCTAGGGGCAGGAAGGATGGAGCAAAATTGCACCTAGTTTAGAGCCACCGCCATACTGCATCCGCATGGAAACGAACCACAGTAACCACGGGTGGTCAGGATCATTATTGTCCCCTGCTACAAGTGAGGAAGCCGGAGAATAGTTTGGGTGACATTCCCAAGAACACACAGCTCTGGGCTTCATACCCGAGCAGCCTGACTCCAGAGCTCATGCTCCTGCCTTTATGCAAGTCTGTCTTACCTCTGAGATGTGGCCCAGGTGAATGTTCTGCAAAGCTCTTCCTGGGTATCTGGTTTGCAATCCAGTTTTAAGGCTTTGTTATCAAAGCCTCAAAATACTCTGGTGAGGTCTCCTGAGACCCATTTTACAGATGGGGAAATGGAGATCACTTGCTTGGGGTCACAGCCAGTTTGGCAGAGGTTCTCGGCCCCAGTTGGACATCAGAGTCACCTGGGAAACTTTCTGAACGTGTAGGACTCACCACAGATGAATTAGAAGGGAACCTCTGGCCATGGGACCTGGGTGTTCATGGCTTCGAAGGCTCCCCGGGGGCCCAGCCTCAGTGACACAGGAAGTCGTGTGCTGGAAGCCTCACAGCTGACGTAGGTTGGATCCCTGGCTGGGTCAACCTAAAACACTGGGCAGGCGGGCACTTGCCCAGGATCTAGAGGAGTGGAGGCCTGGGGAAAGGGATCGCAGCATGACTAGACACTATTGAGGATGCCTCTCTCCTCTCTCTCTCTCTAAATAAAATAAATAAGCTTAAGGGAATAAAACAAAGCCCCCACGGAATTTCCCAGGGCGAGAGCTCCCCTGCTAGGCTGTGAAGCCAGGTCAGGTTTCCGTCTCATCCAAGTGGCCCATGCAGCAGGATGCAGGCTTGCCCCTTCTGGGCTTCTCAAAGGGTCAGAGGCCTGGAACTGCTGTCTGCATTCCCCAGGGCTACCTTCCCCTCCCTACCCACAGTGCTTCCTGAGCCCCGTGCACCGGCGTCCTCATACCGCGGGTCCAGGGCTCACGCCACCAGGTTGTTCCTTTATTCTCACGCACTTCGGGATGAGGTCATAGAATGAAGGCCAGAACAACAGGGTCCCCAAGGCCAGCTGGAGAGAGAAGCACTGGCCCCCCTATTGGTAAAGAACAATCTAGTGCTGGGAGAAGTGAGGTGCCCTCGAAGGGTGCCAAGGGCGTGCCCAGAGTCACTGCTCACCCCTGCAGCAGGAGCCACACCGGTCTGAGCAGTTGGGTAACACAGTTGAGCTCCTCCTGAAACTTCAGTGTTCTCTGCGGGGGCAAGGGAGGTGGTGGGAGCTGGCGTTTGAGAGATGCTGGACCGATGCCCTTTCCTTTAACTCTCACGGATACTGGACAAGGGCCCACTGGACAGAATTTGCAGAAATGGAGAACCAGGGCCAACCCCCTTACTCAAGGGTATCTAGAAGCAAGTGCCTCCAACCCAGGTGGCAAGGGTGAAGGGGAAATTTGGGGCAGGACTGGGATACACTGGTCTTTAGTGAAATGGATTTTGGAGGGGAAGACCCCCCAAAAAAAGACCAGCTACTGCAGGAGGCAAGACACCTACCCTCTCTGGTCTCACACCTGAGCACTTTGGAGACCCTAGGAATCTGCTTGTTCCAGCCCCAGGGCTGCCTCCACCTCCCAGGGAGCGGCAGACACGCCTGCCCCCTCACCCGGCATCACTGTCCTTCCTCCTCCTCTGTCTTCTTGAACATGGCCAAAGCTTCCTGCAGCACACTGTCGGGGTCTAGAATTTTGACCTGGAGGGGACAAAGGAGAGTTAGCGTGGGGAGAACGGAAAACCTAGGCTGCCCGCCTTGTGGGCCGCTGCTGCCTGCCTTGTGGGGATGCCCCAGCTGAAAACAAAACCTTGTCTGTTCCCTGGCTGGACGGGCAGGGTGGGGCGTGACGGGGAGGGGGTGCTGGTTTCTGTTTCTCTCTGGGCGGGGCCACAGGGCCCTGGCGAGGGCTGCCCACCTGAGGAATGGGGAACTGGGTAGGCGCAGGGGCCTCATCACGGCCAAAGTCGATCATCGTGCCGCACTTGGCCACGTCGTCCACCCAGAAGCCTTCAAACAGCTGGCCGTGGTCGAGGTGGAAGAAACGCCCTGACCCATTCTTCATGCCTCTCTCCCAGCAGCCCTCGTAGCGGTTCCCATTCTCTGGGGGTAGAGACAGGGAGGGTGGGTGCTAGGCACAGCTCACCCAGCTAGACCACCAGCCCGGGCCCCGGCAGCTGGCATTTGCCGCTCGCTGTTTACAGCTATGCCCGTAACGTCAGTGCACGTCAGGCACCACTGAGCACACGGTACCCGAGGACTTCAGCTTCATTATCTCTGTTTTGTGCACGGTTAAGCAAATGGCCTGAGATCACACAGCTAGGAAGAGCTCGAGGCTGGATCTGAGTCTGGGTAGGCTGGCTTCTGAGTCCAAGTCACTAGAAATGATACACTTGGAGACCAGCAGAGGGTGTAATGGTTACATCGCTATACTTCCACATAGTCAATCATGTTCAAGTCCCGGACCCGATGGCTTAAAACTCATGCCAGGCACGTATACATGCATGCCCAAAATCCCAAGAGGAGAATGGAAGCAAAGGGACTGTTGGCAGGTGCCATAGTGGTTAAGGCTCTAGACTCCCACATGGCTGATTATAGTTCAAGTCCCATATCTGGTGGCTTGCTTTCTCACTTTCCCTCTCTTTCTGCATCTCTCTAGTTGAAATGTTTTAAATAATGTTTAAGTAATAAATAAAATTAATAACTCTTTATATATGTACATATATATATATATATACTATATATATACATATATATAAATTAAATTTATTTTATCACTAATGCTCTTCACTCCTGCCAGCAGCATCATTCCATGCAACACTTGCAGTCTGGGAAGCAATTCCTGTGTTTCTGAGCATCTATAGAAAAGGTACTTTTAAATGTTCAAAAAAATGAAAGAAAAATGATGATCTTGGGCCAGCGAGGTGGCATGGTGGTATGGGAGGCGAGGTCCCACGTGGCCCAGTGTGGAGTTTGAGTCCTAGACCTAGAGACTTGGAAATGATGCTGGGCAGGTGTGCATATCAAAATCCCAAGAGGAGAATGGAGGAAAGGGGGTTGTGGCATGGCCATCCCTCCCTCACTTTCCCTCTCTCTCTCTGTCTGTCTCTCTGTCTGTCTCTCTGGCAAGCACACGTACCCTAAAAGCAAAAACCTCTTAAAAAATAGTAGATGTGGGGACCAGCAGTACAGTATTTATTCACTCATTTATTTTAATTTGACCAGAGAGAGATACAAAGGGAGAGAGTGAGAAAGTGAGAAAGCAAGCCACCAGGTCCGGGACTCGAACCATGGTTGACCATTTGGGAGTGTCTAGCACCTTAACCACCATACCACCTGCTGGTCCCCAGTAAATAATTCTTAAAAAAAAAAATAGTAGAAGTTCACTGAAGGCAGACGGGGGAGGGGACTGAGAGTGACAGCAGAGGGGCTAAGCCTACACCCTCCCCAGCAGCCGCAGTGCCTCAGTTCAGCCGAAGCTCATTAGCAGCTAGAATCTTGAGTTTTCAGGAGACTGGGCTCTGAAAGCACCTACTATGTCCCAGGCCCAGTGGGTGACACAGTGACTTAGTCCCTGCCCTTATGCAGATCAGTCTAGAGGGACCATGCCACTAGCTTTGTTTTTTTTTTTGTTTTTTTTGTTTTTTTGTTTTTTTTGAGAGGTTTTTGCTATAGGGCACGTGCACTCTCCAGAAAGGCAGAGAGAGACAGAAAGTGAGAAATCACCCCCCAGGGGGGATGGCCACGCCGCAATCCCTTCTCCTCCATTCTCCTCTCGGGATCTTGGACACACATGCACACGAACCCGCCATGAGTTTAAGCCACCGGGTCCGGGACTCTAACCATGGTCGACTACATGGGAGTCCAGCGACATAGCCATTACGCCAACTGCTGGTAGCTTTACCCCCGTGTTACTAGCTTTACAAAAAGCCAAGCAGGGCCAGGCCTTGTCGTAGGCACTTCACCCAGACCCAGTCATCTACTCCCCAACCACTGCTGTGAAATGGGTACTATTCTTTCTTTCTTTTTTAAGAATTAATTTAATTTAATTTAACCAGAGAAGAACAGAGAGAGAGAGAAAGTGAGAAAGCGAGCCACCAGGTCCAGGACTCCAACCACAGTTGGCCATGTGGGAGTCTAGCACCCGTAGCCACCATACCAACCTGCGGCCCTGGTACTGTCAAGTAAATTCTCCAAGATTATAAACCAGTGCTAAGAAGGAAAGGAAGCGGGTGCTGGAAATTATGTGAAGAATGTGCTTTAGGCTTTAGGCGGGGTGGACAGAGGCCTCACAGAAGGAAACAATTCGCAGATCGAGGGGAAAGCATTCCCGAAGTTGGAGCAGCAGTGCAGGGCCTGGGGCAGTAGGTGAGGGAGAGCTGAGAAGAGGGTTAGTAGGGCTGAAACCGAAGAGGGTCCCGGCCAAGGGAGAAGTGGATGAACACTGAGCGGGGAGCAGGACCAGAACGCGCTGGGCCCCAAAGACCACAGGAAGGGCCTTGAACTCAGTCTCAAGGAAACAGGGAACCACGTGAGGGTTGAAAACAGGGTAGAGATGAGGTCCAATTTGTACCTTTTTCTTTTTTTTTAAAGGTTTTTGCCATAATGTGCACGTGCTCACCAGAGACAGTGAGAAGGAAAGTGAGAAATCACTCCAGAGCCAGGATGGCCGCACCACAATCCCTTCTCCTCCACCCTCGTCCTGGGGTTTTGGGCACTTAGGCACGTGCACGCAGCATGATTCTCAGCCTCCAGGTCTGGGACTCTGATCCGTCGGCCATGTGAGACTCCAGTGCCTTAACCACCACGCCACCTGCAAGCCCCCTAATTTGTACTTTAAAAAACTCACTTTGGGGACCAGCAGGTGGCATAATGGCTATGTCGCTGGACTCCCATGTAGTCAACTGTGGTTTGAGTCCTGGACTCCTCAGCTTAAACTCACGCCTGGTGCCTGTGTGTGCCCAAGATCCCGAGAGGAGAATGGAGGAGAAGGGATTGCGGCGTGGTCATCCCCCTTGGGGGGTGATTTCTCACTTTCTGTCTCTCTGTCTCCGTCTGTCTCTTTCTGGTAAGCACACATGCCCTATAGCAAAAACCTCTCAAAAACAAACAAAAACACCTCACTCTGGGTGCTAAGTGCTGATACCCAAGCAGACTTGGACTTCTCATCAAGTCGCTCTTTCCAGAGCTCAACGAAAGCTGGCCCCTTTTCCTTGAGGCCTCCATTGAGGTGTTCAAATGTCAGTTCCTGAGGGAGGCGTTCCTGGGCCCTTAGTCAAGCTAAATAACCCTCTCCCTCCTCCTGGCCCCCACTCCTCTGTCATGTCTTCCTGTTTCCTAAGAATTCCTTAGCACTTCTAACCTCTCAAAGAGAGACTGCTTGACCTTGAACGAGTGACTTCACCTCTCTGTCCCTCTGTGCACTGTGAAGTGGAGACGGGGCGAGTTCCTTTTACAGGATTATCCTGGGAATTAAATGAGCTCAGTGCTGTGCGGTGTGGCCTGTGACTCCTAGGGCCTTAAGAAACTGTTTCACCTATGTTTACTGTGGGGCTCCACGGTAGGATATAAGCTCCTGGGGCCGGCAGGTGGCATGGTGGTTAAGGGCGCTGGACTCCCACATTGCCGACAGCGGTTGGAGTCCCAGACCTGGCAGCTTGCTTTCTCACTTTCCCTCTCTCCCTATCTCTTTATCTCTCACCCTGTTCCTCTCTGGCCAAAATAAAAAGTAAATAAGTAAATAAATAAAGTTAATTTTTTTTTAAAAAATGGATATAAGCTCCCCAAGGGCAGTCATGGGGTCCTCTTCCACAAGACAGCGAGGCCATGGTCAGATGGGCGTGGCCAGATGGGGAGGGGAAGGACCACCTGACATCGGACATCTAGGGCATGGCCCGCCAGCGGGACCTGGGGGCGCTGGGCGGGGCCCGTCTTGGTGGGCGTGGCCAGGAGCTGCTGGGGGCGTGGCCGTCTGGGGTGGGGACACTCACTCAGCCGCAGCATGCCCTCCCCGTCGTGCTTGTCATTCCACCACTGGCCCTCGTAGATATCGCCGTTGCTGTAGTACATGCGGCCCCACCCGCTGCGCTGGTTGCCACACCACTCACCCTCGTAATATTCCTTGGGTCCGAAAAACTGGATCCCGTAGCCCTGAAAGCACCCAAGTGTTTCTGTTCACAAGCGCCCCGGACTCCACGACCTTCCCGGGCACCGAAACGTTGCCCTGCGACCCAGCGAGGGGTCGTGTCTTGAAAGAGCGCCCCACGCTGTGTGTTTCTCTATCCTTCCACTCTGCCTTCCCGCAGCCCATCGTCCCCCC
>NW_006159738.1:2092574-2116032 GCF_000334495.1 Tupaia belangeri chinensis | reverse complement strand
CCCCGCCGGCCCCCTCCCGCCCCCCATGCACCCACTGTGCGTCTACACCAGCAGAGGAGCTCACAGGGGCCACCCCATCCTCACCCAGTTACGCTAGAATCACAGACGCCGCTGAGGATCAGATAAAAACTGTCGACCTTCTCCCCAGGAAAAATGAACAGAAACCCCACACAGCACCCAGCCCCAAAGGATCAGGGACTCCCGGCAGATCACGCCCAGTGAGGTTGGGTTAAACTGCCACAGTCTACCCCTTAAAATCCTGGTTTCCCCACCTAACCGGAAGGCCCTCACTCCCGGTCTCCCCTCACCCCCACCCCCGATTGACACTCCCCACTATTTGACAGCTCCCTTTGCTCCTTCTGCTGCTAATCCTGCCCCTTCTTTTTCCTCCCTGGCTAACTCCCAGCATCTTTTGGTGTCACCACCTACAGGAAATCTGCCTCAAGGCTGGACTTAAGTGACCTTTCTTTCTTCTTTCTTTTTTTTTTTGTTATTTATTTAGTGAGAGAGAGAGCCGCCAGGTCCAGGACTCAAACCGCAGTCAGCCATGTGGGAGTCCAACACCTTAACCACCATGCCACTTACCAGCCCCTTAATTGACCTTTCTCTGGGCACCCTGTGAAAACCTCTATGCTAACACCGCTTTATATGTGGATCGCTTATTTGGGGCTTTCTGCTTTCCCCACTGGCCAAGCGATCACTTGGGAGAAGAGAATATGAAACCGCAGCTATAGCACTCCTCAGCTGAGTGACCCTGGAGAAGCACTCCGCCTCTCTGAGCTCGTACCCTCCTGAGTGAGGATGGGAATGGTGGCAACGAGCCGTTGCCCATGTGAGTGTAAATGGCACCTCTGTGTGCCAGGCTTGCCGTAGCAGTTACTGGCACTGCTGAGTGCTGGGAGAGGAGTTTGTCCCTAGTTTGGATGAGTCTGGGCTGAGGACATGCCTCCAGCTGGCTTCTACCCCTCAGGATCTTCCTGCCGTGTCCCAAGGCCTAGCGTGAGGCTGGGCCCTCTGGCTCCCACGTCTACCATCTCCCTCATCTGGGCCAACAGACCGGGGATTCTTGGAAAGGGCTGCCCAGGGGAGAGAAAGCCAGGAAACTGGGGCGAGGCGCGGCCTCGGTCCCCACCGGCCTGGCTGACTCCTCCGCAGCAGGGTTCCGTGGGCTCCTCCCTGCGCCCTCTCCTGCTTCCTGTTTCCTGGGTTTTGTTCTGAGAAGTGTGACGTTTCTCCCACCCCTTCCTTCTGCCACCCCCACGGCCACCCGTCTTCCTCCCCTTGGGTCACCTCCCTTTACTCCCAGGCGTCTGCGACAGCACACACTCACAGGCACAGGCACTCAGCCCTCGCGCACACACGGCTGCTCAGAGGCATGGAGGGCCTAACTGTCACCCCACCCATGCCCCAGAGCACGCTGGGAGCCACTCACCGATTTCTTATCGCCTTTCCACCAGCCTGAGTATACTTTCCTGTACTTGCCGGTCTCCGGGTCAGGAAGGCTGAGAGTGCCGTAGCCATCTCGCTTCCCAAATTTCCACTCGCCCTCGTAGATGGCCCCTTTCTTCTTCCAGACCTGTGTTCCTTTCCCTGGTGACAGACAGATGGGCCGACACTGCAGACACGCCGTTTACCCAGGACGGGGTGGGGATGGGGCGAGGATGTGCCTGCATGGACCTCGGGGACCCTAGTCCAGATGATTCTCAAGGGCTGGAACAGGGTCTGGGCACTATCTCCACACGTCCAGTACCCAAGAGAACCCCAGGGAAGGCTCATTTTCTACAAATTGGCTCTCCAGACCTCTGCCCTGAAGGCAGACTGATGCAGTGAACCCCAGGTAGAAATCCACCCCTTCAGTGTTACGGCTTTACCCCTTTATAATATGGATTGATACCACTGGTGGCATGTTCTAGATGTTTTCCTCAGGTCTCTCCAACACACAGAGAGAGCTGTGTCCTACTGACCTTTCCCTCCCACTCCCTCCAACCCCTATAGTCTCTGTGTAGTCCTGGGAGCCCACCAGCCATGCTCTTGCCGAGGCCTTGGCGCCTGCTTGTCCCCGGGCCTGGAATACTCCCAGGATCTTGGTCACCCACACAGACCCTCAGCATGTTTCCAGGCTGACCCAGGGATCCCAACCTGCTGTCGGCCATGTGGCTTCCAGCACCGCAGACCAGCATGCCAGGGACTGCACCACCTGGCCAGGCCGTTCCCTGTCTTATTTATCATTGATCGTCTGTTGTCTGTCTTGTCCTGAAGAGTGTGAGCCCCTGGAGGGCACAGACGTGGGTCTGTCTTGCTCACTGCGCTGAAGAGTGGTGCCTGGCATGTCACAGGTGACGAATACGTGCTGAGCAAAGGAATGAATACAATATCTGTGAGGCCCAGCCACGCTGGCACCTGCTGGTAAGACGCTGCTGCTTCAAAGGCAGAGGCCACATGGCAGGCCCAGGTTGAATTCTCAGTGCACCTTGAGAGCTAGGCCTGGTGGCACATGTCTGTAGTCCTAGCTATGCGGCAGGTTATGGCAAGAGGAGGGGAGCAGAGGGAGACCCTGGCTTACACACAAAAACACTGGGGGCGCCAGCACGTGGCATGGTGGCTAAGGTCTGGACTCCACATGGGGACTGCAGCTGGAGTTCCAGACCTGTCGGCTTGCTTCCTTGCTTTCTCTCTCTCTCTCTCTGCGTGGTTTGAGTCCTGGACCCAGCAGCTTGAAAATCATACCAGGTGCATATATGAGCAGCCCAAGAGGAGAATGAAAGAGAAGGGATTACAGCGTGGCCATCCCTCCTAAGGGATACTTTCTCGCTTTCCCTCTGTCTCTATCTCTCTAACAAGTGCATACTTTCTCTCTTTTTTAAAAAAATGTTGTATTTAACTTTATTTATTTATTTGAATTTGACCAGAAAGGGACAGAAAGAGAGAGCGAGAAGGCAAGTGAGAAAGCAAACTGCCAGGTCTGGGACTCAAACCATGGTTGGCCATGTGAGAATCCAGAGCCTGTAACCACCTCACCACCTGCTGGCCCCAACAAGTGCATACTTCCTATAACACATTTTTTAAAATAATAATAAAATGTCAGGTTCATGTGTATGCATGCCCCAAAACCCAACAGGAAGGAGAAATGCAAGAGAAAAACTACACGCCTCGTTGAAAGATGCTTTTCTCCTTTTTTCTCTCTCCAGCAAACACATGCACCCTCTGGCAATTATAAATAAATAAATAAATAAATAGGGACCAGCAGTTAGCATAATGGCTATGTTGCCAGACTCCCATTTAGCCAATGCGGTTCGAGTCCCGGACCTGGTGGCTTAAAACTCACGCCGGGCGCGTGTGCGTGCGTGCCCAAGATCTCGAGAGGAGAATGGAGGAGAAGGGATTGCGGCATGACCATCCCCCCTGGGGGGTGATTTCTCACTTTCTGTCTCTCTGTCTCTCTGGCAAGCACACATGCCCTATAGCAACAACCTCTCCAAAAAAATAAAAAAGAAAGAAAGAAAAGAAAATGGAGCCAGCAGGTGGCGTAGTGGTTATGGCGCTGGACTTCCACACGGCCAACCACAGTTTGAATCCTGGACCTAGCAGCCTGAAACTCATGTCAGGCGCATGTGTATGTGTGCCCGAAATCCTGAGACAAGCTCGGAGGAGAAGGGATTGCCGCATGACCATCTTTCTGGGAGGTGACTTCTCACTTTCTCTCTCTCTCTCTGTCTCTCTGTGTCTCCAGTAAGCACATGCACCCTATGGCAAAAGCCTCTCTCTATTAAAAAAAAAAAAGAAAAAAGAAAAAACCTGGGTGCAGTGGTGCATGTCTGTGGTTTCAGGTACTCAGAGGGCTGAAGAAGCAAGATTGCAACAGAATGATAAAAGAGAGCATGGAGAAGAGACTGAGGTGTGGCCATCCCCCGGGAGGTGATTTCTGTCTCTCTGTCTCTGTCTCTCTGGCAAGCGTGCACGCTATAGCCAAAAAATCAATCAATCAATCAATCAATAATAAAAATAGGGCCAGCAGGTGGCATGGTGGTTAAGCCAGCTGGACTCCCACGTGGCTGACTGAGGTTCAAGTCCCGGACCTGGCAACTTGCTTTCTCACTTTCCTTCTCTCTCTAGTCAACTTCAAAAATAAATAAATTAATTAATTAAACAATGGCAATGAATACGACTAAATAAAATAATTCTTTAAAATAAAATAAAAGAGAGAAATAGTCCTTTCAAATAGAGAAAGTGCTTGATCAGACATTTCACAAAAGATTCCAAAGCAGCAGGTAAGCATACGAGACAGAGAGAGCTCAGTCGTTGAGTGGCCCTAGTCATCAGACGCCGACCCGAGAGCCTCGTTCAGTTGAAGTCAGGGTTGAGTTTGGTTCCAAAACCTCCGCATGCAGAGGTCCAGGTGATCCAGGTCAATACTCACACTTCAGGGACCCCTGGGGACACATTTTATGTCCCCAAACAATCCCGCGCACTGCTTTCTTCTTGACCACATGGCCCACCCAGGCTCGGAGCCTTCCCTGGCCTCCTGGACCCCCGAAGTCCCCTCCTTACCGTGTTTCAGGTTGTCCTTCCACTCGCCCACGTAGCGGTCCCCGTTCACAGCGTACACCTGGTGCCTCAGTCCATTCTTCTGGGCCCTCTTGTCCCATCCCTTCCACAGGGGCTCTGACTTTTTCGGGCACTTGGAGACGGGCATGTTGGCTGCTTCTGCAGGGCCAGAGGATGCTGGCAAGAGGTCAGGGACATCAGGGGGTCCGTGCACCCTGTGCAATGCCGCAACCCTGGGGCTTCCTGGGGAGGCGTCTGTCTGAGCTCAAGTGGGGTGAGTCATGTGTGTTCTGAGTCCCCAGGGCAGGTGAGCAGCCCTTGGTGGGGATCTTTCTGTGCTGGACCAACCCTTGGATGTCCCCTCCCTTGCCTCTCATGGGGCCCCCTCAGGGGGTTCTGATGGCACAATCGCTTGGGAGCCCAGGGAGACCAGCAGAGCAAGAGGGTTTGTGATGGCATCAAGGAAAGCTGCCCCTGGGGAGAGAATGCCGGTCACACATTCACAAATTCACAGGACCCATCAGAGCGGGTGCGGGCCCTAGGTGGAGGAGCCCCAGGGGGAAGGGATCCACTCCAGGGGCACAAGGTGAGAATCAGGCCATGCTGGGCTGTCAGCAAGGATGCTGCCGGCCCAGTGCCCAGCTTCTTACCCAGTGGGTCCTGGCGCATCTGTCCGGTGGATGGGTTGGCGATAAGCCCAGGCACTGGCTTTGCAGGGATTTTCCAGTTATTAGGAGAGCCCTCCAATAAAATACTGCCTCGGGGCCAGCGGGTGGCATGATGATTAAGGTTCTGGCTTCCCACATGGCCAACCACAGTTCAAGTCCTAACCCGGCAGCTTGAAAATCATGCCAAGTGCATGTGCATGCATGCCCCGAATCCCAGAAGAATGGATGAGAAGAGATTGGGATTGTAGCATAGCCATCTCCCCAGTGGGGTGATTTCTCACTTTCCCTCTCACTGTCTCTCTCATCCTCTCTCTGGCAAGCACACACGCCCTATAGCAAAAACCTAAAAGATAGATAAATAAATAAAAGGTACTGGCTCAAGGGTGACCAATTACACCAGTTTTCCTGGGACTGAGGGGTTTCCTGGGACCTTGGACTACGTGTTAAATCCGCCCAGACTGCTGGTCACCCTCCTACCTCTGACCTCTGACCCCTGCCTGGGCAGTCTGTTAAGGTTTTTCACCAGCCCCACTACCTCCAAGCCCTACCTGGTAGAGTTACAGAGAGATTTTATGTGGCCCAGGATCTCCTCCACCCTCGGGAGCCCCAGTGCAGACGTGCATGTCTGTCTGCCTGTCTCTGTAGGGCTAGTGCAAGTTAAAGAGACAGTCCCCTTCTCCCGGGGACCTGTATTCCCCCTCAGCAGACACCAGCCAGCTCCTGCCACTGGCTCTGGAGCCCACACACACCCTCCAGCAGCGTTAGCACCGAATGTTCCACCTTGGTGGAAGGACAAGGGCACTGGCCAGTCACAGCCACCTTGGGGTGGCAGGTTTCAGAAGATCACCGGGTCCCAGACACCCACTCACCCCAGTAAGTTTCATGGGTGATCCATGGAGTCACAAGGGAACAACCATGTGTAAGCCTTTTCTCCCCATGGGGTGCAAGCACTGGCTAGAGAAACAGAAACTGAGACATCACCCCCCAGGGGGTATGACCAGCTGCAATCCTGACTCCTCCATTCTCCACTTGGAATTCTGGGTATGCACACATAACGTGCCCAGTGTGAGTTTCAAGCCACTGGTCAGACTCAAATCGCAGTTGGCCATGGGGGAGTCCAGCCTTAACCTCTATACCACCTGCTGGCCCTCGGTTTGAGATTCTTAATGTTTCAAGAGCAAGAGCCTTGCATTTACATTCGCACTGGGCCCCACACTTTACGTAGTTGATCCTGCACGTGCCCTTTCGTTGCTGGATTATGGGGAAGTCTAGGGTCCTGGAGAAGGCCGGAGAACGGGGAGAGGGCACCCGGGGAGCAGGGCAGTTGTAGAAGGTCTCCGTCCTGGCTGGGTGCTGGGGTTGCCAGCCTGCACTTGTAACAACTCACAGGTTCTTCCAGAGCAGCCTGGCGGCACTGTCTCCTTCTGGAGGTGCTTGGAATGCGAGCGGTGGGCCTGTTCTGCCCTCCACTTCCGAAAGAAGGAGCTCCTCTTTCCGTCGCAGGGACCATGGCTTCTCTTAGTCCCATACCCCACCCAGTGCCTGGCACGTGGTAGGCCCCTCTTTCAGGGAGAGGGCCAGCTCCAAGGCAGCTAGGTCCCACATGGCCGACTGCATGGTTCAAATCCCAGTCCTGGCTGCTTGAAAAACACGCTGGACATGTCTGCATGCGTGCCCCAAAATCCCAGCAGGCTGGAGAGATGGAGGAAAAGGGATTGCAGCATGACCACACCCGGTGAAGGGTGCTTTCTTCCTCTCCTCTCCATGTCTCTCTGGTAAATATATGTGCCCTCTGGTAAGGAAGAAGGTATTTTGTTTTGTTTGTTTTTCAAATCTATTTTTCCTTCTTCTTTTAGTTTTTTTTCTTTTTTTGTCATAGGGCACATGTGCTCACCAGAGAGGATGAAAGGGAAAGTGAGAAATCACCTGCCAGGTGAGATGGCCATGCCACAATCCCTTCTCCTCCATTCTTGCTCTGGTATTTTGGGCACACATGCACACTCACCTAGCATGATTTTCAAGCTACCAGGTCCTGGACTTGACATAGTCAGCCACGTGGGCATCCAGTGCCTTAACCGCCACGCCACCTGCTGGCCCCAAGAATTATTGATTTATTTGAATTTGCTACAGAACTCGTGTGTTCACCAGAGAGAGAAGAAAGAGAGGGAAACTGAGAAAGCAAGCTGCCAGGTTCGAGCCCCATACCCAGAGGCTTGAAAATCACATCTGGCATGTGGGCATGTATGCCCAAAATCCCAGGAGGAGAATGGAGGAGAAGTTATTTCAGTATGGTCATCCCTGTTGGAGGAGGTGATTTCTCATTTTCCCTCTCATTGTCTCTATCTCTCTCTAGTGAACGCGTGTGTGCTATGACAAAAAAAAATTTTAAAAAGGAGACTTTACATACTGCTATATAAATGAAAACCAGTAGCAGGTACCCTAAGGCAAAGGTAACTATAAAAATAACAGTAGGGACCAGCATAATGGTTATGTCACTGGATTCCCACACGGTTGACTGGGTTTCAAGTCCTGGACTCACAGCTTAAAACTCAGGCTGGGTGCATATGAATGCGTGCCCAAGATTCCAAGAAGAGAATGGAGATGGGATTGTGGCGTGGCCATCCCCCCGGGGGGTGATTTCTCATACTCTGTCTCTCTGTCTTTCCAGCAAGCACACGGTGCCCTACAGCAAAAATCTCTCTAAAAAAAATAATAAAATAAAACAAATAAAAACAGTAAATACAGACTAGCTTGAGGGCCAGCAGGTGGTGTGGTGTTGGGATGCTAGATTCCCACATGGCAGACCACAGTTCGAGTCTTGGACCTGGTGCTTAAAGATCACGCCAGGAGTGTGTGCATGCGTGCATGTGTACCTAAAGTCTTGAGAGGAGAGCGGAGGAGGGTTGCAGAGTGGCCATCATCCCTGGGAGATTTCTCCCTTTCCCTGTCTGTCTCCAGCGAGCACACAGGCCCTATGACAAATACGTAGAAAAAAAAAATCTAACTTAAGTCTTAGGTAGGTACTAAGTCTTACAGTGGGTGGGGCTCCAAGGTCCCTTTTACAAAGAGAAATCAGCAGGTTTTCAGGGAGATATTAGCCCCAATCTGAAACTTTCTCCTTCGCTTATTCCGAATTGGTATGAGAACTCAGACTAGTAACTTTCTTATGATGTCAAGGGTGTTACTCAGTGCTTCACACAAAATTATCCTTTGCCACGTTCAGGAACACAGGACCCACCTACTCCAGGTGAGGTTGCCATGGTAAAATACGAGCTGTCCATGGGGCCTGGGCATGCAGTGTGGTGAGGGACCCTGCACGCATTGAATTGCTTTGATGCTAAATTACGATAAAGAGCACAGCAGTAGATGGAGGGGGTGGAACCCAGACCGCCTGGAGTCAGCACAGAGCCCGCCCGTCCCACCTGAACCCCTCACCTGTGTTCACCCGCTGGCCACAGCCTTCAGCTTCTACTGCAGGTGCTGCCAGAGCGCGCTGCGCGTCCGGCCCGGCTGCGGTCGCTATGGCAACGCGACACCATAGCAAAACCACCGGCTGCGCCTGCCCCTTCCCGCCGCGGCCAGATAGCAGCAACGTTTGAAGGGCAAACCACCGTCACATTGGGATGGTCTCGTGGGGGTCTGGACTGCTTTGAACGCCCGATGGAAGTCTGTAGACGCTCCTTGCATCAAGCCCTGCATGTCCCAGACACGCGCATCGGCTTGAGTCACGCCCCCCTCGCACCCTCCAGTGACCCCCCAGTCCCTCTGTAACAGCCACAGCCCTTACTGCGGCCTTCACGTGCCTCATCTGCCGCTGCTCCCTCTTCCTCTCAAACGAAGGCCGCCTTGCACCCGGCACTGGTCTGCTCCAACCGCAGGCTTGTTTCCTTGTTCCTGGAAAATGCTGGTCCGGTGTGGCCCCAGGGTCTTTGCCTCCTCTGTGCTGGCTGCCAGGACAGCTCCTCCTTCAGACAGCAGCCTGGACCATTTCCCTCTCCTTTGGGGCTTTTTCCAAAAGTGGGCTTCTTTCCTGGAACCCCTCTATTTGAAGTTGGAAGCCCCTCGTGGGCTGGCTAACGCGCATTCCTGTTTCACTCTTATTCATTTTCTTTTTTTTTTTTTTTTTGGAGAGGTTTTCGCTACAGGGCGCATGCGCTCACCAGACAGACAGAGAGAGACATAGAGGCAGAAAGCGAGAAATCACCCCCCAGAGGGGATGGTCACGCCGCAATCCCTTCTCCTCCATTCTCCTCTTGGGATCTTGGGTACGCACGCACACGCACCCGGCGTGAGTTTTAAGCCACCGGGTCCGGGACGCGAACCACGGTCGACTACGTGGGAATCCAGCGACATAGCCACTACGCTAACTGCTGGTTCCCTCTTATTCATTTTCTTTAAAGACAAAGATTTTTCTTCCAACTTTTATTTTCAATAAAATATTTCAAACACACAGAAAAAACAATTACAACAAACACTTGTTACCACTTCTGCCTATAATCAACAATTGTGGGCATTTTTTTCATTTTCCATTGCAACTCAGGGCTGTTTTTTGTTTGTGTTACGCTATCTCCATAGGACCGGGAAGAGGACCAGGCATTTATTGACCAGTTGCTCAATAAATATTTGTCAAAATGTAAACAACTGGAGCCAGCAGCTGGCATGGTGGCTAAGACGCTGGATCTCACAAGGTTGACTCCACAGTTCAAGTCCTGGACCTGGCAGCTTGAGAGGTACGCCTAGCTTATGTGCACACATGCCCAAATCACAAAAGGAGGATAGAGGGGGGCTGGCAGGTGGCATGGTGGTTAAGGTGCCCGACTCCCGTATGGCCGACCATGGTTCAAATCCCGGACTTGGCAGTGTGCTTTCTCACTCTCTGTCTCGCTCTTTCTCTTTCTCTCTGTTGCTCTCTGGTCAAATTGAAAAAATAATAATGATGATGAATAAAATTAAATAAAAATACATCTTTAAAAAAATAAAAGGAGAATGGAGGAGAAGGAATTATGTGGCCATCCCCTCGGGGGTGATTTCTCACTTTCCTCTGTCTCTCCCCAGCAAGCGCACACACCCTATGACACAAATGTGTGTGTGCATGTGTGTGTGTGTGTTAATAAATGGTATGCTTTCAGGGATTCCCTCTATTGGAGTCTATAGTTCTCAGAGTAAAGACTCTTTAAAAAAGAAAAAAAAAAAAGAAAAAGAAAAATGATTACTTTATTTAACTTTATTTATTTTAATTCGACCAGAGAGGGACAGAATGAGAGAGAAAGAGAAAGAGAGCGGGGCTGGCAGGTGGTGTGGTGGGTAAGGGCGCTTGACTCCCACATGGGGCCTACTGTGGTTCGAGTCCCAGACATGGTGGCTCGCTTTCTCACTTTCCCTCTCTCTCTTTCTCTGTCTGTCTCTGGTCAAACTGAAAAATAAAGTTCAATAAAATAAATCTTTAAAATATTTTTTTAAAAAGAGAGAGAGAAAGAAAGTGAGAAAGCAAGCTACCAGGTCTGGGACTCAAACCACAGTTGGTCATGTGGGAGTCCAGCGTCCTTAACCACCATGCCAGACGCTGGCCCCAGGGTAAGGACTCTCCTTAGAGAAAAACCAAATCTCTGGGCTCAGTTGTAGCCCACCTGAGTGTTATCCCACTCAGGCGGATCCAGCTTGTCCCATCTGCTTGCCAGGCTGTGTGCCCAAGGGGCCGTGCCCTCCTGGAAGGACTGCTTCTAATTTGCAGGAAGGTGTGGCATTACAGACAGCCTGAGGGCAACTGCGTTCTCCTGGGGAGGAGATCCCCCACTGGACAGAAGCAGCTCCGCCTTGCTCCAGTATTCTCGCTGCTGTTCCAAGCTATAGCCCTGCCCTAGCACAGTCCCTGCACCCAGCAGGCACTTCACAGGTGTCTGTCAGAAGGACCATGAAATGTGCCCGCCATCGCCCCTCTGTCCTCACATCCACTCTTTTTTTTTTTTTTAAGAATTACTTATTTTATTTATTCATTTATTTTTTAATTTGACCAGAGAGAGACACACAGGGAGAAAGTGAAAGTGAGAAAGCAAGAAAGCAAGCCACCTGGTCTGGGACTTAAACCATGAGGATCCAGTACCTTACCTACCATGTCACCTGCTGGCCCCACATCAGTATATATATATGTGTGTGGGTGTGGTGTGTGTGTATGTGTGTGTGTGTATTTTTTTTTTCTCTTTCGTAGAGGTTTTTGCTATAGGGCGCGTGCACTCGGCATAAAGACAGAGAGACAGAAAGCGAGAAATCACCCCCCAGGGGGGATGGTCACACCGCAATCCTTTCTCCTCTATTTTCCTCTCGGGATCTTGGGCACACATGCATAAGCACTTGGTGTAAGTCTAAGCCACCAGGCCTGGGACTCAAACCGTGGTCGACTACATGGGAGTCCAGCGACATAGCCATTATGCCAACTGCTGGTCCCCCCATATCAATATTTTTTTAATGTTTATTTCTTTCTTTCTTCCATTAGAGAGAGAAACAGAGACAGAGAGACAGTACCCTGATAGCATCTCTTTAGCCAGCCTTAGATCTCGGCTCTAATCAATGCATAGTAAATTTCTGCCACGTATCTTCCTGTCCATCCAAGGTGTTTTGTTTGTTTGTTTGTTTAAAGAATTATTTTATTTGGGACCAGTAGATGGCAGACTGGTTACGCCGCTGCACTCACACCTGGCAGACCATGGTTTGAGTCCTAGAACCAGCAGCTTAAAACTCATGCCGAGTGCAGGTGTGTGCGTGCCCATGCATGCGTGCCCAAGATCCCGAGAAGAGAATGGAGGAGAAGGGATTGTGGTGCATCCATCTCCTCTGGGAGGTGATTTCTTACTTTCTGTCTCTCTGCCTCTCTCTGTTTCTCTGGCGAGTGCACACGCCCTATAGCCAAAAATATCTCTCTAAAAATAAAGAAGTATTTAATTTTATTCATCATCATATTATTCGTATTATTTTAATTTGACTGGAGAGAGACAGAGAGAGAGGGGAAAAGTGAGAAAGCAAGCAAGCCACCAGACCCAGGACTCCAACCGCAGTTGGAGTGGGAGTCCAGTGCTTTAATCAGCATGCCACCGGCCAGCCCCTCATCCAAGGTTCTTGGTTGTAAGTCCAGAAAACATCTTGCAGTATCCAAAAAGGGAAACTTAGTACAAGGACATGAATGCTTCGTGGAGTCCAAGAACAGGAAATCCAGCTGAATTTATGAGAAAGTAAACTCCGGACGGGAAAGCTGTCACCAGCAAGGCCGCTCTCTCTCGCTTGCTCTGGCGCGCACCCTCTCCCTCGGCACCCCTCCATCATTCTCATCCTGCTGGGGGGGGGGGGGGCCCATCCGCTGGCTCTGGCTGCCTCTTTTATCACTTAGGTTCCTGTCACCTGCACAGATTAGCTGGCTGTTTCTGAGTTCTGATCCCAAATTCCTGATTCGACCAGCTGAGTCTGGAGGCTGCCCAGCCAGTAGGCCAGGCGAGGTGTTGACTCGGGGTGCTGCCCCTGGCACCCCCGCCCCTCCTCAGGTGCCTGGCCTGCAGCTAGGCTTTACTCGCACCAACTGTCCGTTGGCTGGCGTCCCTGCCACCCGCTGAGTGGTGCCTCCTGGTCTAGACCCTCTTCCGCCCCTAGCTAGGCTAAGGCGCAGCCCCCAGCCACACGCCCACCAGGAGGAGGGGCCCTTTCACAGTCCCTCAGCAGAGGCTGGCTCAGGGGAGACTCTCCTCAGAGCAGGGATAGGTCAAAGGTGTCTGCGTGAGCAGGCTGGCTGGAAGGGCAGGGCACAAATCTCTGAGATTACTCTCCCTGTGGGGTCAGAGTCTGGTGGTTATTGGTAAAGAGCTGAGTAGGTGGTTTGGGCTGGCCACCCCCCAAAACCAAAGCACCCAAGTATCTAGCTTGAAGGACTGGTCCCAGTACCCTCCTGACAGGCACCAGTAGCTGTGAATGCTGGAATTTGGCCACACATCTCTCAAGGGCTTGGGGGGAGGGCGTCCCCTGTGTAATCTGCAGTGAGTGACCCCCACACATCGGTGTTCCCTGGGGAGGCACCGCCTGTTGACAGTTTCCCAGGCACAGAGCTTTGGCTGGAGGCTTGAATGCTCAGCTCTGGCAGGGTATCCCGAGACTGCGCTGTCCCACCCCTGCTGAGGTATCCAACCCCAGGTGGTCACTTACTCCACAAGCCAGTCCTGAGAGCCGGATGGACACGGAGGGTGGAGGGTGGCCAGATGGTGGCACGGCAGTAAGTCGCAATGCTCTGTGAGGACAACCTGCAGCCAAAGGTTCCGGGTTCGAGTTCAGGGACCTCCTGGAGTACACACACAGCTCCTGGAGATTCATTCCATTCATTCAAAATGTGCAAAACAGATCCTCAGGGACAGAAAGTAGATTCGTGGTCGCCCGGGGCTGGGGAGGGGAGCAACAGCCAGGAGGGCAGGGTTTCTTTTACAGGATGATGAAAACGTTCCAAAATGAACTATGTTGAGGGATGCACAACGGGAGACTAGAAACCACTGAACTGTACACGTTACACGAGGGAGTTTACAGTTTGTGAATGATGGTATCATAAAGTTCTTTTTCAGGAGTCGCCCATGCAGAATGAGCGCCCTCTAGGGGCCTTCATATATACGGAATAAGTCACAGGCCAGTTTTTTTAAAAAAATTATTTATTATTTTTTAATTTGATGAGAGGAGAACGAGAAACAGAGAAAGAATGAGAGAGAGCAAGGTCCAAGACTCAAACTGTGACCGACCATGTGAGAGTCCAGCACCTCAACCACCACGCCACCTGCCGGCTCTTGGAGGCTTCTACTAAAGTGAAAAAAAATCAAAGAAATGCCAAAAGAGGGTGACAAAGTGTGGTCTATTGTGTGTAGCGTTTTACTGAAGTGTAACATAATATAGGAAAGTGAAAATATCATCAGTCATAGCTCGATACATTTTCACAAACTGCACAAAACCTTTGTGTCCAAATCAGCAGTCTCTGGGCCTGCCTGTGGCTTTGGGGTTAAGGCATCTGGAGTCCACATGGCCAATTATGTGGTTTGAATCCTGGACCTGGCAGCTGACAAACCCACTTGGTTTTTTTTTTTTTAACCTCTAAAAGGAAGACAAGGTGGAGGGGGAGGGATTGTGGCTGGCCATGCCCCGTGGAGGGTGCTTACTCACTCTGTCTCTCCCTCTCTCTGTCTCCCTCTGGAGAGCACACATGCTCTGGCAAAATTAAACAAACAAACTGAAAAGTCTCTGGGACTATCTTCTTAGAATCAATGCCAAAAGTCTAAACTTAAGTCCCCTCATATATGTGCGGCCACTGCTGAGTGACTTTGTAATTTATTTGCTTTGTTTTAATATACTACAGTGTGTGTGTACTCTCCGGGGTGGGGAATGAGAAAGCACCCCTTTCTCCTCCATTTTCTTTTCTTTTCTTAAAATTATTTTATTTAACTTTATTTATTTTAACTTGACCAGAGAAGGAGACAGAGAGAGAGAGAGAGAGAGAAAGAGACAAAGAAAGCCACCCATTCTAGGACTCGAACCACGGTCAGCCATGTGGGAGTCCAGTGCCCTTAGCCATCACACCACCTGCAGGCCCCCCTCCTCCATTTTCTTCTCGGATTTTTGGTATGTACACACACATCTGGCATGTTTTTCAACCTACTGGATCCAGGATTTAAACTGTGCAGTCAGCCATGTGGGATCCAGCTACTTTAACCTCCATGCCAAGTGGCCCTTCTGAGTGACTTTGTAGTTCTTCCCTTCTTTAGAATTATTTTATTTATTTATTTGACCAACAAGGTACAGAGTGAGAGAGAAAAAGAGGAAGTGAGTCGCCAGGTCTGGGACTTGAATCGCAGTCAGTCGTGTGGGAGTCCAGTGCCCTTAACCACCATACCACCTGATAGCTCTGGTAATTCTTCTTTTCCTCTCCTTTCTCATCTTCTTTCCCTGTCTCTAGGGTTATGCTGTCAATGAGGCAATGAGGTGACTATTTATATTTATTTATTAAAGTTATTTTTAAAATAATTATTAATTTTTATTTTGTTGTTATTATTATTATTTTTACTTTGACCAGAGAGAAATAGAGAGTGAGAGAGAAAGTGAGAAAGCAAGCCTCTTGGTCCGGGACTAGAACTACAATCAGCCATGTGAGAATCTAACACTTTAATCACCACACCACCTGCTGGCCTCCAGGCTATTTATCAGAGAGAGACAGAGAGAGAGAGAGGAAGTGAGAAAGCAAGCCACCAGGTCCGAGACTTGAACCGTGGTCGGCCATGTGGGAATCCAGCGCCTTTAACTACCATGCCACTTGCCGGCTCCAGGCTATTTATATTTAAATTTAAGTTAAATAAAACTAATAGTGCCCATTGGCCACAGTTCATGTGTTCAGTAGACCCGTGTAACAACCAGACACAGGTGGGACACAGCCAATACAGAACTTTTCTGTCAGAGTAGAGAGTTCTACTAGACAGAGCTGCCTTACCAGCAGTCCTCTTTCTTTCTTTAAAAAAAAAAAAAATTGTTATCATTATTTTTTAAATTATTTATTTATTTAGTTTGGAGTGGTTTTTGCTATAGGGCGCATGCGCTCGCCAGACAGACAGAGACAGCGAAATAGAAAGCAAGAAATCACCCCCCCGGGGGATGGCCACGCTGCAATCCCTTCTCCTCCATTCTCCTCTCAGGATCTTGGGCACGTACGCACACGCGCCCGGCGTGAGTTTAAGCCACCAGGTCCGAGACTTGAACCGTGGTCGGCCATGTGGGAATCCAGCGACATAGCCATTACGCTAACTGCTGATCCCATTATTTTTTTAATTTGACGAGAGTAGGAGAGAGAGAGAAAGTGAGAGAGCAAGCCACCAGGTCCGACTCTTGAACCACAGTGGGCCATGCGGGAAGTCCAGCACCTTAATCACGATGACACCTGCCAGCCCCCCCGCAGTCCTCTTCCTGTGAAAAGTGCGGTCAGCAAAATGCTTCATCTGAACAAAACATAACGTCTGCAGGGATAAGCCAGCAGAAATTATAGTGTTTGAAAATAGCTGTTAGGCAAAGAAATGAAGCTAATAAATCACCCTGAGGAAAAATGCACAACCTCACTAGCAATTAAAGGAATGAACGTACAAATAACCCTGCCATACCATTACATACTGTCTAGACTAGGGAACATGTGTACAAATGATGAACTGTGATGCTGGTGGCGCTGTGGGGAAAAGGAGACGCCAGTGCACACTGCTAGCTGCCCTCATGACTAGGAAAATATCCCTGGAGATCCATCTGGAACTGTGTTACAGGAACTAGAAAACTATTTTCTGACTGAGTAATCCCCCTAGTATTTATTCAATAGATGGCTGGTATGAGTCTAGCACATGGCACTTTACATAAAATTTGGTTTACTGGGACTAGCAGATGGCATAATGGTTACGTCACTAAACTCCCACGTAGTCGACCAAGGTTTGAGTCCCAGATCCAGTGGCTTAAAACTCTGTCCCTCTCTGGTCAAATTTAAATAAATAAATAAATAAATAAATAAAGTAAAAAGAAAGAAAAGAAAAAAGAAAAATCACGCCAGACATGTGTGCATTTGTGCCCAAAAAAAATCCTAAGAGGAGAACAGAGAAGGGACTGTGGTATGGCCATCCTCCCAGGGAAAGTGATTTCTTCCTTTCTTTTTATTTTTTTGGAGAGGTTTTTGCTATAGAAGACAGAGAAAAAGAGAGAGACAGAAGGCGAGAAATCCCCCCCCCCCCAGGGGAAATGGCCACACCACAATCCCTTCTCCTCCATTCTCCTCTCAGAATCTTGGGCACGCACGCACACATGCCTGGCGTAAGTTTAAGCCACCAGGTCCAGGACTTGAACCACAGTCGACTACAGGGGAGTCTAGCAACGTTGCCATTATGCCAACTGTTGGTCCCTCACATTCTGTCTCTCTCTGTCTCTCAAGCAAGGATGCACACTCTATAGCAAAAATCTTTCTAAAAATAAAATAAATAAATAAATAATTAAAATCCTATGAGATTGGTAGGTATCATTATCCTCTTTTTGTTGTTGTTGGCATGTGCGCTCAAGAGAGAGAGAGGAAGCACCCCTGGGGGGTGGGGGTAGCCACACTCCAATACTTTCTCTTCTGTTCTCCTTTTGGGATTTTTTTTTGGGGTACAAATGCACACATGTCTGGTGTGATTTTTCTTTTCTTTTTTTACTTTAGTTATTTATTTGTTTTAATGTGAACAGAGAGGACAGAGTGAGAGTGAGAGAGAGAGAGAGAGAGAGAGAGGGAAAGTGAGAAAGCAAGCCAACAGGTTCGGGACTTGAACTGTGTGCGGTCAACCATGTGAGAATTCGGCACCTTTAACCACCACACCACCAGCTGGGCCCCAAACCAGTGTGATTTTTCAAGCCTCCAGTCCAGGATGTGAGTTCTGCAGTCAGTCATCCAGCCACTTTAACCTCCACACCATCTGCTGACCCCATTATCCTCATTTTAAAAATCAGCAAACTCAGGGCTGGCAGGTGGCATGGTAGTTAAGGTGCTGGGTTCCCAAAGGACCCACCACCCGCAGTGGTTAGAGTTCCAGATCTAGTGCTTGACAACCAAGCTGAGTGGGTGTGCATGCATGCCCAAATCCCAGGAGAATGAAGGAGAAGGGATTACGGTGTGGCCATCCTCCCTGCTGGGGGGTGGTTACTTACTTTCTCTCTCTCTGTGTCTCTCTCAGACAGGTGCATATGCCATATAGCAAAAAAGAAAATCCAGCAAACTCAAGTTCATGAAAGTTAGGCAACATATTCAGAGGAAAAGAGCAACAAAGTGGCCTAGTCAACCAAGGGTTAGTCTCAGACCCTTGATCTAATAAGATTTGCCCAAAACACTACATTCCTCTCATGTCACAGAATTGCCTTCATGGGAATAGAACATTTCCATGGGGGAAGAGAGTTATGCAAATATATATGAATGTAATGATTATAAAATCAAAAATTGGAAAATGCACGCAGGAGACAATGTAACTTGGGTCTGAAACATAGTAGGTGCTCAGTAATACTTAATTTACAACAGTAATTTAAAAATTGCCCTTGATTTTCTTTTCAAAATAATTGTATACCATAGGAGGGCCCGGCAGGTAGCGTAGTGGTTAAGGTGTCGGATTCTCACATGGCCTACCATGGTTCAGGTCCTCTGTTGCTCTGAGTCAAACTGAAAAAAAAATTTTTTTATACCATGGGGCACATGTGCTCTCTGGGGCAAGAGAGAAATCACTCCCCAGGAAGATGACCACACCACAGTCCCTTCTCCTCCGTTCTTTTTTTTTTTTTTTTAATAAACAGTTGTTTATTTTCTTTATCAACCTTATTTCCACTTTGTATAAGAGTCTGTGAAGAGCAGACTTAAGACCACTCAGTGGTTGTTCCCATCCATTCAGTGGCCTGAGCAGTAGGGGCTGCAGACCAGTCTTCGGTGGCAGGTGAGCACTCCAGTCTTCAGTGAGGAACTGCGCGGTGGGCACGGAGGGCATCTGCACGCCTTAGGACCAGTCTGCAACTCAGGCTGAGTAGCAGTAAACTCACGAGCTGGAGCAGTCCATTCACCTGAAATTCTTCCTTCATCACAGCCTTTTCAGCTGCAGCCTGCTCCTCCTTTCGATCTCTTCCGGATCTCTGCAAAAGTAGAGGTCAGGCATGACCTCCCACGGGTGTTCACGGGAGACGGTGCCACGCATGCGCAGCACTTCCCGGGCCAGCACGCACCACATCAAACCCACCCAATGAGCTCCCTTGTTGCCTGGGAATGCAAGTCCACACAGCGCAGAGGAGAATCCGTGTTGCACAGGGCAATGGGAGGTGGATTAACACTAGACACCTCTGTGAGAGGCTGGGGGTCGGCCCTGGGATCAGTCACCACCAGAAGACGCGGCTCCCGGAAGGCTGCCTGGATCTGGTTAGGGATGGTTCCAGGAGTGAAGGACCAGCAATAGGAGTGGCCCCAGTGGCAGGAGCCAACTTCAGCACAGCCCGCTGTCCAGTGTTCCTGGAAGTCAGGACACTGACGTGGGCAGGGTTTTCAATGGCAACAACGGCACAAGCTGCGCTTCTCCCAGGTCCTCTTCAAATGTATGATGGAGAGGCCATCACTTTGCCTTTCCTAGATGTACTGCTCCATTTGGAAGTCAAGGTTGGTGCCACCTAAGTGGGTTCCTGCGGCAAGGAACTTGAGGACATCCTCCTTCATCTGCAGGACATCAAGGGCGCCGGACATCTTGCAAGTTTCCCTTTAAGTTAGGACGCGAACCCAGAACAACACGGTATGGACCCTTGGGCGGGTAGCGCGGAAAGGCCCCTTCTCCTCCAGTCTATTCTCAGGATTTTGAGCATGAATCCATATGCGCCTGGTAAGGCGTTTTTTTAGGCTTCTGGTTCCAGGCCTCAAACTACTCATTCAACCATGTGGAATTCAGCCACCTCAACCACCACACAACCGGCTGGCCCTAAAAAGCAGTTCAATACTACCGATAGACATGGTGGTTGGGGGCACTGGACTCCCACATGGCCCACTGCATTTCGAGCCCTGGACCTGGTGGCTTGCTTCCTCATTTTCCCTCTCTTTCACTCTATCCCCCCTCTCTGGTCAAATTAAAATAAATAAAAAAGAAAAAAATTATACACTTACAGATTTACGTGGGTAGACCATAGGTTAAGAGTTCTTATCACAATAAAACAAATTGATTTTTTTTTTTTAAAAAAAGAGCAGAAACAATGTTCTGGCCCTTTAAAAGTCAGGCGGGTTAAGAGCTAGAAGGCAGGTTAGGAAGCGGCTCGCCCCGTTTAAATGAGCATGCGTAAAGCTCGTCCCTGTGCCGCGCCACGTTCCGGCGCTCAGTGCGCCTGCGCCGCTCGAAGCCGGAGGCGACTCCTCCGCCCGCCTATGTAGTAGGGCGGAGGCCGTCTCGAGAGTTCGGTGGCTCAGTCTCCCGCGCAATTACCGGTCCCTCCCCCGTGCGCATGCGCATACATCAGCACTAGCCCGGGCTGTTGCTGAATGACGACTGCAGTTGCGCCTGCGCCCTGGATGCCCCTGCCGGAAGTGGGCGGGATCGTGCTCTCACCGCAGGGCAGAGCGAGAAAACGCCCAGAAGGTGCGTGTCGCTCAGGGTGGGGGCGGGAGGTGTCCCCAATGCGTTGCTGCAGTTACTGAACCGACAGCTTGTTTTATTTACATTTATTTATTTATTTAAATTTGACCAGAGAAGAAGAGAGATTGAGAGAGCAAGAGAGAAAGCAAGCTGCCAGGTCTGGGACTCAAACCCTGGTCACCCATGTGGGAGTCCAGCACCCTTAACCACCACGCCATCTGCGGCCCGGAAGAGGAAAGATTATTTAAAAGTACTTTTTCCCGTGAATTCTTCATTTCTGGAAGACTTCAAGACTCCCTCAATAAAGAAATATTTTGGCGTAATGGTTATGTCGCTGGACTCCCATGTAGTCAACGGCGGTTTAAGTCCTAGACCCCGGTGGCTTAAACTCAAGCCAGGCGTGTGCGTGCATGCCCAAGATCCCGAGAGGAGAATGGAGAAGGGATTGTGGCGTGGCCATCCCCCTGGGGGGTGATTTCTCGCCTTCTGTCTGTCTGTCTGTCTGTCTCTGTCTTTATGGTGTGTGCACACGCTGTATAGCGAAAACTTCACCAAAAAAGAAAGAAATATTTTGAATGCTTCATAGTATTATTGAAGGAAAAAAGTTCTAGTCAGGAAAATGTTAAGAGAATATGTTAAAAAAGAGGCAGGAAAAAAAAAAAAAAAAAAAAAAGGCTGCCCAGAATTATGTGTGACTTTGTGTTGTAAAGGCTAGAAATGCTTCGACGGTCCCCGGTGTCAGTGCACTGACTTTACTCCACAAACGTTTGTGGAGAGCTTATCATACCCTGTTCGGTATATTGCACTAAATTCTGGTGATGCAAAGATGCAGCTAACTCAGCCCCTGCCTTTAAAGAGGTCACAGACAGGCCAGCCCTGTCGCTTGGTGCTTAAGGGAGCTGGTTCCCACATGGCTGACTGCAGTTCATATCCCGGCAGCTTAAATATGTGCCCAGTTTCCAGATGTCCTGGAGGAATAGGGGGAAGGGGATAGAGCTGTGACCAGGTCCCATCGAGGGTGGAGACCTCTATCTCTATCTTTCTGATGACATGAACACATGCCCTCTGACATTAAAAAAGAAAAAAAAGCTTTCCAGCCTCAGCCCTGAACCCTGCAGCCACCGTGATGTTGATGTCCAAGAAGAACCGAATTGCCATTTATTTTTCATTTTATTTATTATTATTATTATTCCGTTTGACCAGAGAGACACAGAAAGAGAGACAGAGTTTTTTGAAAGCAAGCTGCCAGGTCCAGGACTCAAACTGTGGTCTGCCATGTGGGAGTCCAGCACCCCAACCACTATGCCATCTGTCGGCCTCACCGGATTGCCGCTTAGGAGCTCTTTTTTAAGGAGGGAGTGATGGTGGCCAGAAAGGATGTCCATATGCCCAGGCACAGAGCTGACTGACAATGTGCCCAACCTTCATGTTGTGAAGGCCGCACAATCGCTTCAGTCTCGAGGATACGTGAAGAAGCAGTTTGCCTGGAGACATTTCTTCTGGAACTTACCAATGACAGTATCCAGTATCTCCACGGTTACCTCCACCTGCCCCCTGAGATTGTGCCTGCCATCTTGTGCCAAAGCCGTCCTGAGACGCAGGCCCCGACCCAAAGATCTGGAGGACGAACGACCTGCAAGACTCCTAGGAGGAGGAGCTTCGACAGAGACACCTGCAGACGGAGTCTGTGCCCCCTGGTGTGGATAAAGAAGCTGAGACTAGGCCCGGTCAGCTACCGAATTCCAGTTCCGAGGGGGTAGTGGACGTGGTCAACCACCTCAGTAAAGTTGGAGATTATTTAGTGTTGAATAAACTTGCACCAGAAAAAAAAAAAAAAAAAGTTCATAGAGAAGGAGGAGCAGGTAGGTGGTTTAGGGATAGGAATGGCCTGGGCTGAACCTTGGAGGTGGGCATGGTGTCGATAGTACAAGGGTGACTTGGGAGACTGTCTTAACCAGCACAGAACAGCACCCAGAACATGGGAGATTGCGTCCTATAATTATAGTGGGGCCAGACTGGGACAGGCCAGCCTAGATGCCAAGCTGAGGACGATTGGACGCAATACCGTGGCCAGAAGGGAGCCATCTGCAACCCAGCACCCTTAGCTGTTGGGACACGGGCCCAATATGATTACATCTCTAGGACACGTTCTTATCTTACTTGGAGTTAGGCATGCCAATCACTATACAAAAAAATTGTTTTCCCCTTTTTTTAAAAAAAAAGAATTACTTTATCTGTGACAAGTGTATGCACCCTATAGCAAAAATCTCTCTCTAAAAACAAATAAAAAGATAAAGATAAATAGGATCCGACAGGTGGTATGGTGGTTAAGGGCACTGAGTTCCCACATGATCGACTGCAGTTTGAGTCCCGGACCTGGTGGCTGCTCTCTCACTTTTCCTCTCTCTCTCACTCTATCCCTCTCTGGTCAAATTAAAATAAAGTTAAATACAATAATTCTTTTTTTTTTTGGAGAGATTTTCACTGTAGGGCGCATGCGCTCGCCAGACAGACAGAGAGAGACATAGAGACAGAAAGTGAGAAATCACCCCCCAGGGAGGATGGTCACGTCGCAGTCCCTTCTCCTCCATTCTCCTCTCGGGATCTTGGGCACGCACGCACACGTGCCTGGCGTGAGTTTTAAGCCACCGGATCCGGGACACGAACCGCGGTCGACTACGTGGGAGTCCAGCGACATAGCCATTACGCTAACTGCTGGTTCCCAATACAATAATTCTTTAAAAAAAGAAAAAAGGATAAAGTTAGATAAAATAATTGTTTTTAAAAAGTAATGATAAGGGGCCGGCAGGTGGCATGGCGGTTGAAGGCACTGGACTCCCACATGGCCGACCAGGGTCCGAGTCCTGGACCTGGCAGCTTGCTTTTTCACTTTCCCTCTCTCTCTCACTCTGTCCATTTCTGGTCAAATTAAATAATTCTTTAAAAAAGTAATGATAAATAATTCAAAAATTTAAAAATTAAAAAAAGAAAATCTGGAAGACAAGTGTTTTGCCTTATTAAAGATTGAAGGATAGGCATGATCAGTTGGCGTGTGTAATGGCTACATCACTGGACTCCCATGTAATTAAACACGGTTTGAGT
>NW_006159738.1:2086871-2092439 GCF_000334495.1 Tupaia belangeri chinensis | reverse complement strand
GGCTTAAACTCAGGCCAGGCGCGTGTGCGTGCGTGCCCAAGATCCCGAGAGGAGAATGGAGGAGAAGGGATTGTGGTGTGACCATCCCCCCTCTGGAGTGATTTCTCGCTTTCTGTCTTTCTGGCAAGCGCACATGCCCTATAGCAAAAACCTCTAAAAATAAAAAGATGAAGAATGAACTAATTTTTAAAGAATTATTTTATTTAACTTTATTTATTTATTTATTTACTGATATATGTATATTAATTTGACCAGAGATGGGTAGAGTGAGAGAGAGAGGGAGAGAGAGGGAGGAGAGTGAGAAAGCAAGCCCCAGGTCCAGGACTTGGACCATGGTCGGTCATGTGGGAGTTCAGGACCCTTAACCACAATGCCACCTGCCAGCTCCGAAGGACTGTTTCTACCATCCAGTCACATTAGTGAGTTTTCTGTGAGTCATAGATTTTCGGGAGCAGGAAAAAATTCTTGTTAACACACCTTTGTTAAACCTTTTGCCTTTTGTTGGCAGAAACGGAAATTCTGAGTAGTTACCAGCAGGTGGCGCAATGAAATAAGGTTTACTCTTGCAGCCTAAAACTCAAAAACAGAAGCAAAAAATGGCCCACACCTTACCTGGTGATTGGCAAACGTTTCTTGTGAATTTCCAACCAAATCTGCCATCATAGCGGAAACCTGTAAATATGGCTTCATCAGAGAGCTGTGAGAACTAAGTCTTCAAATGAGTCAAAGACAAAAGCTTGTTTTTTCCTCACGTTTCTCAATTTTTCAAAAAAAATTTACTTGATATTTAATTTGCTATAGGGCACTTGCACTCACCAGAGAGAGAGGGGGAAAGTGAAAAAGCAAGCAGCCAAGTCCAGGACTCAGACTGAGATGGACCATGTGGGAGACCAACGCCTTAACCACCATGCCACCTGCTGGTGTTTCCCCCCTCACTTTTTTTTTTGGGGGGGGGAAGGCTTTTGCTATAGGGCAGGTGTACTCACCAGAAAAACAGAAACAGAGACAGAAAGCAAGAAATCATTCCCCAGGGGGGATGGCCACGCCGCAATCCCTTCTCCTTCGTTCTCCTCTCGGGGTCTTGGGCACACACGCACGTGCCTGAGATGAGTTTAAGCCACCGGGTCTGGCACTTGAACCGCGGTTGAGTACATGGGAACCCAGCGACATACCCATTACGTCAACTGCTGGTTCCTCCCCCCTCGATTTTTTTTTCGACATAATAGAATTGTCTGGGCAGATTTCTTTCTTTTCTTTTTTAAGAATTATTAATTTGGCCAGCAGGTGGCATTGTGGTTAAGGGTGTTGGACTCCCGCATGGCTGACCTGGCGGTTTGCTTTCTTGCTTTCTCACTCTCCCTTTCTTTCTCGTTGTCCCTCTCTAATTTTAAAAAATAAATAAGTAAAGTTAAATAAAATAGTTCTCAAAATATTAATTTAATTAAATTATTCTTAATTTTTAAAGAATTATTATTATTTTAAAATTTTCTATAGGGCACATGCACTCACCAGAGAGAGACAGAGAAAGAGAGAGAGAGAGAGAGAAAGAGAAAGTGAGAAAGTAAACCACCAGGTTCAGGACTCAAAATGTTGTGTGTCATGTTTGTGTTCAGTGTCTTAACTGGTATGCCACCTGCTGCCCCTTATTATTTTAATTTGCTATGAGGCACATGAGCTCAGCAGAGAGAAGCAGAGAATGTGAGAAAGCATGTTGCCAGGTCCAGGATGCGAACTGTGGTCGGCCATGTGGGAGTCCAGGGCCTTAACCACCATGTAACCTGCTGGCCCCTTCAGGGCTTTTTTACATCTGCAACAGATGTGGACAGCAAAGGGGTCTGGTTACAAATGCAGCCCTCAGTTTTCCTTAGATTGCTTTGAGTTTCTTTTCTTTTTAAAATTTTGCCACTCACTGGAGAAACAGAGAGGAGAAAGCACCCCTGTTGGGGAATGGCCGTGACACACCCCTTCTCCTTTACAGCTCCCTTCTGTCAGTATTTTGGGCACACACGCACACTGGCCCAGCTCCCAGGCTGCTGGATCCAGGGCTCATGCCACAGGGTAGACCAGGTGGGATCTGGTTGTCTTAACCATTGGGCCATGGAACCAAGCCAGGAAGTGTTCAGTTTTTTAAACTTTATCAAACACTTTCTTCAGTTCATATCTGGTTGATAATAATCATTGGAGGTGGGGATATTTTCATTATATTTTTAAAAAGACACTTAAGGGGGCCAGCAAGTGGCATGGTGGTTAAGGTGTTAGACCCCCATGTGGCCAACTATGGTTTGAGTCCCTGATCTGATGGCTTGCTTTCTCACTTTCTCTCTCTGGCTCCCTCTGGTGAGTGCACATGCCCTGTGGCAAATTAAATAATTGTAGTAAGTTTAAAAAATATTATTTAAAAACTTTTAAAGAATTATTTAATATTTATTTATTTGTGTATTTTAATTTGACCAGAGTGGGAGGAAGAGAGAGAGAGAGAAAGTGAGAAAGCAATCTGCCAGGTTCGGGACTCAAACCATGATCAGCCATGTTGGAACCCAGCACCCTTAACCACCATGCCACCTGCTGGCCCCCCAAAAAGGCACTTAAGGTGCTAGATCTCACATGGCCGACTCTGTAGTTCAAGTCCTGGACTCAGTGGCTTGGAAAACACACTAGGCACATGTGTATGTGTGCCCAGAATCTTGAGAAGAGAATGGAGGGGAAGGGATTGCAGTGTGGCCATCCCTCTGGAGGGTGTGTGGTTTCTAACTTTCTCTTTCTCTGTCTCTGTCCCTCTCTGGCAAGCGCACACATCCTATGGGAAAAAAAGTGTTCTCCGTGGGGCCTACAAAACCCCCAAATTTGAGACTCTCTGCAGTAAATGATCTTTAAAGTTCATTCCTTCTACAAATATTTATCGAGGGCTTATGCCAAGCTCTGCGGATCCCTGACAATGAAGACACAGAGAAGCGCTCTGAGATCTCAGGAGATGGTAAACTACGGCGAGGATCCGCCAGCCAATAGAACAGTGGCACATAATGGTAACTTGAATGAAGGGGAGAAAGGAATGACCAGAAGTGGAGATACCTCGGGGGGCCAGGGAGAGTCCTCATTCAGTGGCATTGTGGGCTGAAATTGTGTCCCCCAGAAAGATATGCTGATGTTCTAACCCCCAGAACCTAGGATGTGACTTTCCTTAGAAATAGTCATTGCAGGGACCAGCAGGTGGTGTGGTGGTTAAGGTGCTGGACACTCCCACATGGCTGACCACGGGTCAAGGCCTGGACCTGGTGACTTGCTCTCTCACTTTCTCTCTCTCTCTCTCTCTGTCTCCCTCTGGTCAAATTAAAAAATGAATGAATAAATTAAATAAAATAAAATAATTCTTTTTTTAAAAAAGAAATAGTCATTGCAAATCTCTTCACTCATTTTATCTGTCACTCTCAAAATCAAATAAAAGGACCCCTATATCTGATCACCCCACGAAAGGCATGTTTGCCTCTTCTCTGGGCCCAGATCATTCATATTCTGTTTGGAAATAAACCACATTAATTATTAATTTAAAAAAATAGTCATTGCAGATGTAATTAATTACATGGAGAGGAGGTCACTGCTAGAGTAGGGTGTCTATTTTTATTTTTTAAGAGGTTTTTGCCTTAGGGAACATGCATGCACCAGAGAGAGAGAAACAGAGACAGTGAGAGGGAAAGTAGAAAATCAACCCCTGGGTGGGGAAGGCCATCAGCAAATCCCTTCTCCAGTCTCTTCTCAGGATTTTGGGCACACACACATATGCAACCAGAGAGTTTTAAGATCTGCTGGGTCTGGGACTCGAACCCTGCAGTTAGCCATGTGGGATTCACCCTCCTTAACCACCACAGCACTGGCTGGCCCTAGGGTGTCTTTATAAGAGGACACACAGGAGATATAATCACAGGAAGAAGACCATGGGCCAACCGAGGCAGAGGTTGGAACCACACAGTTGCAAGCCAGGGCGGTTGGTAGCCATCATGAACTGTGAAGAGGCAGAGTCTATCTCGAAGTTTGCAGGGATAGGGTCCCTGTTGAGGCCTCAATCCCAAACTTCTGGCCTCCAGAAGCTTGAGAGAATACAGCCATCTGCTGGCATCCCCAGAAGACTGGTTCCAGGATCACTACAGATAACAAAACCCATGGATGCTCAAGTCCCTACTATAAAATATGCATATGACCTACCCACATGCTCCTTGGGGTGTATGAGAGGCACTGTAAATCATTTCCAGATTATCTGTAATTCCCAATACAATGTAAATATTGTGTAACTATTTATCCTGTATTGTTTAGGAAATAATGCCAAAAATAGTCCTACAGGTTTGGTACAGAGGCAACTAAGTTTAACTACATAGTATACTCAGCAACAAGGTATCAGTAACCAGGTAACATTTTCCATCTGGGTTGATTAATCCCTGAGGAGGGCCCATTGTACATTTCTAATGTTTAAACTCCAGAGGTTGGGGACACACACACCCCCCCATGGCATAGTGGTTACATTGCTGGACTCCCACGTGGCTGACCCTGGTTAGAGTCCCAGACCCAGACCCGGTGGCTTAAAAATGATGCTAGGTGCATATGCATGTGTGCCCAAGATCCCAGGAGGAGAGCAGAGAAGGGATTGAGATGTGGCTATCCCTGCGGGGTGGGGGGATTTCTCATCTTCCCTTTCACTGTTTCTGTGTGTGTCTCTCTCTCTGGCAAGTGTATGCACCCTAAGACAAAAACTTCTGAAAAAAAAAAAAAAACCTACCAAGAGTTTGCGGTATTGAAAACATCTAGTTTGTGGGGACAGCTGCCCTAGAAAAGTAATTCAAGATTCAAGTGCCAGTTGAACTGAAGTTTGAGAAATGAGAAAAAGGCAACCATGTTGAAGACTTAGAGGGAAGAATGTCCCATGCAACGTCAGGAAGAGAAATAATGATGGCTGGAAAGTAGAACTTGGAGATGACATAGACATGACCTGAGAGTGGGGCAGACCAGGAGAGAAGAGGGGAGGGAGAAGAGAGAAGGGGAGGCAGCGAGAAGTTGCATTCAGCTAGCTTGGAGGAGACTGTCACTTGAGCGACAGACACAGCTGTCAAAGAGAGTCACCCAGTCTTAAAAGTGCAGGCAGCCCATCCTTTCTCGCGGCAGTAGGCAGTAATGCAGGCTGTACTCGCGGCAGTAAATAACGACAGTGAGATGTCAGAGCCCGCGCTGCACTTCCCCTCCCTGTCCCCGACCTTGCCAGGTGATCAATGTCAGCGCTCGCATTCCAGGGCCCTGGCTGCGGCCCAGCTCAGGCAATGCAAAGGGCTGAGTGGGCTTTCGCCTCCTCCAAATCTCCTTTCCTCCTCCTCGCCCCGGACACGCTCCTAAACCACCATCTAAGTCAAATAAGTTCTGAAAATGCGGCTTGTGGACAAGTCCCCGAGTCCCTCATAAAAGAGAGAAATTCTGGAGGCGCAAAGGGGCTCCCACGTGGGCAGAGGCAGACCCTGCCAAGACCCGCAAGGATACAGCTGGGCCGGCGCTCTACTCTGGGCGTGCGGGGGCGGGGCCGGGCGCTGCGTG
>NW_006159738.1:2077429-2086730 GCF_000334495.1 Tupaia belangeri chinensis | reverse complement strand
GGAGGGCGAATTTCAGGAACTGCAGGTAGGGCCGGACCACCTGGCCCCGCAACTCCACCTGCGGTGCAGCGCCTTCCCCTTCCTGCTTCCCCAGGCCGGGCGGGGAGGACGGTCAGGGCCCAGGGGCTGCGGTGAGCGAGGCCCTGGGAGGCGGCGGGCAGCGAGGGCCAGCCCCTCCCACCGGCCTGCGCCCCAGTGCCCCGTCCACATGGGCGCTGGGTCGAAGCCCCTCGTCCTCCCACCTCGCCCCGGCTCTCTGCGCCGCGCGCCTTCGCTGCAGAAAGTTGGTGTGTGGCCTCCGAGGGCGAGTTCCTGGAATGTCCCCGTGGGGATGTTGGAGGGCGCTGGCAGGTGCTGGGGCTCAGAGAAAGCCCAGCCCCCACCTCCGCCGGGGTCTCCCGTCACCCTGCCGCCACCTTCTGCTCATCTGCTTTTTCGTCGGCTCGACGCCCCCACTGCTCTGGCGGGGCATCCTTCTCTTGCTGCAGCCCCATTTGGGGAGATCTGTTTAGGAGCCGTTCACCTTGAGCCCCTGGGCAGTGCTTGGGGACAAGGGACCCCCGTTACTTGTCTTGGGGGCCCTGGTGCTGCGCCCGCCTCTCCGGCATCGCTGCGGGCTGGCCTTGGAGATGGCATGTCAGTTCTGACAGCTGGAGTCCCTCACGGAGCGATAGAGGCTGCTCCCTGCCTTCACCGCCTGGCACAGAGCCTTTTAGGGGTGGGGTGAGGGCTGAGGAAGAGAGGTCCCTTGAGAGAAAGGCATTGCCACCCGCTTGCTGGCAGGAGTGGTGGTTCCTGACAGGAGGTTCAGAGGCCCCTGCCACCTGCTTTGGTGACCAGGGTTGTTTCCTCAGTACCTTGGGGTTCATTAAGAAGGATGTGGGGGCTGTGTTTGCAGGCTGGGCTGTTCCTCTGCAGCCACAGGTTCCGTTTGTTTTCTCAGGGTTTGGGTCTGGCTTGTCTGGAATCACAGCGCACACGCCCACCCCAGTCCTCCCTTCACCTCCGTGGGAGCTGTGACATTTCCCCTGCCCATGTGGCTCTTGTCTGCCATTGGGCTGGCTTTCTACAGCACCGGGAGAGGAGAAGAAGTTGCCAAGGGTGCCTGGAGGGCCATGATGAATAGATGGGGGGGGGTGCTGGAGAGATGGAGGGCGGGGGCTCTGGCAGGCATGAGCGGAGGGCAAGGTGCCCAGAGCTGTCCTCCTCTTCTTGGTTTGTCTAGCATGTGTGCCCTCCTTCAGGTCTGGGGCTTGGGTCCCACCCGTCCCCAGGGGGCCCTGCTGGCTCCACTCCCATGGAGAAGACTCAGTCATTCTTGACACTTTGCCCTACTGGGCTCCAAGGTCTTTTCAGCTGTAGAGCCAGGGTGGGTGAGAGGCTCCAGAGTTGGAGGAGAAAGGAGCTTTGCTGCCTGGACGTTTTGTTCAGAATTCTTTTCCTTTGCCCTTCTTTGGATGAAAGGGAGGAGGAGGAGGAGTCTTCACACTCCAGAGTCGTGCAATTAATGCAATTAACAGCAATTAGATGCAAGTCTTGGCAGGCAGAGGTTGCAAAGGAGTTCTTCGATGTGTTGTGTTCTGACTTGGGGTGTCTGATGCTCAGGTGTGTTAGGGACAAATGAATTGGGCATTCATTCTGGACTTTGTCTCTTGGTCCACAAAAACTCACGATGTCTCCTGCTCAGTTCTTTTTTTAAATTATTATTTTTTTATTTGTTATTATTTATTTTTTAATTTGACCAGAGAGAAAGGGAAAGTGAGAAAGCAAACTGCCAGGTCTGGGACTCGAACTGCGGTCAGCCATGCAGGAGTCCAGTGCCCTAACCACCATGCCACCTGCTGGCCCCCACCTGCTCAGTTCGTTAGAGATGGGGGAACTAGAAGGAGCTGGTTCTGCTTGGGGACCAGGGGGGCCCTGCTGGCTGCGTGCTCTGGTGTTCAACTGTTGGGTCCGAGGTGAGTGAGGAATTGCCTTCCTGGGTCAAGGCCATAGACCGGAACAAAAACCACCACCTACATCTTCAGTTCACATAGAAGGAAACTGAAGCTCAGTCATGCTGATTTACTGAGCTGGGGCACAGCTATGTAGTGGTAAACCCGGGACTAGAACTTAGTTTTCCAAACGTCAGGAGAGCCCTGTCATCTTACCTGCCCCCTCGTGTTAAATGGGGAGCTCTGCGCTCCTGAGCTGAAAGTCTCGGAAACCTGCATTTGCTAAGGAGGATGTTTTGGGTCTGTCGTGACTTTGCCGACGACCCAATGTGCTGTGTGCATGCGTGTGCGTGTGCGTGTGTGTTGGACGGAGTTTCAGATACATCAGGACCCTAATGGGGTCCGCGCTCTCTTTCTCTGCCTTTCTCACTCATGGAGGGAATAAAATAATAAATGTAGGGGCCAGCAGGTGGCGAAGTGGCTAAGGCGTTGAATTCCCACATGGTGAACTACAGTTTGAGTCCAGACCTGGCACACTGACACTCGTGCTAGGTATATGTGTGTGTGCATACCCAAAATCCCAGGAGGAAAACGGAGGAGAGGAGATTGCAGTGTGGTCATCCCCCCGGGGGGTAATTTCTCATTTTCCTTCTCACGGTCTCTAGCAAGCGCATGTACCCTATGGCAAAAGTCTTACAAGTAAAAAAAACAAATGGATGAATGGCATAAAAAGAATCACATTCTCCTACTACTTAAACACAGAGTTGTGGTAAAAAAAAAAATCAATGTACAGAAAAGTTTTAGACGTCTAACTTCACCGAATCCAGTACTAAACATGCCTCTTTATATTCTTCAGCTTCTTTCAAATCTTTTTCTAATATCTGCTGAAGTCTATACGCAGCTTCCAACCTGCTCCGGCAACCTGGGATCATCGTCCAAGACACCTGTAGGATCTCTGCCTGCATTTTAATAGCGTAATTTTCTTTTCTTTTCTTTTTTAAAAAAGTATTTATTGGGACTAGCAGTTAGCTTAATGGCTATGTCGCTGGACTCCCACATTGTTGACCACAGTTCAAGTCCTGGACCCGGTGGCTTAAACTCACACCGGGCGTGTGTGCGTGCGTGCCCAAGATCCTGAGAGGAGAATGGAGAAGGGATTGAGGCATGGCCATCCCCCCAAGGGGTGATTTCTTGCTTTCTGTCTCTCTGTATCTCTCTGTCTGTCTGGCAAGCGCATGTACCCTCTAGCAAAAACCTATCCAAAAAGAAAAAAAAGGTATTTATTTAATTGTATTGTTCATTAATTTTAACTTGACCAGAGAGAGACACAGAGAGAAAAGGAGGGAAAGTGAGAAAGCAAGCTACTAGGTCCAGGACGCAAACCATGGTCAGCCATGTGGGAGTCCAGCACCTTAATCACCGTGTCACCTGCTGGCCCCCTTAATGGCATAATTTTCACCTTTTCAGCTTTTATTCTTTTATTTTTTTAAATTATTTTTATTTAATTTTATTTATTCATTCCCTTACTTATTTATTTTTTATTTAATTTGACCAGATAGAAACAGAGAGAGAGAGAGAGAGAGACAAAGTGAGAAAGTAAACCACCAGCTCTGGGACTAGAACCGTGGTTGGCCATGTGGGAGTATCCAGCGCCTTAAACACCATGCCACCTACTGGTCCCCATTGTTTTCAGTCTTTTCTTCTTCTTATTTCTTTTTCATCCATTGGTTTTTCTTTGACTAATCACTTTATGCCGGTCTTCATCTTGATCTGCCTCATGTGAGGATCGGCCATGGTCCCTCAAGCGCCTGGAAGGCTCCTTTTTCTTTTCTTTATTTTCTTTTTTAAGAATTATTTTATTATAACTTTATTTACTTATTTTAATTTGACCAGAGAGGAACAGAGAGAGAAAGAAGGGGAGGGGGAAGTGAGAAAGCAAGCCATGAGGTCTGGAATTTGAACCGGGGTCAGTCATGTAGGAGTCCAGTGCCCTTAACCACCATGCACCATGTCAGCCCTATCCTTTTTTTTTGCTATAGGCATAGTATGCGCTCACCGGAGAGACATAGAGAAAGTGAGAAGTCACTGCCTCGGGGGATGGCCACCCCGCGGTCCTTTCTCCTGCATGCTCCTCTCGGGATTTTTGGAACACACACAGGCTTGGCATGAATTTCAAGCCTCTGGGTCTGGGCCTTGAACCATGATTGTCTGTGTGTGAGTCCACCACCTTAACCACTACTTACTTGCTGACCCTTATGTGTTGTGAGTTTTAAGTCTCTAGGTCTGGGACTTGAGCCTCAGTTGGCTATGTGAGAATTCAGTGCCTTAACCACCATGTTACCTGCTGACCCCAAGACTTAATTTTCTTTCTTTCTTTTTTTTTTTTTTTTTAAAAATTATTAAATTAAATTAATTTATTTCAGTTTGATCAGAGATGGACAGAGTGAGGGAATGAGAGAGAGAGAGAGACAGAAAGGAAGTGAGAAAGCAAGGTTCTGGGTTTGGGACTCGAACCATAGTCGGCCATGTGGGAGTCCAGTGCCCTTAACCACCTGCCACCAGCCGGCCCCTATAACTTAATTTTCATATCCTAGAAGACTTGAAGGTCTTGGGAATTTCCCCTACTCAGGAAAAAATCACAGCATAGCTCATGTCCAGGATGTTAGAGGACAGGCTCAGTTTTCTTGGACGGTTATGTGCATCTGTCAGGTTCTTACTGGACCCCCAGGCACAGCTGAGTCTCCCGGAGGACTTAGTTTTTGGGTGAGTGGGTTTCAGCCATGCTGGAGAACTTAACGCCATTCTGAGACCAGCATGTGCCCACGCCCTGGCCAGTGGCGTGACCGCAGAAGGTCACTTACAGACATGATGGCAGGCAATTTAATGAACATTTCCTGCCTTGCGTCACTGGAAACCTGACGCTGCTCTTCCCCAGCAGAAAGGAGGTGGCTGGAGCAGCTTCTCCCCAAGCCTGACATCGTGGGGATGTGGGGGTCTGGTACGCTCTTGTGAAGGTTTTAGCTTTTACTACCAATGAAATGGGCTTCTCTCTGGCTCTGGGTATAGAATAGGCCTCAGGGAGGTGGGCTAGAAGCAGGAAAATTGTATTATTTCATTAAAACCCCATGGAGGGGGACCAGCAGGTGGTGTGGTGGTTAAGGCACTGGATACTCCCACATGGCAACTACGGTTTGAGTCCTAGACCTGGTGGCTTGCTTTCTCACTTTTCCTCTTTCTCTCTCCATGTCTCTCTCTGGTCAAATAAAGATAAAATGAATGAATAAAATGAATAATTAAAAGAAACATGGAATAGATCCTGTTGGCCCCATTTTACAGAGATTAAGCCAGTTACACAAGGTCCTATGAAGCCTAAGTGCTGGAGCTAGAATTTGAACCCAGGCTGTAGAACACCAGGGTCTGCATTCTTAACCACCTCCTAAGGCAGATCTCTGCCCTGAGTTAGTCTTGTTAACTTTTGTTTCTCTTCCATCTTGGGTTGCCTGTAGTCCTCTCCTCTCTCTTTCTCTCTCTCTCTCTCAGGTTTTTGCTATAGAGCATGTGCGCTCACTGGAGAGAGACAGAGAGAGGGAAAGTGAGGAATCACCCACCAGGAGGGATGGCCATGGCACTGTGCCTTCTCCTTTATTCTAGTCTCAGGATTCAGGGCACACACACACGCAGGGCATTATTTCCAAGCTGTCCAGTCTGGGAATCAGACCCCAGTCGGCCATGTGGAAGTCCAGCGCCTTAACCACCTGCCACCTGCTGTCTGCAGGCATCTTTCTTTCTTTCTTTTTTTATTTTATTTATTTATTTTTGAGAGGTTTGTTTGTTTGTTTTTTGCTATAGGGTGCATGCGCTCGCCAGACAGACAGAGACATAGAGACAGAAAGCGAGAAATCACCCCCCAGGGGGGATGGTCATGCCACAATCCCTTCTCCTCCATTCTCCTCTTGGGATTTTGGGCACGCATGCACACGTGCCTGGCGTTGAGTTCTAAGTCACCGAGTCCGAGACGCGAACTGCGGTCGACTACGTGGGAGTCCAGCGACATAGCCATTACGCTAACTGCTGGTTCCCTGCAGGCATCTTTCTTTAGAGCAGATTGTGCAGGAAGAACATGGGCCAGGGAAGCTGATCCTGGGCTCTGGTCCGGTCTCCGTCACAGTCTAGTATCCGACTTCTGGCAAGCCACGACTCTGAGCTTGAGGTTGTTTGTTTGTTTCTTTCTTTCTAAGTATTTATTTATTATTTTTTACTTTGACAAGACAGAGAAAGAAAGGGAAAGTGAAAAAGCAAGCCTCCAGGTCCAGGACTCTAACTGCGGTCGGCCACATAGGAGTCTAGCACCTTTACCACCAAGCCACCTGCCAGCCCTGAGCTTGAGTTTCTTTATGAATCATAATAATAACACAACAGTAACAATAACAGCTAGCCATGTGATACATGGATTATACCATTTAATCTAAGTGATAGCCTGAGTCTCTGTGGAGACAGAGCTCAGGGATGAGCCTAAGTAGTTGGAGAGTCAGGAAGCAGGATTTGAACCCAGGCTTGACGCTTAATTCTCCAAAGTGTCTCAAGACCCCCAGCTCTAGAGGAACACTTCTGTGTGGAATCGCTACGTTTCGTCAGCTTGCCAGTACCGTTTCCATGGTGCTGAGTCTAGTTAAGCATAATCAGCAGGTGGAAATCTGTGTGAAGTTGATTTCTTAGAAAGAGAACTGTGTAAAAAAATAATCTCCTAAGAATTTCCCCCTGCAAGAAGCAGAGCTGTAAGCCAGCACACTTGGGCGGCTCCGCTGTAATCCACCAGATTATCCACCAGCTTCTCGCTCCAGGGCCAGAGCCCTGCCTGTAAATGCCAGAAGATCCCTCTTTTTTTAAATGCCGGCAGCCCCCTCTTTGGCCCCTTTGGCACCAATTTTTTTTTTTTTTTTTTTTTAATTTAAGAATGATCTTATTTAACTTTATTTATTTATTTATTTATTTATTTATTTATTTTCATTTGACCAAAGAGGGACAGAGTGAGAGCGAGAACATAGGAAGGAGAGAAAGCGAGAAAGCAAGCCGCCAGGTCCAGGACTCAAGCTGCGGTCAGCCATGTGGGAATCCAGTGCCCCTAACCACCATGCCATCTGCCACTCCCCAGTGTTTTTTTTTAAAAAAGGATTATTTTATTTAACTTTATTTATTTATTTGTTTTCCTTTGACCAGAGAGAGACAGAGTCAGAAGACAAGTGAGAAAACAAGCCGCCAGGTCCAGGACTCCAACGAACTACAGTCGATTATGTGGGAGTCTAGCACCCTTAACCACCACACCACCTGCTGGCCCCCCCATTTTTTTATTTTAAAGAATTATTTTATTTAACTTTATTTACTTATTTTAATTTGACCAGAGAGGGACAGAATGAGAGAGAGAGAGAGAGAGAGAGAGAGAAGAAGGGAAAGCAAGCTGCCAGGTCTGGAATTTGAACTGCAGTCAGCCATATGGGAGTTGTGTCCTTAACCACTGCCACTGCCAGCCCTGTTTCTGTTTTTTTTTCACTTGCCAGAAAGACAGAGACAGAGAGACAGAAAGTGAAAAATCATGCCACAGAGGGAATAGCCACACCGCATTCCCTTCTCCTCCATTCTCCTCTCGGGATCTTGGGCACACACGCCGGGCGTGCGTTTCAGCCACTGGGTCCAGGACTCAAATTGCGGTTGGCCACATGGGATCCAGCAACATTGCCACTACACCAACTGCTGGTCCTTTTCTTTTTTTTCTTTTCTTTTTTTTTTTTAAGAGAGATGCTTGCTGGGGCTAGCAGGTGGTATGTCAGTCCAGGTGGTGGTTCTAGTCCTGGACCTGTTGGCTTGCTTTCTCACTTTCCCTCTCTCTCTGGGGAGCACGCATGCCCTACAGCCAAATAATAATAATAATAATAATACTTCTGCAGATGTTTCACAGCCATCCAGGAAGCTGGCGACATTAACCTCGCCTTCCCTTTGGGGCCGAGTGTGGAGCCTCAGAGGACAGGAGAGGTGGCAGAGATCCCTGAGCTCCAAGGGAAACTGCTTGTTTGTCTTGTCCCCACGGAGCACAGAGGATGAGGTATGCAAGCCTGGGGCTGCCGTTAGTGCCTCCCCACCCATTTATGGAATAGACCCTATTTTGTTTTGTTTTGTTTTGTCAGAGGGTGCTCACCAGAGAGACAGAGGAAGCACCCTCCACTGGGCACATCACAACCCAATGCCTTCCCTCCATCTCTCCCTCCTGCTCCGAGTTTGGGTACAGACCCACATACCAGCGTGTTTCTCAACCCCCGGGTCTGGCACGGGAACTGTGCAGTTGGCCATGTGAGATCTGGCTGCTTTAGCCACCAGACCACAGAGCCGGCCTGGAATGGAATAAATTCTGTCTTTTCCTTTTATAATTTTATTATTATTTATTATTATTATTATTAATTTGACCAGAGAGAGAGAGTGAGAGTGAGAAAGCAAGCTGCCAGGTCTGGGACTCGAACGCAGTGAGCCATATGGGAGCCCAGCACCCTAACCACCACATCACCTGCTGGCCCCCATTCCACATTTAAAAAAAAGAATTTATTTAATTTTATTTATTCATTTATTTATTTTAATCTGACCAGAGAGAGACACAGAGAGAGATAGAAAGAGAGAGAGAGAAAGTGAGAAACCATCCTCTGGGGAAGATAGCCATGCTGCAATCCCTTCTCCTCCATTCTCCTCTTGGAATTTTCCTTAACCATCACGCCACTTGCTGGTCTCCCCATTCTACATTTTTATAAAAATAATATATATCCACATAGCTAAACATTCAGATGGCAGACATGTAGGGTAACTTTGAAAACACTTCTGTGTAATAGTTAAAACTGAAAACCTTGGGACCAGCAGGTGCGGTAATGGTTACGTTACAGGACTCCCACTTAGTCAACTGCGGTTCAAGTCTTGGATTCGGTGAATTGAAACTCAGGCTGGGCGCATGTGTGTGTGTGCCGAAGTTCCCAAGAGGAGAATGGAGAAGGGATTGCAGCATGGCCATCCTGCCTGGGGGGTGATTTCTCGCTTTCTGTCTCTCTTTCTCTCTGTCTCTGGCGATCACATGCTCCCTATAGCAAGAATCTCTCTCTAAAAAAAAAACCTGCAGGGACCAGCAGTTAACGTAATGGCTATGTCGCTGGACTCCCACGTAGTTGACCATGGTTTGAGTCCCGGACCCAGTGGCTTAATCTCACGCCAGGTGCGTGTGCATGCGTGCCCAAGATCCCGAGAGGAGAATGGATGAGAAGGGATTGTGGCCTGGCCATCCCCCTTGGGGGGTGATTTCTCGCTTTCTGTCTCTCTGTCTCTCTCTGTCTGGCGAG
>NW_006159738.1:2054319-2061769 GCF_000334495.1 Tupaia belangeri chinensis | reverse complement strand
GGCCTTTTCTTTTTTTTCTTTTCTTTTTTTTTTTTAAGAGAGATGCTTGCTGGGGCTAGCAGGTGGTATGTCAGTCCAGGTGGTGGTTCTAGTCCTGGACCTGTTGGCTTGCTTTCTCACTTTCCCTCTCTCTCTGGGGAGCACGCATGCCCTACAGCCAAATAATAATAATAATAATAATACTTCTGCAGATGTTTCACAGCCATCCAGGAAGCTGGCGACATTAACCTCGCCTTCCCTTTGGGGCCGAGTGTGGAGCCTCAGAGGACAGGAGAGGTGGCAGAGATCCCTGAGCTCCAAGGGAAACTGCTTGTTTGTCTTGTCCCCACGGAGCACAGAGGATGAGGTATGCAAGCCTGGGGCTGCCGTTAGTGCCTCCCCACCCATTTATGGAATAGACCCTATTTTGTTTTGTTTTGTTTTGTCAGAGGGTGCTCACCAGAGAGACAGAGGAAGCACCCTCCACTGGGCACATCACAACCCAATGCCTTCCCTCCATCTCTCCCTCCTGCTCCGAGTTTGGGTACAGACCCACATACCAGCGTGTTTCTCAACCCCCGGGTCTGGCACGGGAACTGTGCAGTTGGCCATGTGAGATCTGGCTGCTTTAGCCACCAGACCACAGAGCCGGCCTGGAATGGAATAAATTCTGTCTTTTCCTTTTATAATTTTATTATTATTTATTATTATTATTATTAATTTGACCAGAGAGAGAGAGTGAGAGTGAGAAAGCAAGCTGCCAGGTCTGGGACTCGAACGCAGTGAGCCATATGGGAGCCCAGCACCCTAACCACCACATCACCTGCTGGCCCCCATTCCACATTTAAAAAAAAGAATTTATTTAATTTTATTTATTCATTTATTTATTTTAATCTGACCAGAGAGAGACACAGAGAGAGATAGAAAGAGAGAGAGAGAAAGTGAGAAACCATCCTCTGGGGAAGAGGACTTGAACCTTGGCCGGCCATGTGGGAGTCCAGCTCCTTAACCATCACGCCACTTGCTGGTCTCCCCATTCTACATTTTTATAAAAATAATATATATCCACATAGCTAAACATTCAGATGGCAGACATGTAGGGTAACTTTGAAAACACTTCTGTGTAATAGTTAAAACTGAAAACCTTGGGACCAGCAGGTGCGGTAATGGTTACGTTACAGGACTCCCACTTAGTCAACTGCGGTTCAAGTCTTGGATTCGGTGAATTGAAACTCAGGCTGGGCGCATGTGTGTGTGTGCCGAAGTTCCCAAGAGGAGAATGGAGAAGGGATTGCAGCATGGCCATCCTGCCTGGGGGGTGATTTCTCGCTTTCTGTCTCTCTTTCTCTCTGTCTCTGGCGATCACATGCTCCCTATAGCAAGAATCTCTCTCTAAAAAAAAAACCTGCAGGGACCAGCAGTTAACGTAATGGCTATGTCGCTGGACTCCCACGTAGTTGACCATGGTTTGAGTCCCGGACCCAGTGGCTTAATCTCACGCCAGGTGCGTGTGCATGCGTGCCCAAGATCCCGAGAGGAGAATGGATGAGAAGGGATTGTGGCCTGGCCATCCCCCTTGGGGGGTGATTTCTCGCTTTCTGTCTCTCTGTCTCTCTCTGTCTGGCGAGTGCACGTGCCCTATAGCAAAAACCTCTCAAAAAAAAAAAAATCCTGCAAACCTGAATGTCAGTCAAATGGGTAATTACACAGAGCACTCACTGGCTGGGCTCTGAACAGTAACATGAATACGACAGAGGGATATGTATCAGTGTGGAGCAGAAAGTGGTAGGGGGGGCTACAATGTGTGCAGTGTTTCATTTGCAGTGAAGTTAGACACTCGCACTCTGTTGCAGATACAAGTGCACTAAGGTGACATGAAGTATGAAGTGCTACTCAGCAGTGCTAGATCTGTATGGAGGATCGCAGTTCGGTTCTCCGTCAGCCTGTGCGTGCTAGGTGGCCGTGTCTGTCCTGGCTGGCGGGAAGGCTGGGAGTTGGGGGAGTCATGACATGGGACCCTGTTAAGGGTACTTGTCTTTCTTTCTGTTACTCTCATGAAAAAATAAAAACAGACATGTAGAAAAAGAAAAAAGCCAAATTCCCTGTAGCAGAGATCAGGCAAAAGAACCAAAAGGGTCTTAGGAAAAGAGAGGGTGGGCCAGCCCCATATCCTGGGGGTTAAGAGAGCCAGATCCCTTGGGGCTGGCAGGTCATGGAGCTATTTCCTAGACTCCCACATGGTCGACTGCAGTTCGAGTTCTAGACCTGGTGACTTGAAACTCATGCCACGCACATGTGCATGTGTGCCCAAGATCCCAGGAGAGAAATGAAGGGGAAGAGATTGCAACAGGGCTATCCCCCCGGGGGTGATTTCTCAGTTTCCCTGTCACTGTCTCTGTCTCTCTCTCTCCAGCGAGTACATGCACCCTAAGACAAAAAACCACTACAAAAATAAAAAAAAGAGAGAGAGAGAGAGAGAGAGAGAGAGAGAACCAGAATCCATGTGGCTGACTCACACCGCAGTCGGCTACTTGGGAGTTCAGCGACATAGCCATTACGTGAACTGCTGGCACCATAACTCTACATTTTTAAAGAAATAAATTAATTAAATAACGTAAATCTTCAAAAAAAAAAACCCCTACAAATACTGATACACTCTACATCGTATATAAGCCTTACAAATTTCATGCTAATGCGGGACCAGCAGTTAGCGTAATGGCTATGTCGCTAGACTCCCACGTAGTTGACTGCAGTTCATGTCCCAGACCCGGTGGCTTAAAACTCACACCTGGCGTGTGTTCATGCGTGCCCAAGATCCTGAGAGGAGAATGGAGGAGAAGGGATTGCGGCATGGCCATCCCCCTTGGGGGGTGATTTCTCACTTTCTATCTCTTTTTCTCTGTCTGTCTGGCGAGCGCACATGTCTTATGACAAAATTCTCTCTCAAAAAAAAAAAAAAAAAGAAAGAAAATTTATTAAAAAAAAAAGAAAAACTCATGCTAAGTTAAAGTTAGATGCAAAAAACATGTATGTTACAGTTCTGTCTGTATAAAATATCCAGAAAAGACAAATCCATGGAGAAAGAAAACAGATTTGCGGTTGATGGGGTTGTGAGGTGGGACTTGAGGGGAGACTCTTATAGGTACTAGGGATCTTTTGGGGGGATTAAATGTTCTGTCTGTCTATGTGGTAATGGTTGTACAACTGGTAAGTGTCTGAAAGTCACTGGCCTGTGTACTTAAAATAGGCGAATTTTATTTTTACAGTAGTTAAATATATCAGGTTCTCAGTTTGGTAGAAAGCCACCCTATGTGGGAGGTTAGCGGTCTGGATTTCTGGGTGCCTGTTTAGTTACCCACTTGATCCAAGAATTATCTAACCAGGCTGCAGGTCCTTGCCTTTGGCATCTTTAAGGTGACAGAGACTTGGGGCTGGCCACATGGCCTAGGGGCTAAGGGAGCTGGATTTCACGTGGCTGACACCCCGGCTCAAATTCTGGACCTGGCTTCTTGAAGGACACGCAGAGCTCATTTGCACGTGTGTCTAGGATCTTGACAAGATGGGGAAATGGAGAAGGGATTATGCTATGACCACGCCCCACGGGTAATGCTTCCTCCCTCTCCCTCCATCTCTGTCTCTGTTTCTCTCTTGCCAGTGCAGACACCCTCTGGCAAATTGAAAAAGAAAAAACAGGGACCAGCAGGTGGCGTGGTGGTTAAGACACTGGACACTCCCACATGGCCAACCATGGTTTGAGTCCCAGACTTGGTGGCTTACTTGCGCTCTCTCTCTCTCTCTCTCTCTCTCTTTCTCTTTCTGTGTCATTCTGGTCAGAATTTTTAAAAACTACAAAATAAATGAATGAGTAAATTAAATTAAAAATAATTTTTTAAAGAAGAAAAAGAACAAAAAAGGACAAGGACAGTGCCCTGGGTGTGAGATTGGTGATAATGAGCGAGTCCAAGGTCCGTGGCTTCTTTTCTTGACTAGTGTGGCTCCCTTGCTCCTCGGGAAAGCTCTGTTCTTTGCCAGGATAAGCCGGGTTCTGACATCTCTTCTGGAACACAGCGCGCTTGTTTATGTAACCAGGAAGCCACAGCGATTCTGCCTTCAGCTATATGTGAATCCACGGGCTGAAATAAAATCATTAGAGTTCAGCCTCCAGCCCCTCTTGGCCCTGCAGGGCTGGGCTCACTCTCCGGCTGGGTCCCCCAGACATAGGCAAGGAGCATCATCGGCTCTAGGCTCCCATCCTGCTGTCTTCCAAACTAGCAGGGAGGGTTCGTGTCTCGGCGGCGCTCGTGAAAACCCTGGCACAGAGCTTGGTTGGTTCGGAATGCCCGGCTGGGTCAGGAGGCTGAAGTTCTGACTGGCCAGGCCTGGCCATGCCTCCTCTGCAGCCTAGGGCAGGGCCAGGCCTGCTCCTAGCCGGATCTCATGGACCGGATGTGGAGGCATGGGTCTCCAGGACACCGTGGGGACATTCACCAGAAGGGACAAACTGCCCGACTGGTAAAAACCGGGGCCCTTCGTATGGCTGCCTGGGTCCACTGGAGGCCACAGGGCCAGGGTCATCTGGGTGAGGGGAGAGATCGCCTCGTTGGCCCATCTTGTCCCTGCAAACAGCATCTGAGAGCACAAGCCAGCAGAGAGTCTGTCAAAGACAACCTCGTGTGCAGAGATGCCAGGGAAGACAGGAATTGTATCTGCTTCCACATGCTGGAAATGCCCCGCGGACAGTACATCAAGAGACAGGCGCTGTAAAGTGGAGCAGCTGGGGGGCCGGCAGGGGGCGTGGTAGTTAAGGACGCTGGACACCCACATGGCCCACTGTGGTTTGAGTCCCTGACCCGGCAGCTTGCATTCTCTCTCTCTCTCTTGCTCTTGTTCTGTTCCTCTCTGATTAAGTTAAAAATAAATAAAGTTAAGTAAAATAATTTTTTTTTTCTTTAGAGAGGTTTTTGCTGTAGGGCACGCGCACTCACCAGAAAGACAGAGACAGAGAGACAGACAGTGAGAATTCACCCTCCCCTCCAGGGGGGATGGCCACGCCACAATCCCTTCTCTTCCATTCCCCTCTCGGGATCTTGGGCATGCACACACATGTGCCCGGCCTGAGTTTAAGCCACCGGGTCCAGACTCAAACCGCGGTCGACTATGTGGGAGTCCAGCGACATAGCCACTGCACCAACTGCTGGGCTTAATGAAATAATTCTTTAAGAAAAAGAAAAGTGGGGCAGCCTCTGTGGGAGGCAATATGGCGGCCCCTCCAAACGTTAAACCTGGCGTTAGCTCTCCACCCAGCAGGCTCTTGGAAAGGCGTCTGATTGCCCAGGCCCGTAGCAGCACTGTGGCTGAAAGGTCGAGGCAATGTCTATCCGTGGATGGAGGGATGCACAGAGTGTAGCCTGTCCTTACAGTGGGATAGGATTCACCATGAAAACTAGGAAAGAAATTCGAATCTAATCCTGGCCCTGTAACATGGTGTCCCTTTAGTACATTATGTAAAGTGAGAAATGAGCTGCTTGCAAAAAGACAAGGAACGGACGACCCCACTTAGATGTGAGGTCCCTAGGGTAGTCAAATTCACAGAGACAGGGAGATCTCCAGGGGCTGGGCAAGGGCGGAATGAGGAGCTAGCGCTGGGTAGGGTCGTAGTTTCAGTTGGCAGGTGAGAATGTTTTGGAGATGGGCAGCGGTGATGGTCACACAACTGTGACTGCACCTCCTGCCCCTGCGTGGTACTCTCAGGATGGCTCAGGTGGGAGATTCTGTCTAAGTGCTTCTTATCCTAGTGCAGAAGAGGAGAGAGGGCCGACCCCAGAGCGCACAGGTAGGCGCTATGCAGAGGGGGCCAGCTCCCCAGGGCCAGCCAGGGTTCCAGTTCAGGCGCTGTTGGCTTGAAGGACATGCTGGTTGTGAGCACTCACCCAGGCTTCTGACAAGATTGGAAACTGGAGGACCACACGTGGAGGTAGGGGTGCTTCTCTCTCTCTCACATACGTGCACCCTCTGGCGTGAGAAAACTGAAGAGAGACAGGGACAGGCGTCTGCAAAAGAGCGAAGACCTAAGCGATGAGTTGGTACCTGTCCTGGTGCCTGTGAGACTGGCAGAGGTGGTCCGTGAAGGCTGGGGCTAGGTGAGCACGGCCCCCCGGGTGGACAGTGTGATACTCCGGTGTCCTTGTTTCACCCCCTCGACCCTACGTTGTCCTCCTCGTGGCCATCAGATCCTGTACCTGCATCCTGTGTGGGGGCGGACCAGGCGTGTGTGGTCTCCAGGGTCAGACCCCCATTCCCCCGAAGTGGCTGCAGCCAGTGGCAGAGCGAGTAAGTTGTGGGGGAGTGGGACTGGCTCTGTACACCCAGGGACAAGTTATGGGAAGGCCCTTGGACTGCCCGGCCCTTCCCGGACCCTGACGCCCGAGGGTGGAGCAGCCAGTGGCACCTAAACGTTAGGAGAGTGCCTGGAAAACTCCAATGCTGAAAGTACGGAGTGGTGCCGAGGTGTGGACCGCTGTCACCTGCAGTGGGGGGAGTGTGGGTTAGTGCAGCCACTCTGCAGGCAGTGTCCCCAGGTCTGCTTACACTAAAGGTAAGCCTTGGGCTGGCCCCAGGTAGTGTTGAAGCCCTGTGCAAGGGGAGCCAGATCCCACCTGGCTAACCACAGTTCAAATCCTGGCCCTAGTAGCTTGAAAATCATGCCAGGCACATGTGCATGTGTGCCCCCAATCCTGACAGGTTGGAGAGATGGAGGAAGGATTGCAGCACAAACACGCCCCACTGGTACACAGGCACGCTCTCTGATTAGTTCACATGCCTTTTGGCAATAAAAACAAAACTCAGAGCAAAACTGTACCCTCTGACCCAGCAATTGCACTGCTGTTCCCCAAGAGAACCTTCCCCAGGGACGTGTGTGTGCGTGCACACGTGCATGCTCAGAGGCAGTGCAAGGTATTGTTTAGTGTTGGTTATAGTCAGACTGGAAGCAACTTAAATATCTAGCAGTTGGGGAATGACTAAATACATTGTAGCATATGTAATATGAACCACTCTGCAGCACAGAGAAGAGTGAAGTTGCTTTAGGGTATAAGCTGTGCTGTTGTAACAAAGTGGACCCAAAATAAAATGGCTTGAATGAAGTAGCTTATTCCTCTTCACATGACAGCCTAGAGGGAGGTGTGGTCCAGAGTGAGTGGTGTCCCAGCTACCTACTACTGCACAAAAGAATAGTAACTGCATTATGAGAAACAGGAATTTAGACAGGGCACAGTGGGGAGGCTTGGCTGGCCTTAGTTGGGGGCAGCTTTCGTCTGGAGGTCACTTTATGTACACGCGTGAGCTCATATGATGAGGCTTATTTTTTTTTTTTTTTTTTTTTTTTTTTTTACATTTATACTCAGTCAAAAGTGAGTGCTTCAGGACCAGCACGTCACATGGTGGTCAAGAAGACTGGGCCCCACACTGCTGA
>NW_006159738.1:2037461-2053667 GCF_000334495.1 Tupaia belangeri chinensis | reverse complement strand
CGTATATGAAGAGGCTTCTCTTTTTTTTTTTTTTTTTTTAGAGAGGTTTTTGCTATAAGGCACATGTGCTCACCAGAAAGACAGAGGAGACAGAGAGACAGAAAGTGAGAAATCCCCCACCCTGGGGTGGGTGGCCGCGGCGCAGTCCCTTCTTCTCCACTCTCCTCTTGGGATCTTGGGCACGTACGCACATGCTCCCAGCGGGTCCAGTACTCTAACCACAGTCGACTACATGGGAGTCCCACGACAAAGCCTAAGTTATGCCAACTGCTGGTCCCAATGAGGTTCGTCTTATCTGGGACTGCTGATTGGAGTGCCTGCCCGTGACCACCCCGCATGACTGGACTTCCGCGCAGCACAGCGGTGGTGGGATAACTGCATCTTTTGCTCCAAGAGTGAGTGTCCCAGCAGTAAGGAGGAAGCTATGTGGCCTTCTGTGACTTGCCAAGAAGTTGAATACTGTCACTTCCGCCACATTCTACTGGTTAAATGAGACACGAGCCTACCTAGAGGGAAGGAATAGAGGCCCCAGCTGTGAGGCATCCTCAGGAGTGGGTAGCTGTGTTTTAAAACCATTGCAGGTGGAAAACTTACCCTGGGACCCAGGTGGGTTTGGTGCGGGAGGGGAGAGTGGGCTCTGCCATTTGCATCACATGACTTCCACCTCTGGTTTCAGGATGCCTGGACCCATAGTCATCATATTCCAGCGGGAGAAGAGGGAGCGGTCCCTTGTAAAAATGCTGTTCCGAATTTGCATATATCACTTCTGTTCGTGTCCTTTTGGCTGGCTGACTTCTCCATGTAGCTGCAAAGGAGTCTGGGAAATACAGGTCCTGGCCATCAGCCATGTCCCAGCTACATCTCAGTGGGGTCCTGTTACTAAGTGGAAGCAAAAAAGAAATATTAGGGACAATGGCATTTTGTAGTACTATGTATGTTTGTATGTGTATGCATACGTATGCACATATGTTTTTAGGTCCGTGTAGAGTATAGACATACATAAATAGGGAATAACATAAGGAAGTATTAGTCAAAGGACACTGTTTTGGTTAGACAAGATGAATTGACAGAGGTCTCTCATATAATGTAGCCTACAATAGTGTAGCTGACAATCCTGTATTTATACGTCAGCGTTCGCCAAGAGGGTAGATCTTATATTAAGTCTTTTCATCACATAAATGAACAGGAGGGCCTCCCGTTGCGCCTCAGTTACGTGCTGCACAGGGGAAGCTGGATCCCATATGGCTGACCAGGGTTCAGTCCTGGCCCAGCAGCTTGAAAAGTACACCAGGTACACGTACCCAGGGTCCTGATGAGATGCAAAATCAGAGGAGAAAGAGTGACGGTGTGACCAGGACCACTGGGGGTGCTTTCTCTCCCTGTCTCTCTAACGTACATGCTACGTGGTATAAAAGGTGACAGTAATAGGGCCAGCCGGTAGTGGGGTGGTCAGGGCGACTGAATCCCACATGGTCAAATGCACCGCTGAGTCCCATGTCTGGCAGCTGCAGTAGAGAAACGTGCTGGATCCCTGTGCGTGCTCCAGATTCCGAGGAGCGTGGAGGAGAAGGGAGTGCAGTGTGGCCTTTCCCCAGGGGGAGGGTGACTTTTTAAACTTTTTCCTTCTCTGTCTCTCTCCAGTGAGTCCATGAGCCCTGTATCAAAAACTAAAAATAATAATAATAGTAGTAATAATAATTAGAAAAGAGAATGGGAGAAAACTTTTGGAAGTGATGGGTAGGTTTATGGCATAGATTGTGGTGATAAGTTTCAAGAACATATACTTACCTCCAAACTCGTGGTGTGTACATTAAATATAGACAGCTTTTTTTTTTTTTAAAGAGAGAGATTTTTTTTTTTGCCATAGGATGTGTGCACTTGCCAGAGAGAGAGACAGAAAGATAGAAAGCAAGAAATCACCCTCCTACCGGGATGGCCATGCCACAATCTCTTCTCCTTCATTTCTTCACGCATGTACACGCACCCAGAGTGGGTTAAGCTGCCTGGTCCGGGATTCCAACCGCTGTTGATCATGTGGGAGTCCAGTGACATAATCATTATGCCATCTGCTGGTCCCATATGGATAGCTTTTTGTTTGTCATTCATATCTCAATAAAGTGTGTGGGTTCTTCTTTTATTTATTTATTTTTTTAAGAGGGTGATTTTTGCTATATAGGGCACATGAGCTTGCTGGAAAGATGGAGACAGAGAGACAGAAAGGGAAAAAAATCACCCCCCAATCCCTTCTTCTTTAGTCTCCTCTCGGAGCTCTGGGCAGTTACACACATGTGCCCAGCTTGAGTTTTAAGCCTCTGGCTTTGAGACTTGAACTGCGGTCGACTACAGAGGAGTCCAGTGACTTAACCATTATGCCATCTGCTGGTTCCATTTTGTTTTGTTAAGAAATACGTAGATACAGAGGCCGGCAGGTGGTGTGGTGGTTAAGGGCGCGAACTCTCACATGACCGATGGTTTGAGTCCTAGACTTGCTTTCTTACTCCTCCCTACTCTGTCCCTCTCTGGTCAAATTATAAGTAAATAAATTAAGTAATTCTAAAAGAGAGAGAGAGAGAGAGAGAGAGAGAGAGAGAGAAATACATAGATACATAGAATATAGTTGAATACAGGAAAGGTCCAGGAGAAGAATGTCATACTTGTTACTATGGGACAGAGGGAGAAGACAGAAAAGGTATATATTTAAAGCAGACTCGAGCCGGGGCTACAGTGTGTTAATTTTTAACAAGGATAACATCTTCACATTTTCCTTGTGAAATTAAATATTAATTCAAACCGAAGAGGGCTCAGTGAGCAGTTGGCGGCTGATTTTGTGGCCTTCCTCTTATCTGTCCTGGTCGGCCCTGACACCAGCATGCGGAGACGGTGCAGGCCCTTTATCTCCCAGGAGCCTCTCGGTCCGGAGGCCCCACCCTCGTGAAGGTTGCGTGCTCCCTCTCCACATGGGGAGGGTTTCCTCTGTTACCCGTTGACATTGTTGACCATAAGAGCTGTCTTGGCACCGCCGAATTCCAAGTGATAATAGCCTCGCTCCACCCAGATAGCTTTCTAATTACAGTGGGGAAGTTACTGACTGTACAGTGGAGAAACAGGTGTTCCCGTCTACCGCCTTCGCCAAGCAGCCCATGTCAACATCGTGGGCCCGCCCCTGGCCTAGGGGTAAGGGAGCTGGGTCTCACGTGACTGACCAAGGTTCGAACCCCAGCCATGGCAGCTTAAAAACCACACCTGGTGCATGTGCGTATGTGTCCCAAACCCCAACAGGACGGAGAAATGGAGGAAAAGGGTTTGTGGCGTGGTCAGGCCCCATCTCGGGCTGCTTTCTCCCTTTCCCTGTCCCCGGCCAGCATCCACATCCTCTAGCAATTAAAAAAAGTTAACATCTTGGACATCGTGTTCCTCTTGACAGAAGTCACTAAGGACACAGCCGCACTTTGGTGGCATTCCGGCCCCGTAGCCAAAATCCAAGCATGAAGAAACCTCAGGCTCACTGAACTGAACTCGTTAGAAATGTCGATGGATGGGACCAGCAGATGTTGTAATGGTTACGTTGCTGGACTCCCACGTAGTCAACTGTAGTTCGAGTCCTGGACCCGGTGGCTTAAACTCGTGCCAGGCACATGTGTGTGTGCCCAAGATCCTGAAAGGAGAGTGGATGGGAAGGGATTGCAGCATGGCCACCCTCCCTGGGGGGTGATTTCTCGCTTTCTGTCTCTCTGTCTCTCTCTTTCTCTCTCTTTCTAGTTAGTGCACGTGCCCTATAGTAAAAACCTCTCTTAAAAAAATATGTATGTTGGGGCTGGCAGATGGTGTGGTGGTAAAGGCGGCTGGACTCCCACACGGTTGACCATGGTTCGAGTCCTGAACCTGGTGCCTTGCTTTCTCACTATCCTTTCTGTCTCTCTCTGGTCAACTTCCAAAAAATAAAATAAAAAAGGACAATGGATAGAATTAAATAATTTTTTTAAAATGTCAGTTGATGGGAACCAGCAGTTAGCATAATGGCTATGTCTCTGGACTCCCACGTAGTTGACTGCGGTTCGCGTCCTGGACCCGGTGGCTTAAAACTCACGCTGGGCGCATGTGCGTGTGTGCCCAAGATCCCGAAAGGAGAATAGAGGAGAAGGGATTGTGACGTGACCATCCCCCCTGGGGGGTGATTTCTCGCTTTCTGTCTCTCTGTCTCTCTCTGTCTGGCGAGCGCACACGCCCTATAGCGAAAAACCTCTCAAAAAAAAAAAAGTCAGTTGATGACAAGGGTAGAGACGCTGTTTTGGACTCGAGGAGACCAGAGAGAAACAAGCAGTAATGCAGGGCTGGGGCCGCCCTGAAGCCACGGTGGAGGAGGACTGCCGGCGAAGAGTCAGCAGGTGTGCGTCTGGAGGGTCGAGGAGGTCATAGCGTTGTATTGTATCGAAGTTAGCTCTCCTGTATTCAGGCCCAGCTGCGTGGTGCAACAGTAATGATAATGTGCTGCTCAAGAGAAGCTGGATCCCACATGGCAACTGTGGTTCAAGTCCCCAGCCCGGTCTGCCTGACATGTATCGGGCACGCACCCAAATGCCCAAGATCAGATGGGCTGGAGGGTGGAGGAAGGAGAGCACGGGTGGCCAGACAGTGGAGGGCACTCATCTCTCTCCTTTCCCCGTCCTTCTGTCTGTCTCCTCCTCGTGCACATGCACACACCCTGTCATGAATAACGAACAATCATTGGAAACGTTTTTGTGTATGAGGTTATTGTACTGTAGAGATATAAGAGAATACTGCTATACCCAGAATATTCAAGAGGAGAGACTCACACTGACTGCACCTACGTGGTGTAGAACAGGAGGGGCGGGTATCGGAGGAAAAGTGCCAAATAGTGAAGATTTTAGGTTGTGGGGCTGTAGTCCCTGTCACAGCTGCTCACTCTGCTGATGGAGTGGTGTAGCCACCATGGACAAGTCTAAGTGGATCGTGGGGCTGTGTTCCAGTAACACTTTATTAATGGGGTCTGTGATTCCAATTTCATAAAATTTTCACAATAGTCTTTAGATTTTTTTTTTTTGGGGGGGGAAGGCTTTTGCTATAGGGTGCGCACTCGCTAGAAAGAGACAGAGACAGAAAGCAAGAAATCTCTCCCCGTGGTATGGCCACGCCGTAATCTCTTCTCCATTCTCCTCTCAGGATCTTGAGCACACATGCACATGCCCCGGTGTTAGTTTAAGCCACCGGGTCTGGGACTTGAACCATGGTCGACCACATGGGAGTCCAATGACATAGCCATTATACCAGTTGCTGATCCCTAAATAAAATAATTCTCAAAAAATATTAAATACTAAGTAACAGGGAATTTGTGAATTCATGTAAGCTTGAGTATTAGGTAGTATTACACTCAGACTTGGTTAGACCCAAGAGCTGAAATGATGCCATGAGAATTCTGTCTCTTACCATCTCTCCATTCTGTCCTGTTTGGCATCATACTTAGGCAGGATAGCCCACTGACAGCCTCGGAGTCACTTCCACCAGATTAGCAAGACCCAGGACAAAAAGAGCATCTCTAAACCAGTCATCCCAGCCAGAGTCCTAGGGGTGACTCTCATTGGTCTAGCTTGAGCTGTGTGTCCAGGTCTGAACCAATCAGTTGCCAGAGGATTGGAGGACACTGATTGGTCAGGCCTGGATCACATAACCACCTTTGGCATGGGCACCTTCTGCTCTTATCCCAAATTTCTGGACTGAGCATTGATTGGAGGTGGCTCTAGAAGGCATAGTTGGTTGCTGTGACCATCAGAGGGAATGGAACCTGGGTAGGAAAAAAATAGAAGTCATTTATTACTCAGGGGTTGTGCCACATGGCCTTCCTTGTTCCTGGTCTCAGTTTTCCAAGCTGCATCCTTGAGACTTGTGTCACTGTAGTTGTATCATTTTAGCTGTCAGACTGTGACCTCTATAATTATTCCCCCGACAAGCAAACTGAAAACGAGCTGCTCACGTTCACCCACCCATCGCCCCTGGTTTTTCCGTCTTTCAGGAGACGCACAGAGTCTATAAGCAGAAGCTGGAGGAGCTGACAGCGCTGCAGACCTCGTGCAGCGGCTCCATCAGTAAGCAGAAGAAGCGGCTCCGGGAACTGAAGCACACCCTACAGAGGTAGGTGGGACTGCAATGCAGAACCCCTCCCCCAGCTCGCAAAGACAGAAACCCAGTGTCATACCGGCCGAAGCAGAGAATAGGAATCTGGAAAATCCCAGGAGGCATCCCTGAATTCAGGGGACAAAGGGCATCTTTAGGGACCAGACATTTCTTCTAATTAATATCCGCCTTCTAGACTGACTCCGCTCCTGGGCTGCCTCTGTGTGGCCACCTCGAGGGCTGCTGGTATCTCCTGTATCATCCGGCCCTGTTGCCTGCTGCTTGCCACCCCAGCAGAATGAGAACTTTTCTCTCCCCATACTCAGCAGAAGTTCTGAGTGTGATCCTCATTGGCTGCGATTGGTCATATGCATATCTGTGAGCCAATCCCTGCAGGGCAGGACTAGCTCATGCACTTGGACCTAGGGAGTAGGACTGTCCCCCTTGACCATATGGAGGTGGGGAAGAAGATGAGAGGAGGTTCCCAGGGGACATTACGGTGCTGTTACAAGTGAAGAGGCTCTGCTGGCCTGATAAATAGTAGGTAGCCTCACAGACTACCTGTGGGGACCTTCCCCACCAGGGCCCCTGGCATTGGGGGTGCTAGGTGGCATTGCTGGGGGGATGTTCTTAAACTGATGATGTAATTCAGTTCCCGAGGCCAGGTCATTTTGCGTCCTGATCCTTAGATTGTCATGGACTGGGAAATCCTCTAGTTGCTCACAAGTCAGGGGTTCAGTGGGTGCTGCGATGTCCCTCATCAGGCAAGAAGCAGGCTCTGAGCACCTGGTCTCTAGCCACTCAGCAGGGCTTCCTTCCATTCCAGGGTTTGTGCTTCCTGGTCAGTTCTCTCCTTGTCGAAAGGGAAACTTAGGGGAGGGGGCCTGATTGTACCCTTGACAGGGAGTGATTGCCCGTTTTGGAAACAGAGGCCCCTTAGTGAGGGGTAGAGAGTGTGGGTGGTTCTATGTGCAGACATCACGTGTGTTGGGAATCCATGTCTTACTGATGGCAGGACTCCAAGTCCCAAGTCTTCTCGGTGGAGGGGTTTCCAGCCTTGGCACACTGAGAACTCTGCTGTGGGGGGATGTCCTGTGTGTGTTTGGGAGTTTAGCAGCACCCCGGGCTCTACCCCCTAGATGCCAGTGAAACCCCAACCTCTGTTGTGACAGCCGGAAGATCTCCAGACACTGCGCGGTGTCTCCAGCCAAGAAGCACTGAGTGACACGCTGGGCACATGTGCGTGCGTGCCCAAGATCCCGAGAGGAGAATGGAGGAGAAGGGATTGCGGTGTGACCATCCCCCCTGGGGGGTGATTTCTCGCTTTCTGTCTCTCTGTCTCTCTCTGTCTGTCTGGCGAGCGCACGCGCCCTATAGCAAAAACCTCTCCAAAAAAAAAAAAGAAGAAGCACTGAGTGAGAGTTGACCCATGGGTTAGCTGTGTAGACCAAGGATCCCTCCCACTCCAAGGGTCTTAAGTCTCTTGGCTAGTTTCCTAGTTCTAAGTTAATTGTCACCCAAGAATACTTTTGGGCTTCGATTGGTTGACTACTCATGCCTGTCTGTCCTTGCAAATCCTCAAGTTATTCCTTTAGAATAGGGGGAACAGGGGCTGACAGAAGGCATGGTGGTTGAGGTGCTGGATTCCCACATGGTCAACCGCAGTTCAAGCCCTCAAAATCACAACAAATAGATAGATAGATAATTTTTTTTTGGATTATTTATTTAATTTTATTTATTCATTTATTTTAATTTGGCCAAAGAGAGATACAGAGAGAGAAAGAGAGGGAGGGAAAGTGAAAAAGCAAGCCACCAGGTCTGGGACTCAAGCCATTGTCAGCCATGTGGGAGTGTCCAGCACCTTAACCACCTGCTGGTCCCTAGACAGATAAATGTTAGGACAGGGAGATGGCCTAATGGTCACGTCGCTGGACTCCCACGTAGTTGATTGCAGTGTAGTTTGAGTCGTGGACCAGCGGCTTAAAATTCATACTGGGCATGTGTGTATGCATGCCCCAAATCCTGAGAGGAGCATGAAAGAGAAGGGGTTGTGGTGTGGCCATCCCCCTGGGCGGTGATTTCTCACTTTCTGTCTCTCTGTCTCCTTTTGTCTCTCTGGTGAGTGCATGCACCCTATAGCAAAAATCTCTCTTTAAAAAAAAAAAAAAGTGAGGACAAAACCAGCATTGGGGGACCAGCAGTTGGTGTAATGGCTATGTTGCTGGACTCCCATGTAGTCGACTGCAGGTTCAAGTCCGAGACCCGGTGCCTTAAACTCACACCAGGCACGGATGTGTGCGTGCCCAAGAACCTGAGAGGAGAACGGAGGAGAAGGGATTGAGTCATGGCCATCCCCCTGGGGGGTGATTTCTCGCTTTCTGTCTCTTTCTTTCTGGTGAGTGCAAGCACCCTATAGCAAAAGCCTCTCAAAAAAAAAAAAAAAAAAAACACCCTCAAAAAACAAAAAGCCAGCATTGCCTGTCAGAACCCGTTGGCCTGTCTGATGTCAGGGCCAGTCATGGTCCTGGTGCTGACAGCGGTGTCGCTCACAGCATTCACTGTCTCAGGTAGCCTGACCTTAGCCCACTCCTCAGGTATGGGCACCGGGCAGGGAGGTTTGGGACTTTCCCAAGATCACAAAGCCCCAGGGAGCCAGCATCCACCCAGAGTACTGCCGAGCACCCCGGCTGCGAGAGACGTTGGGGTACAGAGCAGGAGGGCAGTGCCCAGGGCGTCCAGAGTCTTCCTTCCCCACAGCCTGCCCCTGGCCTGCTTCCCCACCCACAGGTACAAGCGCCATGCCAGTCGGGAGGAGGCGGAGCTCGTCCAGCAAATGGCCGCGAACATCAAGGAGCGGCAGAATGTCTTCTTCGACATGGAGGCCTACCTGCCCAAGAGGAATGGGTAGGAGCCCTCCCACCCCTGCCACCCCTGGTGCTGGGGTTCACGGGGCCCCTGCTGGGGTGCAAGATTGAAGGGGAGGGGCAAGCCAGGGAAGGGTAGAGGAGACTCCCCGCTTTCCTCCAGGAGCCCTGCTGTCGGCTACATTTCTGGGAGGGCTCTTGTGAGGACCCTGCCACTCAAAGGGTCGTGTTAGGGCCTGGCCCTCCTTGGGCTCCCTTTCTCCCTTTCCATTGTGCTCATTCTATTCTTTTTTCCTTTTTTTTTTAAAGAATTATTTTATTTTGGGGATCAGCAGTTAGCGTAATGGCTGTGTCGCTGAATTCTCATGTAGTCGACCTTGGTTTGTGTCTCGGACCCGGTGGCTTAAACTCACGCCGGGCATGTGTGCGTGTATGCTCAAGATCCCGAGAGGAGAATGAAGGAGAAGGGATTGCGGCATGGCCATCTCCCCTGAGGGGTGATTTCTCGCTTTCTGTCTTTCTGTCTCTCTCTGTCTCTCTGGCGAGCGCACGTGTCCTATAGCAAACCCCCCCCCCAAAACAAAAAAAAAAATTTTTTTTTTTATTATTTATTTATTTATTCATTTATTTTAATTTGACCAGAGACAGACACACACATAGGGAGAGGGAAAGTAAAAAGGCAAGCCACTAGGTCTGGGACTCGAACCATGGTCAACAATGTGGAAGTGTCCAGCACCTTAACCACCACGCCACCTGCTGGTCCCTGTATATGCATTCCATTCTTAGCAAGCCTTCTCTGCACACCAACCCAGCTGCTTAACCACTCTCACAGTCTCTTCCTCGGCAGTTCTGGGAGAGGTCTCAGAGCTATGGGACAAGCCCAAAAGAGAATCCTTTTTAGTTTTTAAATATAAATTTTTTTAAGAAGTGTATTTATGTGTTTTTTTTTTTTTTCATTACAAGAGGTACTGAGCGACAGCACTCTACCAGGGTCTTCAGGCTGCACCACCCCAGCCCAGCTGCCCTGGATCATGGCGCACCATGTGCCCAGGTGCTCACAGAGGTCCTGGCTGTGGGTTTGGTTGCATTACTGCTGCCCTAGCACCTGGCTCTAAGAATCCTTTTAATATATATATTTTTAAAAGAATGATTTTATTTAACTTTATTCATTATTATTATTATTTTTAATTTGACCAGAGAGAGAGAGAGAGAGAGAGAGAGGGAAAGCGAGAAAGTAGTCCACCAGGTCTGTGACTCGAACCACGGGTGACCCTGTGGGAGTCCAGCTCTTCTAAACACCATGCCACCTGCCAACTCCAAGAATCCTCTTAATTTTTATTAAAAAAATTTTTTTGTTGTAGAGTTTGTGTGCTCATTGGAGAGAGATGTGAAGGCAGGAGTGAGGAATCACCCCGGGGGGGATGCATATGCCACAGTCCTTTCTCCTCTCAGGATTTTAGGCCACGTGCCCGTGTGGCCTGCATGTTTTCCAAGCCTCCAGGTTTGAGACTCAAGCCAACTCGGCCACGTGGATCTAGCCCCTTAACCACCATGCCACCTGCTGGCCCCCAACAATCAGTTGACCTAGAAAATGTACCTCCACTGCCCCCTCGTTAGGCAAGACTTAGTCACATGCTCACATCTTGTGGCGAAGGAAGCTGGGAAATACGGTCTCTAAGCCAGTGGAGGGGGAGACATGGGCCAGTCGTAGATGTCATCTGTCACGTTCTCCAGTTCGTCGTCCTCACTCGATGGGGGCCCGTTTGACCACTGAGCTGAGCACCCACTCTAACGTCAGAGCGAGAGGGTGGTGCTTACCCACTTGCATGTTTTTGACGGGTTTGCTCTCTGGCCTGTGAAGGAATGCGGCCCTCACTGCTCTTTTTTTCCAGCCTGTACTTGAACCTGGTCCTCGGCAATGTGAATGTGACCCTCCTCAGCAACCAGGCCAAGTAAGTGTGCCCAGACCCCACTTGGCACAGCGGGACCCTTGCCCTCCCCACTGAGCTCAGGGAAGACGGGTCCCAGCTGAGGTTTTTGCAGAAATGGAAGAACCTGATCCGCCGGGGCGCTGGCTCTGTCTTTCTAACTCTGGGTCCTCCTCAGGGGTAGAGCACTTAGAGAGGTTTCCTTCCTTCCTCTCACAGAGAGGAGAAATGGCCCCTCTCCTGCTCCGCGCCTATCACACCATTTCACAGGGAATGGGCATTTCTGCCCACCCCGAATCTACCCAGTTCCAGGTGAAACTGAACCGTGGCGTTTCTGCCTCAGCAGTTGGGGGAGGGAGGAGAGCCCATCTGCCCCAGCCTGTCCCCAGCACAAGCCAGACCCCCAACCCAGGAGTGCGGGAACCTCGAGCTCTCTTTGCCCTTTGCCCTAACTGGACCTCACCGAGTCAAGGCCAGGTCTCTCCACCACTGGGAGCTGAGGTCCTCGTAGGGAGCTGGACAGACGGGGCGGGTGGGATGGGAGCAATGCGTGAGCTTTGCCGGGGCGTCTGTCATGGCAGGTTTGCCTACAAGGACGAGTATGAGAAGTTCAAGCTCTACTTGACCATCATCCTGCTTCTGGGCGCGGTGGCTTGTCGGTTCTTCCTCCATTACAGGTACTGGGCGCGGCGGCAGGCGGCCGTGAGGAGGGGCCCACAGGGGGCACCCCGAGGGACCCAGGTCTTTCCTCCTTCGGCAGCATTCAGTGTGACAGAGTCTGGGGGTGAGCAAGCTATAAGAGTCTGGGGCTGAGAAGATTATTTCTCTCTTCTCAGCCCCGTCCTCCCTACCTCCATTCGAGAAATACGGATTAAACAGCCACTGGGAAGGCCTTCTCCGGTGGTAGTTACGGAAGAGCCCCCGAGGCACAGCCACACGAGGGACTGTAGTGCGGCTGCACCTCGAGAACAGGCCCTGAGCACAAGGAGCCAGACACAGAGGCCCCAGAGCGAGTGAGGCCGTTGATAGGACGCGTCCAGCCCAGGCCGGTCTGTAGAGACAGAAGGCAGATCGGTAGATGCCAGAGGCCAGAGGAAGAGGGAGAGTGACTGCTGTGGAGTGGAGAGAATGTTCTGGAGTTTGGAGGTGGTGATGGTTGCATGAAGCTGTGACTATTCTAAAACCCACTGAACCATTTAATTTAGTTGCCAGAGGATACCTGAGCTTGCCAGAGAGGGACAGACAGACAGCACCCCGAACGGAGCATGGCCCCACTGCCATCCCTTCTCCGTTTCTCCATCCTGCCGAGACCCAGGGCATGCACACACGTACAAACGGCTATTGTCGAAGCTGTCAGGGCTGGGATCTGGGCCGCAGTTGGCCCTGTAGGATCTAGCTTAACTGCTGGACGTGGGTGGGCCCTGGATTGGATCCTTTGTAAGGGTGAATTTTGTGAATGTGAATTATATGTCAGTTATGAAAAAAGAAGAAAAGAGTCAGCCAGACTGCCTGGTTAAGTTCTGGCTGAGGCCGGCTAGCTGGCCCCTTGGGTGGCTTCCCTCTAGGAGCCTGTTTCCCCATCTGTAAAATGAGGGCGACCGCAGCCCCTACTTCTCAGGGCGAGTGCTCCCTGCCTGTGGGGGGTGCAGGCCAGCGCCTGGCACACAGCAGAGCCCTGGAAAGCAAGCTGCCATTGTTCGGGGAGGACAAGGCCATCAGGCTGGGCAGGGGAAGGCCAGGGGCCAATGGCGTGCTGCCCCTGCTCGCAGGTTCCATTTCTCCCTCCAGCCCCGAGTTTTCTGCCCCAAGAGGAGGCCAAGTGCAGTATGGGCATCCAGCCCACCCGTCAAGGGTTCATTTCCTGGCAGGCGCTTGGCTGGGAGGCCAGCTGCTGGTCTGGCCACTCGAATGTCCCAACAAAAGCTCTTTTAGGCCCTGGGCCCGTGCGGCCTGCTCCCTGGACCTGGGCTTGGCCCATTTCCAGGAGGCCTGCGGTTGCACACAGCAGTGGTGCCTGCCCATGGATTCTCTGGAAGCGGGTAAAAAGTTCTTTTTTCCTTTTATTTTTTTCTTTGTCAGAGGGCACGTGTGCTCACCAGAGAGAGAGAGAGAGAGAGAGAGAGAGAAAGGGAGAAAGCACCCCCAGTGAGGCGTGGTCACATTGCAATACATTTTCCTCCGTTTTTGATCCCATCAGGGTTTGGGTCGTATATGCTATATTACAAATAGTACGTTTTCTGTTTTTATTCCTATTAGGCTGGTCTCTTGGGCTAATGGCTGACCACACGGTTCACATCCAGCCACTGATGGCTTGTAAAACCGTGTTAGGTGTATGTGTCTGTGTGTACCCAGTACCCTGGCAGGACGGAGAGATGGAGTGGAGACTGTGGAGTGGCTATGCCACTAGGGGGCGCTTTCTCTTCCCCACCTCTGGCAAGTGGAGTGTACTCCAGCAATTTAAAAAAAATGCCCTGTTGCCATCCACCAGAAAGTTCTCATCAAAGAGAAAAGACTTCTAAGAGGTAGGGTGCTCTGGGCTGAGTGGTGGAGCGACTTGACAGGCAGGTAGGATTCAGGCAGAAGGGTGAATTTGGGCCCAGGCCTCCCAGTGGACCAGTGGAGAGAGGGTCAGACCCCCTCTGCCTTCCCAGGTTTCCAGAAGCCAGGCCTGCACAGTGGACAGCCCTCAGGCTGGTTTGCTGCCCTGCTGGGGTGAGAAGGGGAGGGCTGTCCTGGTTCTTATGTGGGCTCCCCTCCCTGGGTCTGCCTTTCTTTGTGCCAGGGTGACAGACGAAGTCTTCAACTTCCTGCTAGTGTGGTACTACTGCACCCTGACCATTCGGGAGAGCATTCTCATCAGCAACGGCTCCAGGTAACTGGGGGCCTGGCTTCTGGGGGGCACAGAAGGCGTCAAAGGGCCATCTGTCATGGAGGGAGTCACGTTGCACTGACACCCTCAGGCCGCACTCCCTTCCTCCCTGCGGGGCCCTGGGACTGTCCTGACTCGGAGGAGGAAGAGCGCGTCTGCTGGTGAAGCCACATCTCTCGTTATGGGAAAGTATTGCCAACCTAACTGGGTTAGCAACGCAGGAAATGCGTTTTCTCATTAAAAAAAAACTAGCACATTGTGTCTAGCTTCAGGTCAGGCTGAGCCCGGGTGCTCAGATAATGCCATCAGGACTGGCTTCTCTCCACCTCTCCCCTGCCATCTGCTCTGTTGTCTTTATTCTCAGGCTCCGCGTAAACACCTAGAAACCCCAGGTTCAGTGGAGTACCATTCTTGTATCCAGGCACTGGGGCTCCTGGGCTGGGTCCATGTGCTGACTGGGCCCTGAGTGAGCACCATTTCTAGAGAATGCACTGCTGTGACTGGCCAGGCTGGAGCCTCACATTCACCCCTGTAGCTGTCATCAGAAGCATGGAAGCTGAGTACCAGGATCAGGATTAGAACCACATGGCTGGCCATATGGGATCCGGCTGCCTTAACCACCAGGCCGTAGAGCCAGCCCCTGGAGGCCCCGCCTCTCAACACCACAGTTGGATGAGGTTTCCACCTTCTTGATCTCATTATAATTACTCACCAATTTTTCTTTTTTTAAGAATTATTTTATTTCAGGTGGCATGGTGGTTAAGGTGCTGGACTCCCACGTGGCCAGCTATGGTTTGAGTCCCGGACCTGGCGGCTTGCGTTCTCACTTTCTCTCTCTCTCTCTCTCTTTCTCTCTTTCAACTCTGTCCTTCTCTGGTCAAATTAAAAAAAAAAAAAGATAAAGTTAAATAAAGTAATTCTTTTAAAAATTATTATTAATTAATTAGTTATTAATAATTTGACCAGAGAGGGACACAGAGCATGGCTGTGGACAGGGGAGGTATCAGAAGCAGGAGGGGGGATCCCTCCGGGTGTGGGACACACCAGGAAAACTGCGGTGGTACTAAAGGTGGGGGTTGGAGGCCCAGAGCCAGCTCTCCCTACCCTGGAGTGCAGCAGGAGCGTCTCCGTGGTTGGTGGAGTCCGTGCTCTGATGGGGACACGGGAACAGCTGCCTCTGTGCTTGTTCGTGGCTTCGTGTGTGGGCCTGCTGTTGCCTGCCCCTTTGCTGTTCATCACACATTTACGGAGTATCCCCTGAGAGCCGACCCTGAGCTGGGCACTGCGAGCGTTTTGGGAAGCACCCACAGAGATTGCTAGAAAGGGGCTTTCATGGCACGTTTGCCTCAAGGCCTGTCCGGCTGCAGCAGAACCATTCCCAGGCCCGTGAGCCCCTGCTGGCCTGAGGAGGGGGTTCACAGGAGGAAGTGCAGTCTGGAACGGAGTGATGGGCCAGATCTTCTAATTGTGCCGTCTTCTAGAAGGACGACCGGAGCTCTGACCGACTTGTGGGGGAGGGGATGAGCAGGTGGGCTGACTCTGGGTGACTAAAACATGTGAGTCACTCTCAACATCTGTTGGAGAGTCAGCCTCATCCTCCCCCAGCTCCTTCTCAGAGCTGATTTCGTCTGGGGCAGGGCAAGGAGAGCCGTATGAGGTTTGCGCTCTGGTGTCGCCCCTACCCAGGCAGTAGCTAGGAAACCACGCCAAGAACGCCTGTGAGGCAGCCGGCGGTGGGGCAGGAGTGGTCCAGGGGCCCAGCTGAGAACTGCACCTCTCTCATCTCTGCAGCCTCCAGGCCACCCCAGAGTGCTGGGTTAGTGCTCAGTGAGCACCCCGTGGGCTTTGTTGAAATGAATCAAGCCCGGGCTTTGCAGTGAGGTGGGTCCTTGGGGCCATACCGGTGCCAGAGACTGGAGCTGAACCATGGGTACTTCCTGGAGGCGGCTGCCTGTTTTGGTGTGATGGAAACCTGAATGGGACAGGGGGTGTGGCCAGAGAAGCCGGCCTGGTGCTTAGAGATCTCCAATGCAGCCTACCTGTGCAACGAAGCTCATTAGCGCCTTAGCGCCATGCAATAAGCACAACTTCCAAGCACATTTTGCAAATGATGGAAACACACCCAATAGGGACCAGGTGTAGAAGAGGATGTAGGGGCATAGACAGCTCAGAAGTTCAAGGAGGCGAGGACTGCAGCAATGTCATGGTGCCCTTCCCCTCCAGTTCCCTACCCTGTTTCCCTCGAACTTCCTGCAGGCCAGCCCAGCTCACACACCACTAGGTCAGTAACCTTGGAGAAGAAAACCTCTTCCTTCGCCCCAAAGCCAGCCGGAATCTTGAGACTGGCTTCTGATTGGCCAGGCTTGTGGCACACCCTGACTTCCGAGCCAATCATTGTTGCTGGGGGGCAGCACGG
>NW_006159738.1:2031255-2033830 GCF_000334495.1 Tupaia belangeri chinensis | reverse complement strand
CCCCGCCTCTCAACACCACAGTTGGATGAGGTTTCCACCTTCTTGATCTCATTATAATTACTCACCAATTTTTCTTTTTTTAAGAATTATTTTATTTCAGGTGGCATGGTGGTTAAGGTGCTGGACTCCCACGTGGCCAGCTATGGTTTGAGTCCCGGACCTGGCGGCTTGCGTTCTCACTTTCTCTCTCTCTCTCTCTCTTTCTCTCTTTCAACTCTGTCCTTCTCTGGTCAAATTAAAAAAAAAAAAAAGATAAAGTTAAATAAAGTAATTCTTTTAAAAATTAATTAATTAATTAGTTATTAATAATTTGACCAGAGAGGGACACTGAGCATGGCTGTGGACAGGGGAGGTATCAGAAGCAGGAGGGGGGATCCCTCCGGGTGTGGGACACACCAGGAAAACTGCGGTGGTACTAAAGGTGGGGGTTGGAGGCCCAGAGCCAGCTCTCCCTTCCCTGGAGTGCAGCAGGAGCGTCTCCGTGGTTGGTGGAGTCCGTGCTCTGATGGGGACACGGGAACAGCTGCCTCTGTGCTTGTTCGTGGCTTCGTGTGTGGGCCTGCTGTTGCCTGCCCCTTTGCTGTTCATCACACATTTACGGAGTATCCCCTGAGAGCCGACCCTGAGCTGGGCACTGCGAGCGTTTTGGGAAGCACCCACAGAGATTGCTAGAAAGGGGCTTTCATGGCACGTTTGCCTCAAGGCCTGTCCGGCTGCAGCAGAACCATTCCCAGGCCCGTGAGCCCCTGCTGGCCTGAGGAGGGGGTTCACAGGAGGAAGTGCAGTCTGGAACGGAGTGATGGGCCAGATCTTCTAATTGTGCCGTCTTCTAGAAGGACGACCGGAGCTCTGACCGACTTGTGGGGGAGGGGATGAGCAGGTGGGCTGACTCTGGGTGACTAAAACATGTGAGTCACTCTCAACATCTGTTGGAGAGTCAGCCTCATCCTCCCCCAGCTCCTTCTCAGAGCTGATTTCGTCTGGGGCAGGGCAAGGAGAGCCGTATGAGGTTTGCGCTCTGGTGTCGCCCCTACCCAGGCAGTAGCTAGGAAACCACGCCAAGAACGCCTGTGAGGCAGCCGGCGGTGGGGCAGGAGTGGTCCAGGGGCCCAGCTGAGAACTGCACCTCTCTCATCTCTGCAGCCTCCAGGCCACCCCAGAGTGCTGGGTTAGTGCTCAGTGAGCACCCCGTGGGCTTTGTTGAAATGAATCAAGCCCGGGCTTTGCAGTGAGGTGGGTCCTTGGGGCCATACCGGTGCCAGAGACTGGAGCTGAACCATGGGTACTTCCTGGAGGCGGCTGCCTGTTTTGGTGTGATGGAAACCTGAATGGGACAGGGGGTGTGGCCAGAGAAGCCGGCCTGGTGCTTAGAGATCTCCAATGCAGCCTACCTGTGCAACGAAGCTCATTAGCGCCTTAGCGCCATGCAATAAGCACAACTTCCAAGCACATTTTGCAAATGATGGAAACACACCCAATAGGGACCAGGTGTAGAAGAGGATGTAGGGGCATAGACAGCTCAGAAGTTCAAGGAGGCGAGGACTGCAGCAATGTCATGGTGCCCTTCCCCTCCAGTTCCCTACCCTGTTTCCCTCGAACTTCCTGCAGGCCAGCCCAGCTCACACACCACTAGGTCAGTAACCTTGGAGAAGAAAACCTCTTCCTTCGCCCCAAAGCCAGCCGGAATCTTGAGACTGGCTTCTGATTGGCCAGGCTTGTGGCACACCCTGACTTCCGAGCCAATCATTGTTGCTGGAGGGCAGCAGGGCCCTGATTGGCTGGCTCTGGGTCATGTGTTGGGTCCACCCAACCACCTAGACTGGGATGAGGGGATGCAACGCCAAAGCAGAGGCCGGAGAATGGGGACAGACAGACAACACAGCCAGTGTCTTCTTCAGTTCTAGGATGTCTGAGATCACGTGAACTTTTCTAGTGAGCTCGTCACAGTGCCTGGCTGGAGCTGGCGTTTATAGGAACCTGTCCTTGGGCTCAACAGTAGGGGTGGCGCACATGGGAGGGACCGGCTGTGTGGAGGCCATGGGCCCCTCGCAGTCCACATCACCCTGAGCACAAAACCAGAAGCGGCCGAGGCTGAAGACAGCAGGTGGACGTCAGCACATGGCGGACAGGAGGAAAGTGGCCTGAGAGGGGAGTGGCACCCTCCCCTGCACAGTCCCCAGAGACCAGGGCAGGCTGTCCCTACGTTTTGGCTGTGTATGTTGTCACTCTACCTGGGGCTCCTACTGTCTCCTCATAAAAAGCCCACAAGCCCCTGTAAGCTTTAATTCTGTGACCTACCGGCCCGGAGACTGACAGCTAATCGGTGTAGTTTTTGATGGGGGGTGGGGTGATAAAGTTTCTAAAATCGATTACGGAGACAGTTGCACAACTCAGTAAATATACTAAACCCCACTGAATTGCACCCTTTAAGTGGGTGAATTGTATACTGTCTGAATTATATCACAGTAAAACAGTTATATAAACACACCCGTGCACAAAGCCCTCCCAGAGCCCTGGTGTGCAGACGGACGATGGGGCGCGTGAATGCCGGCCTGGGGGGGCAGGGCTCGGCGGC
>NW_006159738.1:2001861-2030964 GCF_000334495.1 Tupaia belangeri chinensis | reverse complement strand
CCTGGGGAGGAAGTGCTCTGGCCTCACCCGACGCCGCTGAGCTGTGCTTATTGGTGGCATCTGTCAGAGCCAGGCTCCAGGCACCGTGAGCTGTGAAATTAGAAGCTGCTGCTCAGTCAAGCTTGTTGCCGGAGCCTGCGTCTGGCTCAGGCCGCTCCCAGACAAGAAGAGGGCATCTCTCGGGGCACTTTGAGGAGTAGGACAAAGGAGCGTGAGGCTTGCCAAGATCTGAGGGCTCGTGCGCAGCTTTGCAGAGTTCTGGCGAGGCTGCGGAGACCTCTTGGTCGCTCTTCAAGCTGAAAATCCTAGGGTCTGGCCAGCTGCCTTTGTTGTTAATGGGAGCCGGAGATGCTCTTAGACTCTGACAGGCAAGTCTGGGATCCGTGGGCTGGGGAGGGAGATGCTGGGGACAAAGAAGTAGGTGGACATCTTATCCTGTCCCCAGGGACTCGCCAGGCACCTGCTAGCCCCTCCGTGCCGGGAGCATCCAGACTACAGCCACTCCCACCAGCCATGCCTCCTGGATGCCAGCTCACACCAGCCTTTACTGAGTGCCTTTTGTCTGCCTGGTGCTCTTGGTGCTGGAAATACAGAGCTCCAGAAAACCTGACCCCTCTAGTACCCCTGATGCACGAACGGGCTGTTGTTTGAACAGTGGATGGGTGGGACCAGCAGTTGGCCTAACGGCTACATCACTGGAGTCCCATGTAGTCAACCATGGTTTGAATCCCAGACCCAGTGATTTAAACTCACGCCAGGTGCATGTGCGTGCGTGCCCAGGATCCCGAGAGGAGAATGAAAAAGAAGGGATTATGAGGGGCCATTCCCCCTGGGGGGTGATTTCTCGCTTTCTGTCTCTTTGTCTCTGTCTTTCTGGCAAGCCCATGTGCCCTGTAATAAAAAACCTCTCAAAAAAAACCCCACAGTGGATGGGTGTCCATAACTGTTCTCTGGGCCATAGGAGAAGAGGTGGTTCGGGTCTAGTCCCTGCCCCTGAGAGGTGCATATTCTGGTTGGAAGGTTTTAAGACCACCACAGCTTAGAAAAACGCAGATTAAAACCTCAAGGATGCACCAGTTTTCATCTGACAAGATGAAGAGAAATGTGAAAATGTCGGCAGGTCGGTGAGGGTTGGAGACCAGACGCTCTTGCATGTGCATGGGAGCGTCGATGGGGATGGCTGTTTAGGGGTCATTTGGCAAGGATGCACACACCTCACCCAGCTGTCCTGCCCCCAGCCACCGTGGAGAAAGCGTCATAGCACTAGGGGACTTCCACGGGGCTTCACGACAGCACGAGATCGATAGTGACAGGTACGCTGCGGCAGAGCCACGTCTTAATGTCACGCGTCACTTACCTGTGACAGATCTGTAGGTACCGGCCTGACGGTTAAGACAGGGACGACAGTTGCAGGATGATTTCAGTTAAAAAGAAATTCTAAGCCAGCAAATCAGCAGCCCCCGTGGTTCCCCTTTGAGTGAGTGGCAGCACCATGGACCCCATCCCTGCCACAGCCCTGTCTGTTCTCTCCCAGGAGAGACTTCTGGAAGGATGAAGGTTGATCACTGTCTCCCGGTCCCTGATCCCCACTGCCCAGTCCTTGGGAGGAAGGAGCCTGCAGTGTGCAGGGCACGTTTGGCAAAGCGCATCACCGCCACGCATCTGGGTAGCTGCTACGGAGGGGCCGGGCGGCCCGCTGTGGCCTGGGACAGGTTTCCTCCTTAACCCCCCTCGATGCCAAAGATGGTGATAACCAGCTCCCTCCCCCTGCTGTGGATTGAGAGCCCCGAGCTGCAGCCTGAGACAGGGTCCCCACAGCGTCTGGATCGTGCGCGTGAGCCCAGGCCTGGGCAAGGGCTCCTGTGACAGCAGATGGGCCTGGGGCGCACGGTCCCAGGGAGATGTGGTGCATGGAGTCTGTCACGGTCCCGCACCTGCACGTGTGTAGCGTGTGTGCGTGCACGTGTGTCCAGCACATTCATTGAGTAGCTGCTCTGAGCCTGCTGTCCCAGAGACATTGGTGAACAAAACAGACACGACCCCTGCTCTTCTGGAGCCTATATGTGGGTGGCAAGGGGGCTCAAAGAACAAATGAGAAAAAATACGGGTAGTTGCAGAGAGCAGAGAGACATCAGAAAGAAACGGGAATGGGCCCAGGGGGGCCGGTGGGCTCTTTCAGACAGGGTGGTCATGGAAGGTCTTCTGGAGGAGGTGACAGGGTCTGGAGCTGAGTTTGCACTTGAGCCAGGCAGGTAGAGGAGAGCGAGCACAGGGCCTGCTGGTGTGCCAGGCTGCCCTGACAGAGGACCCCGGACCGGTGGCTCCCACCGCAGACAGCCATTCTCCACAGGAGGGAGCTGGGAGCCTGAGGGTGAGGGGCTGGGAGGGCAGCTTTCCCCTCAGGCCGCTCTCCCACCTTGCGAATGGTGCCTCCTCGCTCCTGCTCACGGGGCCTTTCTGTCTACACTCCTCTGGTGTCCCTTCCTGGTGACACCAGTCCTGCTGGACGAGGGCCTTGCCTTTGTGGCCTCATTTGGCCTGATTACCTCTTCGGCTCTTTTTTTCCATTAAAAAAAAATTCCGGGACCAGCAGTTAGCATAATGACTATGTCGCTTAACTCCCATGTAGTCGACTGCGGTTCGATTCTTGGACCCAGCGGCTTAAACTCAACTCCAGGCACGTGTGCATGTGTGCCCAAGATCCCGAGAGGAGAATGGAGAAGGGATTGCAGCGTGACCATCCCCCCCGGGGGATGATTTCTCGCTTTCTGTCTCTGTCTCTCTCTTTCTGTCTTTTTGGTGAGTGCATGTGCCCTACAGCAAAAACCTCTCCAAAAAATAAATTCCTAGAGAGTGCACGTGCTCCCTAGAGAGAGGCAGAGAGGGAGGAAGCACCCCCTAGGGGGTGCTCACACGGCAGTCCCCTCTCCTTCGGTCTCCACCTGTCAGGATTTGGGGGTATGTGCATATGTGACTGGCGTGTTTCTTAGGCCACTGGGCCAGGGTTCCAACTGGTCAGCCAGGTGGGGCCCAGCCCCACTAGGCCATGGGACCAGCCCCTCGATGACCTCTTTAAAAGCCTCATCTCCAAATCTAGTCACATTCTAGGGTACTAGGAGGTTAGGCTTCCGCATAGCAATTTGGAGGACACAATTCAGCCCGCAGCTGAATGGCCTGAGGGGGCAGCAGGCCTGGCAAGTTCCAGGGGAGAGCCAGCAGGATGTTTGAGGCCTCTTTGCACCAGAGAGGGACAGGCCAGGGGGCTAGGCAGGCAGGGCTTCAAGGCCTGGTGAAGTTAGGACACGCTCGGAGGGTCCCAGAAGCCACGGGAAGCCTAGGAAGGGTGGGTCTCTGGGCTCATCTGCAGGTGGCTGGGGTGGAGGGTTGTACGGGTCTGGGGCAGAGATGGGCAAGAGTGTGGCTTGGATCCATTTCTGACTCTGGGTCCACAGAGCGGGCCCTGCCCATGTCCCTCCTGCCTCACCCCCTTTTCTTCTCTCCTTCTCCCCAAGAATTAAAGGCTGGTGGGTGTCTCACCATTACGTGTCCACGTTCCTGTCCGGAGTGATGCTGACCTGGTGAGTCACCCCTCCCTGCCCCGTGCCCCACCCAGGGCCTCCCCAGGGGGCTGAGGGCAGGCTGCTGCATTAGGGGTCCCATCCAGCCGGGGAGGCTTCCAGGGCTGTGGCCTGGGCAGGCTTTGTGGCCAGGAAGAAAGTGTAGCTTACGCTGGTCAGAGTCCAGCAGGGGCCCCGCCCACTAGCAGTTTTCCCAGGACTATTTCATGTCCCGTGTGGCCTAGGGCAGAGGCTGGGGCAGAGGTGACAGGCACTGCCAGGCCGGAGCGAGCTTCCCACAGGGTCACTGTGCTAAAGGCGCCTGCAGGGGAGCTGGGGAGGTTGGAAATTGGAGGGAGCACAGGCTTCGGAATGCCCACACGGGCTCCCCGGTTCCAGGATGGATGATAGATGGACCCCCAGCCTCGGGGACCTCGAGGACCCTATGGGGACGGATGTCTGGCCTCACCTCTGTTTCTCTTGCCTTCTCTCCAGGCCTAACGGACTAATTTACCAGAAGTTTCGCAACCAGTTTTTAGCTTTTTCAATTTTTCAGAGTGAGTGTCTCTTGTCCAGATTGAGGGGGAGGGTCACGTTCCCTGTGCCCTCACGGAGGGGGGCCCTCAGCTGGGACTGCTGTTTGCCTGCGTGGATGGGAGACAGGAAGAGGGGCAGACCAGCCCTCGGTGTGGGGAACCTGACCCTCACCTGCCTCCTGGGCCCCGAGAGGCGAGTTCCTCAGGTGGGAACTGGACCGGTGTGGAAACAGTAGTGTTGGGGCACTCACCTCACTTCTGTTGGAAATAAATCCGCAGAATGGGCAGAGGCGTCGTTTTCTCACTGGGGAAGAACAGCTCTGGTGTGACTACAGCAGGTGGGCCCAGGGCTTGCCCCTGGGCGGGGCCTGAACTGCTGGGGACAAGGAGGGTTTTATCTTCCACCATGACCCTGTTTGTTCTTTTTGCGTTTTATGCCTTGTGCTAGTTGCTTTTTCAAAAAATTGGGAACCAGCAGTTAGCGTAATGGCTATGTCGCTGGACTCCCACGTAGTCGACCGCGGTTCACGTCTCGGACCCAGTGGCTTAAATCTCACGCCGGGCGCGTGTGCGTGCGTGCCCAAGATCCCGAGAGGAGAATGGAGGAGAAGGGATTGCGGCGTGACCATCCCCCCTGGGGGGTGATTTCTTGCTTTCTGTCTCTATGTCTCTGTCTGTCTAGCGAGCGCACGCGCCCTATAGCGAAAACCTCTCCAAAAAATTAAAAAAAAAAAAAATAGAACTCACGGGACCAGCAGATGGTGTAACGGTTGTGTCGCTGGACTCCCACATAGTTGACCTCAGTTTGAGTCTCAGACCCAGTGGCTTTAACTCACGCCGGGCGCGTGTGTGCATGCCCAAGATCCTGAAAGGAGACTGGAGGAGAAGGGATTGCGGCATGGCCATCCCCTCGGGGTGGTTTCTCACTTTCTGTCTGTCTCTCTGGTGAGCAAATGTGCCCTATACCAAAAATCTCTCAAAAAAAAACAAAAAAAACTTATTTCTACATAAAATCCTGCTTTAAACAAATACAAATATGTAGAGCCAAGAGGAGAAATTGTACATAATTCCACTCTTAGGGGTAATCCAGGTTAATTAAGAGCTATGTCCTTCAGACATTTTTATTCATAATTACATGTCTGCAGATGAGGAGTCTTCAGAAAGTTTGTAAAAAATACATATTATGGGAACCAGCAGTTAGCGTAATGGCTATGTCGCTGGACTCCCACGTAGTCGACAGCGGTTCGTGTCCCGGACCCGGTGGCTTAAAACTCACGCTGGGCGCGTGTGCGTGCGTGCCCAAGATCCCGAGAGGAGAATGGAGGAGAAGGGATTGCGGCGTGACCATCCCCCCTGGGGGGTGATTTCTCGCTTTCTGTCTCTATGTCTCTCTCTGTCTGTCTGGCGAGCGCACGCGCCCTACAGTGAAAATCTCTTCAAAAAAAAAAATACATATTATGACAAAACTATACATGGGCATCAACATTTTTTTGCACCAAATAAACTTATACTTTAATTCCATTGTCCCCTGGGGTCTCCTTATATGTATTGCAATGTATATATATATTTATTTTAAAGAATTATTTAACTTTATTATTATTATCATTATTATTTTCCAGTTTGATCAGAGAGAGACAGAGAGGGAGGGGAAGTGAGAAAGCAAGCCACCAAGTCTGGGACTTGAACCATGGTCAGCCATGTGGGAGTCCAGCGCCCTTAACCACCACGCCACCTGCTGGCCCCTGCAATGTGTATATTTTTGCAAACGTGGGATCTTCCTGTACACAGGGTTATAGTTAGCGCCTGCTTTCTGACAGCTTATCGTGGCTGTTTTCCCACGTCAATACCTTCTCGTTTTTGGTACCCATAAGGTGCCCCCCTCTGTGGAAGCACTTCGGGGTGTCTCAGTGTTGCACAGACACATCTTGCATTCCAGCATCTATTGAGTGCCTACTGCATGCCTAGGAAAACTCTAGAGGTCTCAAATTTGATTGGGGCTTTGATGGATCCTTATACCTCTGAGCCACCTTTGTGTTCTGGATAAGGGATAAGGAGGGCTCAGGTCAGAGTGTGTGTGTGTGTGTGTGTGTGTGTGTGTATACATGTGTGTGTGGATCTTGGGGGTGGGAAAGGCTTGTAATCCAGGTATCCTCTGGCCAGTGAAGACCCACCAGCCTGCAATGTTTGCTAAGGTCTGTTGGACTTGGGGGTGAGGGGAACGGGCGCCCTTTCCTCTCACTGGGCACTGTGCTCCCCCTGCAGGCTGCGTCCAGTTCCTGCAATATTACTACCAGAGAGGCTGCCTCTACAGGCTGCGGGCCCTGGGTGAGAGGAATCACCTGGACCTCACAGTGGGTGAGTGACCATCGGCCCCGGGGAGGGGCATGCACTGGACCTGCCAGCCCCCACTGGGAGCACATCCTAGCAAGAACACGACCCGCCAGGCAGCAAAGCCAGGGCAGCCAGCCTGTTGGAGTAGCTTTTCAGTTCACCATGGATCGTTTCAGCTGACACGGCGAGGCCCACTGAGCACCGGGCCCTGGTGCTGGGCCTCTGTGTCCTATCGTTTGTTTTTTAATGGCCAGAGGGGAAAAAAAGCGCCCCCCCCATGGGGTCTGGTCATGCCCCATTGACGGCATGTTATACATGTAATATATCTACATATCAGCAGCGTTCACAAAGTTGGTGGACCTAAAAATACTTGTGAAAAATGAATATCGTGTACAATTTACACATGGATTTCTATTTTTTTGTACCAAAATAAATTGTAAAAATAACTTTTTGTGGGACCAGCAGTTGGCGTAATGGCTATGTCGCTGGACTCACATGTAGTCAATCACGGATCGCGTCCCGGACCCGGTAGCTTAAATTCATGCCAGGCACATGTGCGTGCATGCCCAAGATCCTGAGAGGAGAATGGAGGAGAAGGCATTGCAGCGTGGCCATCCCCCCTGGGGGTGATTTCTTGTTTTCTGTCTTTCCAGCGAGCGCATGTGCCCTATAGCAAAAACCTCTCCGCCCAAAAAAACTATTATTTTTATTTATGTATTATTATTATTTTTTTAAATTTGCTTTAGGGCATGTGCACTCACTAGAAAGAGACAGAGACAGACAGAGAGAAAGTGAGAAAGCAACCCACCAGGTCTGGGACTTGAACCACAGTCAGCTGTATGGGAATCTAGTGCCTTAACTACCATGCCACCTATTGACCCCCAAAATAAACTTTAATTCCATTTTCCTGTGAACATTTTTGCAGCCCCCTCATATAGAGGTGTATAAACATGTACACAAGGTGCCTAATCGGGAGTTTGGAGAGGCTCCCTCCCCATCTAAACATTCAGGGGAAACTGCTTTGATAAAACCCTGCTGTCTTTTAAGATGGTCATTTTCATCCAATTGCTCTAGTGTGGGCCCTACTTTCAGGACTTGACTGAAAATAGTTCATTCAGGGCCAGCAGGTGGTGTGGAGGTTAAGGCGGCTGCATCCTACATGGCCAACTCCACAGTTCAAGTCCCAGACCTGGCAGCTTGAAAATCCTGTGAGGGCCAGTGGGGAGCAGGTAATGTGATTAAGGCACTGGACTCCCACATGGCCAACTGTAGTTTGAGTCCTGGATCTGGCAGCTTGGTTTCTCACTTTCTCTCTCTCTGTCTGGTGAGGGTATGTATCCTGTAGCAAATTGAAAAATAATGATGATAAATAAAAATTAAATAATTCTTGAGTCTGGCAGGTGGCGTGGTGGTTGGGGGCACTGGATTCTCACATGGCTGACCGTGGTTCAAGTCCTAGACCTGGTGGCTTGCTTTCTCGCTTTCCCTTTCTCTCTGTTTCTCTCTGTCTCTCTCTGGTCAAATTGAAAAATAATAATAGGGTTGGCAGGTGGCGTGGTGGTTAAAGGTGCTGGGTTCCTACCTGGCCGACCATGGTTTGAGTCCTGGACCTGGCGGCTTGCTTTCTCACTTTCCCTTTATCTTTCTCTGTCTCTGTCTCTGTGTAATCAAATTAAAAAATAATAACAAATGGAGGGGGCCAGCAGCTAGTGTGGTGGTTAAGGTGCTGGACACTCCCACATGGCTGACCACAGTTCAAGTCCTGGACCTGGTGGCTTACTTCCTCTCTCTCTCTGTGTCTGTCTCTCTCTGGTCAAATTAAAAAATAAATGAATGAATAAATAAAATTAAATAAATAATTTAAAAAATAACAAATGGAATTAAATAAACAAATCATTCTTTAAAAAACAAATCTTCTAAAAGGAAAATCACACCAGGTGCATGTACACACTTGCCCGAAGTCCCAAGACGAGACTAGAGAAGACGGGATTGTGGGGTGGCCGTGCCCCCAGGAGTGATTTCTCTCTTTCCTTCTCTTGTCTCTCAGTGTACATGCCCTATGGCAAAAATCTTAAAAAAAAAAAAAAAAAGAAAATCAAATCGGGCATCCAGACAGCCACGATAAAATGTAAAATCTGTGCAAACTGTAGACGTAACTGAGAGCCCAGTGCCCGTGTCTCGTGAGTGTCATCAGCCTGCTGGGCTTGTGGTGACTTGAGGGGTGAGGCCGGGTGATGGGCGCTGCTCCTTGTCTGGATGTCTCTGCACATGGGGCACCCTGCCTGGCTCATCTTAGGTGACTGGCCGGGCGGGCAGTGGGCGTGGAGTGGGGCCGGGGAGCAGCTGAGCCCTGACTCCTCTCTGCCCCTCCCTCCTCCCTACAGAAGGATTCCAGTCCTGGATGTGGCGGGGCCTCACCTTCCTCCTGCCTTTCCTGTTCTGTGGCCATGTGAGTGCCCCTGGAGTGTGTGGGGGTCCCCTGGTCAGTGCCGAGCCCCGGGACAAGGTCTTCAGGCCTCCCCCTCCTTCAGGCTGGGCCTCACAGGGGGCTGGGGCATGGATCAGAGTGCCTGAGTCTCATTGAGGGGGTGTCTGTGCACCTGATGGGGGCCCTGAGTGGGTCTCGGGGTCTCAGTGACACCTTCTTCCCCAGTTCTGGCAGCTCTACAATGCCGTCACGTTGTTCGAGCTCTCCAGCCATGAAGAATGCAAAGAATGGCAGGTATGGGGTGTGTGTGTGTGCGTGTGTGCGCGTGTGCGTGCCTGTGTGCGCATGCACACATGTGGGAAGGAGGCCCCCGGGTCAGCTCCTTCTCCCCATTGCTGGAGCCTGGGGAATGGTGTGAGGGACTCAGGAGGCCGGGAGCCCTGCAGAGATCTCTGAATCCCAAGGAGGTTCACCCCATCAGTGGCTCCCCAGGACTGCCTGAACCTAGGACTCGCTTCTTTACCCCATGTGCCCACATCTCTGCCTCGTGCGGATTGGGGGGTAGCCTGGGCCTGCAGGGCCTGGCCAAGGGTGGGCGGGCACCTCAGAGGGTAGCTGGCCCAAGCATCTCCTCTCTTCTCCTGCCTGCCTGCTGCTGCCCTGGTCCCGGGCACCTCTGCTAACCTGGATACTCCCAGGTGTTCGTGTTGGCACTCACCTTCCTCGTCCTCTTCCTCGGCAACTTCCTGACCACACTCAAAGTCGTGCACGCCAAACTCCAGCAGAACAGAAACAAGACGAAGAAGCCATGAGCCATGGGACTCTGCCCCTCGGGCCGGACGTTAAGACTGCCGGGGGTGCCAGTGGGCACCTGCTGTCCAGCCCTCCCCGGCAGGGCCAGGGCAGCGGCCAGCGTGGGCCAGCGGCTTGGCTGCGCGGGTGAAGCCCTGGGCCCAGCAGAGAGGAACGTGCGCCTGCTGCCCGCACAGTATTAGCCACCCAGCCGCCCTATTTATGATGTATTTAATACCTGGTCCTCCCAGCCTCCCTGGAATCCGAGGCCTTCCCATTGTGCTGGGCTGTGGCTAAGATGGGTCAGTCTTCCTGCGGGAGGGGCCCAAAGCCTCAGGGAGCCCCTCTGCCCACTCCCGTCACTTGAACCCCTCACGCTGGGGTTCCGATGTGCCTCACCAGGGTTGAATCTGCGTCGACTGCTCCTTACCAAGTCCCAGGGGTGGAATGAAACCCTTTGGCGTCCTGTGGACCCCCTCCCGGGCCACTCTGCTTTTGCTGCGAGCTCCCTGCTCCTCTGACCTCTGCCCCCCCCGGGGTGGAGGGTCATTTACGTCCCGGGAGAGCCCGTCTAGGCCTGCGCCTTGTGCTTCCTGAGCCTGCAGTCCCCCTGGACCTGGAGAGCTGTTGATGGTTGTCCCCAGGCTGGCAGGTTTCCAGGAGAGCCACCACCAGAGGGCGCCCCAGCCTCTGTTCCTTTGCCGAGGGCATGGCCGACACAGTAAGTTCAAGTTCACTCCCATCCTTCGGACACCCTCCCACTCTTGCAGCTGGCTGGGACTTAGCCATGAAGAGGTCACCCCGCCAGCACCATCCTCCCTCCACCGCAGGGCTCCTGGGGGGCCGAGCAGGCTCTCCATCTACCTAGAGCTGGGTCCCCAGTCTGTAGGGGTGAAGTTCTGCCCCTCCCAATACAGGGGCCTCAGCTGCCTGTAACTGTTTCCCTGAGACCCAGAGAGCACACTTCATAGCTAGTGCCCCAGTCATGCTTGTTTGACCTTCCAAGAAGCTGTAAAATTCTCAAATTGGTTATATTTTTTAAATATAAGGTATCCATTTCTCCCCCCACACCCCCAGAGAGTCCACATAAAAAATCTGGATTTCTGCTTTCTCCAGAAAGGTGGAAACATCTGGTGACATTCCCATGGGTGGGGGGAGGTGAGTGTCCGCTCCAGTTTGCCACATGCCCCACCACTCCCTTTTATCCCTGTCCCGCTCACTCACTCAGGGCCCCCACCTGGCCCTTTTTAGACACTCGGGTGTGTCCTGGATCAGGACTCAGTCATCGTTTTCTGTAGAGGACCAGATGGTCTCCGGTCTCTGTGGCAAGGACTCAAAGTTGTAGGCAGAAGCAGGCAGTGCAGAAGTGAATGGGCATGGCCGTGTTCCAATAAAACTTTATTTACAAAAACAAGGCGTGGCAGCTGGGGCCCACAGGCCGCGGTCGGCTGAGCTCAGATTGTTCACCCACAATGTCTTGGGTTCTGTGAGGACCAGAAGTCCCTGGCCGACTCCCCAGGGCATAGCAGGCCTTGGGGAACCCAGGTAGAGTGGGGGTGCATGTGAGAAATCTCTCCCTGACACTGACGTCTGAGAGGCTCAGGCCTGGCTGGGGCCCCAGCACCAGTGAGGGGTGAGGGGGCTGGCCTGCAGCCACCATGCCACCTTGGGTAAGCTGGCTCCCAGGCTTGCTTCTCGGGTGTGCATTAGCTCAACCCGGACCTCCCCAGAGGCGGTTCGGGACTCGGAATCGGACCAGTTTTGAAGACCGCCCTGCGTGGGCAGGGGCTGCTCACAGTCCTCCGAGGCAGCAGATGGTCTCAGCTCCCAGATGCCACATGGTGGCAGGAGCGGGCCGAGAGGGACAGGCAGGTAGTCGGGCGTCCGTCTACACCGGCCAGGCCTGTCCATTTGCAGATGGGGAAACGGACCCGGTATCCGCCCAAGAAGTCCCAGGGGCCGGGGCATGACCATCCCGACCCTCTGACAGTGGGGGCGGGCGGGATGGCCCTCCGGTCTGCGCCTGCGCACACGCTCCCGGGTCGGGGCTGCGGCTGCGGTCCCCGATAGGGCTCGCCCGGGCCGAGTTCCTGGGGGAAAGGAAGCTGGAGGACGCAGCTGCCCTATCTCGGCAGCCCCGGGAGCGGAACCGGGAGCGTCCCCATCTGCCCACACACCGGATGACACTGCGTTTCAGGCAGACGGGGAGCCCATGGCTGGGAGGCCAGGATGAGGACAAATGCTGGCCTCACGGGAACAGGCGCCCTCGTTCTCACACGCGTGTGAGCCTGGACGTGAGTCTAGTCGGAGCCCCAGCCGGGCGAGGAGACAGTTCCAGAACGTTCTCAGAGTCCCGCCCAGGCACTGGAGAGGCGGGGTGGGCAGGTTCCTGGGAGCGGTCTGGGTCTGGGCCAGTCACGACAGCCACCGGCCTGTCACAGCAGCACGCAGGGCCGGCGCTGCTTCTGCCGCTGGGCTTTCTTCAGCGCACTGAGCGCCACCTTGGCGGCCTCCCGGAAGACGTCCTCCACGTTCTCCCGAAACTTGGCGGAACATTCCAGGTAGAGAGCCGCGCGGATCTGCTGGCAGGCGCTCAGGCCCTGGGAGGGGGTCGGAGGGGCTGGCGTTAGAGGAGGGGCCTGCAGTGCAGGCCCTGGAGGCCTGACCACAGGGACTTGGGGGTCTAGGGGTAGCTTTGGAGGCTTCGGGGTGGAGACCTCGGTTTGGGCCCCTCCCCAGTGTGGACAGGACACGCCTGCCTGGTGCTGGTGCTGCTGCGGAAGTCTCCACCCAACCTCTCCAGTATCAGGCGGGGAGGGGCTGAATGCCAGGAGCGGGGCTCGAACTGGGCTCCCAGGCCTCTGAAGAGCTCGAAGCCTTGGGGTGGAACTCCTTTGTATTCCCTTTTTAAAAAAGATTTAATTTATTACTATCTTTATATAATTATGTTTCATTTAACTTTATTTATTTATTCATTTTAATTTGACCAGAGAGGGATAGAGAGAAGGAAAGGGAGAGAGCAAGCCACCCAGTCAGGGACTTGACCCGTGGTCAGCCATGTGGGAGTCCAGCAACCTTATCCACCACACCACCTGCTGGCCCCAAATTTATGGTTATTTTAAAAATTTGCTATAGGGCATGTGCACCCACCAGAGAGAAACAGAGAAAGAAAGAAAGCTGCCAGGTCCAGGACTGGAACCGCGGTTGGCCACGTGGAAGTCCAGCACCTTAACCACCATGCCAGCTGCTGCCCTCCCTTCCCATTCCTTTTACTCTGTTTTCCCATGGCTCACTCAAAGCTCCAGGATTTGGATCTGCCTTCCAACAAGGGCCTGCTCATCTAGCCCCCTTGGGTAGACGGATGGGGCTGGAGTTAAGAACAGACTCTAGAGCCAGAGAGACTGAAGTGGGTCCTAACGCCACTTCAGGCTGGCTGTGATCCAGGGCAAGCTGCTTACCTCTCGGGGGCGCAGTGTCTCCCCTGTAACTAGATGTTAACAGCACCTGCCTCAGTTATGAGGGCTGCAGGACAGGAAGTTCATGGGCTGTCCATCTTAGTATCTTACAGTTCTTAGAACCCTGCTTCCTTCGGCTCCCAGAGGCCCGAGGCCTAGGCCCCGCACCCAGGACCCCGCCTGGCGGGGCAGGCGCAGCCTACCTGCATGTAGGTGATGGGCTCCAGCTGGGCCGCGCGGAGCTTCCGCAGCTGCTCCTTGTCCTTCCGCAGGTCTGTCTTGCAGCCGATGAGAACCATCGGGGTCCCGCGGCAGAAATGGGTGACCTCGGGGAACCACTGAGAGAGGGGGCAGGGCATCAGGGCAGGGTTGGCCTGAGAGTCCCACCCCCAGGACTGCGGCAGGCTGGGCCTCACCTTGACGAGGACATTCTCGTAGCTGGTGGGGTTCATGACGTCATAGCAGATGAGCACGAGGTGGGTGTTCTGGTAGGACAGGGGCCGCAGGCGGTCGTAGTCTTCCTGCCCTGAAGCCAGACAGCAGGTGGGCACCCCTCCCTGTCCACCCCGGTCCCCTGTGGGATTCAGTGAGCTGGGGGCGAAGGGACAGGGTGGGGAGGCTCACCAGGCGACTGTGCCTCTAGACCTGTTTGCTTCCTGATCCATAGAACAGGTGGCAGCCAGCCGCCCTGGACGGTGGCAGAAAGGACATGGCATTAAACCGTGCAGCGCTCAGAGCTGGGCCTGATAGGGTCAGTGCTGGAAAACTAGCAGTTCTGCCCAGGGTGCCTGTGCTGCCCTGCAGCAGGGCGCGTAACGGGCAGACCTCCAGAGTCAGACCGACGAGGGGAGGGACGGGTGCCCCCAACACCCAGAGGCTCCTGCTTCCTGGGTTGATGGGTTTGGCTGAATTCCTCCAGCCTGTTCTTGCAGACGCCAGGAGGAGGGTGGGGCCGGGGTGGCATGGGGTGGCAATCTCAGTAAGCACCCTCCTCACGGAGCCACCCCCCAGCTGCTGCAAGTCAGACTCAGGAAAATTTCACCGCTGAGGCTGGCTTTACGCATGGCAGGTTTTGTTTTTTAGCCTTTTAAGAATTTTGTGGTAACTTTTTATATCGCAACAGGGATGCAGCGACTCCGCTTCTCAGGGCAAGTGCTTACACTCGGCCCCACTCGCTCTGTCTGTATGTAAACACTGCTGTTTGTCCCAGCCACCCGAGAGGTCACTGCAGACATTCTGTCACGCCCGAGGGAGTGTTCGCTCGGGCCAAGCAGGTGCTTACCCACCACACAGGCCGGAACTTGGCCCACACGAGCCCTCCCAGGCCATATTCAGATTTTGTCCATTTCACCAAGTGCTTTTAATTTTCATGGTTTTGCCATAAGGAGCGTGCACTCACCAGAGAGAGACAGAGAGGGGAAGTGAGGAGTCACCCCAGAGGGGACGGCCATGCAGCAGTCTCTTCACCCTTCTCTCTGGGTTTGGGGCACAGAAGCACAGGTGCCTGGATGACTTCCCAGCCACTGGTTCCAGGACTCGAACCACAGCCACCCATGTGGGAGTTCAGTGCCTCGACTACCACATCACCTGGTGGTCCCTCACCAAATGTTCTTTTTTTTAAGGTTTTAGTTATAGGGCATGTGCGCTCACCAGAAAGACAGAAAGCAAGAAATCACCCCCCAGGGGGGATGGCCACACCTCAGTCCCTTCTCCTCCATTCTCTCGGGATCTTGGGCACACGCCTAGCGTGAGTTTAAGTCACCAGGTCTGGGACTCGAACCACGGTTGACTACATGGGAGTCCAGCGTCATAGCCATTACGCCAACTGCTGGTCCCCACCAAATGTTCTTTATTCTCATCTGGTCCAGTCCAGCAGCTGGCCCAGGGTTACATGTGGCACTTAGTCACAGTGCCCCGGGATGTTCTAAAACCCCCACGAGAATAGAGAGCCTTTCAGGCCCACCAGGAGCTCCCCGCCTCCTCCACAGCGAGGCACTGACTTCCGGCCCCTGAACCAAGAGCACAGCGGACAGGAACCCACACCCGGCTGACCCTGGGCCCGGCTCCTCCGGGTGCCCAGGTAGAGCACTGTCCTCCATTCCTGCCAAAGGCCTCTAGGACAAGCGGCCTCTGCTCTGAGCAAGCCACGTCCTGCTCCTGTCCCCACCCCGCTGCTAAGGACAGGGCACCCTCTCCCTTCTCCCAGCTCCCCTCAACCGAGGGACCCAGATGGCCCTCTGCCAGCTCCACCACTGGACAGTGCTTGAGGTCACAGGTTCGAGTCCCAGCTGTGAAGCTTGCTTGCTTGCTGGGGCCTCGACTTAGACGAGGCAGCTGTGGGAGCCTTAGTTTCTCCACCCAGAACAGAACCCACACCCCCTCCCCGTGGCCAGCCAACACGTGGCCACCACAGGGTGTGCAGTGACTGAGAGCAGTGGTGACGCTGATGGCTGGGCCAGGAAGACTGTCCTTGCTGTCCTTCAGCCCAAGATCCACGACACTGGAGAAGGGGTGAGGCCTTAGACTCAACGTCCCCCTCACCGCGGAGCTGGAGAAACCCTAGTGAGACAGTGGGAAACTGGCCCTGAAGTGATTCCAGCCCTTCTCCTCCCCCCTCCACATGCGTCCTCAGGTTGTCCCCTCTGAACCTCTACTTCTAGCTAGACCTGTGCTGTCCCTCAGGGTGGCTGTGCACCCCAGGTGGCTGTTTACATGTAAATTAGCATTAAAATGTAGTGATGTGGTAGTTAAGGCATGGAACTCCCACATGGCCAACCACGGTTTGAGTCCCAGACCTGACAGCTTGCTTTCTCACTGCCCCTCACCCTCACCCCATCTCTGGTGAGTTCATAAGCCTTATAGCAAATTAAATCATAATAATTATAATAAATAAAATAAATGATCCTTAAAATAAAATTTAGGGTCCAGCAGGTAGCATAGTGGTTAAGACACTGGACTCCCACGTGGTCAACCACAGCTCAAGTCCCGAACCCGGCAGCTTGAAACTCACATCGGGCATGGGTGCATGTGTGCCTAAAGTCCCAAGAGGAGAATGGAGGAGAAGGGATTGTGGCATGGCCATCCGCCTGGGGGGTGATTTCTCACTTTCTGTCTCTGTTTCTGTCTCTCTAGCGAGCACATGTGCCCTATAGCAGAAAATCTAAAAAACGTTCAGTTCCCAGTTGTACTAGCCGCATTTCAGGTGTCTAACAGCCACATGTGCCAGTGGCTACCTTAATGAGCAGCGCAGGTGTGGGACCGGTTCCAGGAGGTTCCAGGACTCGAACGACAGTCAGCCACGTGGGAGGCCAGAGCATTCTGGACAGTGCAGCTCTAACTGCTGGCTGCTCCCAGTGCGATCCTCGTCCAAGTCCCCAGTGGTCTCTTGTGCCACCTCTTCCCGGTTCCCAGTCACCCCTGAATGAATCCATTCTCTCCACCTGGCGGCTGGATGGCTCTTGAGACACAAGTTAGCTCCTGCCCCTCTTCTGTGGGTACAACCTTCGTCGGCTCCCTTCTCCACTCTCCTCTCGGCATTTTGGGCACGCACACACATCCGCTTGTTTTTCAACCTGCCAGGTCCAAGACTCGAGCTGCAGGGTGGCTATGTGGGATCAAGCGTCTTAACTACAATGCCACCAGCTGGCCCTTCTTTTTTTCTTTTAAAAGCTTTATTCCTAGCATTCTTCTTCTTCTTCTTTTTTTTTTTTTAATTTACCAAAGAGTGCGTGCACTCACTAGCAAGAAAAAAAGAAAGCACTCCCCCAGTGGGGTATGGTTATGGCATACCCTCTATTTCTCCTTCCCATGGGCATTTTAGACGTTTAGGCACATGTGCTCCAAAGCTGCTGGGGCCAGGATTTGAACCGTGGTTGGCCATGTAGGATCTGGCCCCCTCTGCATATGGCTCTAACCTCTGCACCACGGGACTGGCCCCCAGGCTTTTAATGTTTAAACACTCAGACTAACCATTTCTATTATTTCCCTTTTCAGGGTAACTGCCTCCCTCTGCCTCCGCCTTCATCAATCCAACACCTTACCTCTACACAGTCTGTAGCGTGTTTTTCTCCATATAATTAGAAAATCCTTCATTACGACCCAGTATCAAAGGGGAATGAGGAATACCTCATTCCTTCCATTCCGTACAGAGAAACAGGTCCACAGAGCTGAAGTCTGCTGCCCGAGGTCCCTGCTCAGCCCCTGCCCACGAGTGTTCCCTCTGCTAATACGTGTTACCCCCGTTTGTGCAAATGCAGGTTCTGGGCCTCTAGGATTGCAGTGATGGCGTTTGTAACCCCGCCATAAATACACAGGGGATGTCACAACACTTATGGAAAAACGTTATCAAAATACAAGTTTATTTTGGCGCAGAAGTGACTTTGAAAAGCATGCACAGTTCTTTGACAGTACACACCTTCCAGGGATGCTGAGCACCCCTGGCATATCCTCACTCCATCGCAGGGTGACGGCGCGATGGCCGAGTAGCTGAAACATGGCCCCGGTGCGTGGATCACCTTTTTACTTCTTACATTGCGGGTTTAAATGACCCGGCCTCAGAGAGGCCTTCCCTCCCCACTTTCCCGCTCCCTCCCCACCCTGGCTGTCTCTAGATCTGGCCCCTGAGGATTCTGTTCCTGCACCTACCACAATTTATACTTAACTGTTTACTTGTGTACCGTCTCCCCCACTGCCTATGAGTACCGTGAGGGCAGGGGCCACGTCTGTCCTTAAAGATCCTTCCCGTGGGGCCAGCTGGTGGCGTGGTGGCGAAGGGCGCTGGACTCCCACAAGGCTGACTGTAATTCAAGTCCTGGACCTGGCAGCTTGCTTTCTCTCTCTCTCTCTCTCTCTTTGGTCAAATAAAATAATTATTTTAAAAAATCCTTCCTGCACCCAGGAGACAGTCAATGGTGGTTAATTGCAGTCTTGGTGCTGTTCAACTCTTGCCAAATGAGCAGAGACAAGGTTGGGATGCACCCAGTGGGCTTTGCGATCGCGGCCCCGATGGCTGGAGGACGCGCCATGGCGGTGAGTGGGAAGTCAGGCTGCAGTGGGGACGAACAGGCTGGAGGCTCTCACACCTCGCCCATCCCTCGGGCCTCCGCCTTGCTGTGCTCTCTTCTAGAAGGCCCTGTGCACAGCACGCTGGGCCCCCTCCTTTCCTTCAGGTCTCTGCAGGAATGTCACCCCCTCCGAGGGACCTTAGGCAGCTACTCGGAAACAGCCGTCTCCTTTGCAGACGGTGATCGTGACCCTGGCTTACTCTGTAGCGCCCATCAGTACCTGACACAGTATCGTACCCCTGACATGGGGGGCCGACTGTGTACTGCACGCTCTCCTGGTCCCCGGACGCAGGCGAGCTCATTGACTGCTGAGCAAAGAACAAAGGCATGAGCGGACGAGTAAAGCCTAACGTGGTCTCCGGCTTCACACCTGCTCAGTGTCGGCAAGGCCATGTTGCGTCCTGACCTGGGCGGTAAGCCGAGAGGGGAAGTTCCTCCTGTAACAGCCCAAGTGGCAGAGGGGGACCTCTGTCAAGGTCGCAGACGGGCGCCCTGTGAGCTGAGCGCCAGCTCGGCCCCATGCCAAGGTCACCTGCCTACCAGGCCACTCTAAAAGCACCAGCTCTTCCAGGAAGCCTTCCTCTGTGCTCCCGTCTGGGAACTGACCTGTGGGCCTCAGTTTCCTCATCTGTGAAGTGTGGGAAGCAGGAGAGCCTTGATGACAGTGACAGTAAACGTGGTTAATGCCGACAGTGTTTACCCGGAGGGCTTCGTCCTTATGCCAGGCCCTGTCTGAAGCCCTTCACCTGCTGCGGACTCGCTCATTGTTCAGTGACCCGACCAGAAGACGCTCTTGTTACCTCCATTTTACAGATGGAGAAACTAAAGCACAGACAGGTGAAGTGACTTGCCCAAGGTCACACAGCTAAGGGGGGGCTTCATAAATGACAGGACCACAGGTGGGACGACTGGGGTGGCTTTCTCCCAGCCCACCCCAGAATCTGGGGGCAGTCCTTACCCTATGTGCCTTGGGTGAGGAAAAATCATTGCTAACACAGCCATCTCAAGAAAGAAGGCCTCCCAGACCTCAGCTCTTCCTCCAGGTTGCCTTCCTGGCTTGACTCTGCCATGCTCGACTTTCCCCAGGATTCCGTGTGGGTGTGCAGCCGAGGGGCTTCCCTGTGCTTCTGGCCCCACACCTCCTGGGGAGGGGTGGAATGTATTGGATACCTTCTCCTGTAGGAGTGAGAGGGCCAGGCTCCTGCTCACGTGCACTCTCCAGGCCTATTTTCTTATCTGGAAAAGGCGGCGACACCCTGCCCCTGAGGTGGGCAATGAGAGGACCTCACGCTGGGCAGTGCCAGCAGAGGTGAGAGCCTGCCACTGCGGTACTTCCAAGGGAAGTTAAGCCCAAAGGGTGAGGGTTCTAATCCCACAGCTTTAGGGGGCCTCCCAGTCACGAGGTGCTGCTGTTCCCCTCCCCGGTTTACCCACAATGATGCCAAGGCTTAAAGGAGCCGAGTCACCTGCCCAAGTCAGCCTCTGCAGAACAGGCTTAAGAGGTTTAGTGCGCCCTGGAGTTAGGTGCAAAAGGAGGCGTTTGTTTCTGGCCAGGAAAGCTCAGGGCCCAGGCGCCCTGCAGCCGGACGGCCTGAGGTTGGCGGTGCCTGGGGCTGGCCGGAAGCTGGGCTCAGCCTCGGCCTCACGTGGGCTAATTCCTCTGTGGGATGGGCTCTGCCTGCAGGCCTTTCAGGGCAGGGGTCTCAAAGGCCCCAGCTGGGGTGAGATGTCCTCATGGTTCCATTCTCCATGGAGGACACACCAGGGCTGTGGGTCCCAGCTCCCCTGGGCTGGGCGTTGGTCGGGCACAGGCAGTGTGAGAAGGGGAAGCTGCCAGAAGAGGAACCCGCTTTTACTAGCTGCTATGGCCCACCCACCTGTGTCTCCTCCCTACAGGCAGGAGTAACGGGGGCTGGGGCTGCCCCGGCTGGGCATGATCCATGTTTTTCTTTTTTAAGAATTATTTTGTTTAACTTATTTATTTATTTTAATTTGACCAAAAAGGGACAGAAAGAGAGAGAGAGAAACTGAGAGAAAGCACTCTACCAGGCCCGGGACTTGAACCACAGTCGGCCATGTAGAAGCCCAGCGCCCTCATCCGCCATGCCACATGCTGGCCCCTCGAGGCCATTTCTGACCCCAGCGTCAGCTCATACAGATCTCCTGTGTTGGTAGTTGCTGGGGCTCATGACACCCCTCGTGTCCCTGACTTGGAAACCCCTTTGTCCCCCACTTTCTCCTGTCCCCTCTCAGGCTGGGATGGGACCACAGCTCCCCGTCTCCCTCCTGTGCAGACCCCCAGCCCCAGGGCGCTCATCCCTCGGCCGACGCCCACCTCGCCCCCGCCTCCCTCTGCCCAGGAAACATCAGACCTCACCACAGCTTCCTGCCTCTGCCATGTGGGGCGGCCCGCCCTCCCTGCACCTCTGAGCACAGGCCCCATCCACCCTCCTGATGCTGCGGTGTCTGTAACTGCTTCCGCAGGACGGCGACAGTGGCCAGACAGGCCCTCCACGCAGGCCCCGGTGGGCAAAGTCCTGGCACTGCCCAGGGCCACTTGGTCCTAGGTGGGGAAGAGTTCAGCCTCCCAGGGGCCACCTTGTCCCACAGCTCTGTCACCGCGGGTAGGAAGAGGCTCCCCTCCCCCTCTAGATCTAACTTTCTAGAACCTTCTTTTTTTCCTTAAAGTTGATTTATTTGCTATTGATACTTCCGCAAGTAAGAAAGACAGCACCCCCAACGGGACCGACAGCCCGATCCAACCCCAGCCTTTGCCAGCTCTGAATCACAGGCATAACCTGGTGTACTCAGGGGAGCTCCGGACTTGGACCGAGAACCTTCCATGTGGGTTGGCCTTGCAGAGCACCAGTATAACTCCCCTTCCAGAACATTCTACAATCTTGACTGGGCTCATCCTTAGTGCGGCCATGCCGCTCTCCCCCTCAGCCTCCCTTTCTCTGGTTGGTCACTGGCCACCCTTTCCTGCCAGGTCCTGACACTGTTTCCCCGGCGGGTAGAGACAGGGCGTCCCCATGTTTACTGGGGGCCCACTCACACCTCAGCCACTTACCAGCCTCACTTGACGACAGCTGCCATGCTGGCCAAGAGGAACGGCCCGGCCCTCTCATGTCACTCACTGGCCAGGGACTTTCCCCACTGAGCAGTCTTCCCCAGTCACCGTGGACACCCTGGAGGGAGCACCCCGACTTCCCCGAGGGCTGCCACACTGACTGTGGGGCTGGCCATCCCCTGAGGACACAACGTGGGCACAGCCCCAGTGCTGGTGCTGTTAGAGTCGTAGGGGCTGCTGTCCCCTCCCGCAACCAGGGCTGGGGCAGTGAAGAGCTCGATGGGTCTCAGACTCCCAGAAATCACAACGACAACACGGACATGCCCGAACCAGAGTCGGGCCCCTAACGCAGTAATCTGACTCAAGCCTCACGACCATCTTAGCTCTGATAAGGAAACCGAGGCCCGGATGGCCCGGATGCTACTCGACCCAGGTGGCAGGACGTGATGGATGAGGCCACCCGGCTTCCGATGACCCTGGCAGAGGCCACCTCCGTCCCTCCACCTGGAACTGCCCGCACAGTCTACTCCGACGTGTTCTCTAAGCATCTTCCTCCGAGCAGCACCTGGCCCTGAGGTGGTCCCTGCCCTTGGTCTGACCGGGGAGGCCACCTGGACAGTGAACCCCGTGATCTGGTGGGCGAGGAGGAGAGAGGAGAATGCCTGGACGCTCCCAGGCCCCTGGGGTGCTGTGCAATGCCTCTGCCCCACCAGCACGCCCACAGTGGGTTAGGGACCTGTCCTTCCCTGCTCCGGGCCATGCCTCGGGGGTTCCTCTGAAGCTTTCCCTTCCCCAGCTCACCTAGACCTGGCTCTGCTCTGGGGGAGACCCTGCAGGGACCTCAGACAGCTAGTGGGGTGCTTTTCCCACAAAGGGGCGCCTGTACAGCAAAGCCGGCCAACGTCAGGAACGAGGAGGCGTCTGGGCCTGTCTGCCCTGTTATGTCCCTCCGGGGACCGCCCGGGGAGGTCAGGACATCGGCTCCATCCAAGGTTGGACTTGACCTCACTCACACACAAGGCCTGCCGGGCGGGGAAGGGACGCCCCAGGACAGGGTTCCCACAGGCCACCACACTGAGTCACGGAGGCTGGGCGAGGCCCCGGCTCGGACTCCCAACCTTTGTTCCCCGGTGTGGAGGAAGAGGGAAGCAGTCAGGGCCCCCCCGCCCCATGGACGGTGCCCCTGACTCCGGGCACCGACCGATGACGGACTGTCTAGACTGTCAGTGGGAAGCGGGTCCAGGTAGAACTGGCTTCTGCACTGATGTCCCTGGAGCTCTGCTCCCTCCCAGATCCCTCCCGAAGTTGGTGGCTTGTTCCAAGGAACCAGGAAAGCAGAGCACTGACTGTCGCCACCAAATTCTAGAACCAGGGACGTCCAGGACCCTGGAGCCACAGGCCCCAATGTCCTAGAACCACAGGACCCAGAAACGCGCAGCTGGATCTCAGCACCAGGACCCGGATCTACAGCCCACGGGCCTTCAGAGACCACAGCATGTAACGTGTGAAACCCCAGAACCGAGGGAGGCAGAACCACGGGAGGGGACACGCCTTGAACCTCAGCACAGCGGCCAGGAGGGGCCTGGCAGTCCAGACTGGCCGTGGTGACATGACTCCTGCCCCTGCTGGGGACCTGAGCAGCCTACAGGCTTGATGGGGTATCCGGGCCCATGGAGGCTGGCGGGTGGGGATGCCCGGTGGGGGATGCCGGCGGGAAACGCTTGGGCCGAGCTAACCCTCGGTGCACAGGTGTACTCACCCGCCGTGTCGTAGAGGTTCAGGGTCACCTCCTTGCTGCCCACGTTCACGCTGGCCGTGTGCTTCTCGAACACCGACGGGGCGTAGTGCTGTAGAAAGGATCGGGAGGGTCTTCAGGGAAGCGGCGGGGACCCCGGGCCGGCTGAACCCCTCCCCATCCCCCCCACGCTCACGCCATCCGGCTCAGCCCCGCTCAACCCCCTGGTCTTTGGAATTCCCGAGGGGGCGGCCCGTGGTGGCGGCCGCCTGTCGACACTCAGGTGCCAGGACCCAGGGCTCCAGGTGCAGGCTGGGGGCCGGCCCTCGTTCCCAGAGGTCCCCCAAGTCCGTGCCGGCTCCCCTGCAGACCACCGGGGGCCTCACCTCGGGGAAGGAGCCTTGGCTGTACACCATGAGAAGCGAGGTCTTGCCGCAACCGCCGTCGCCCACGATCACGATCTTCAGCTCTTTCTTGCCGGGACCCCGGGCTGCTGTCGGGGCCGGGGCTGGGGCCGGGGCCCCTGGGGCGTCCATAGCTCGGAGCAGCTAGGGAGCCCCCGCCCCTTAGGAGCCAGCGCCGCCTCCGCCAGGCAGCCTCCCAGGAGGACTCCCGGCCTTAGTTTCCTTTTTGTGAGGGTCTTGGCGCTGAATGTTCACCTCTGTCCCAGGGAAACTGAGGCAGCTGAGAGACTGCGTGCTCAGCCACCAGCGGAGCTCCCACCCAACCTCCGCCAGTCACCGTGCGCCCCCCGCCGGCAAGACCGGACCGTTTCCACCGCTCGGCTCCCGGCGCCCCTGATTGGCAGGCTCCGCCTTCCGGCTAGGACCCTCTGATTGGCCGGCTCGCCCTCTCCCCCCACCGCTAGACAGGACTCTTTGATTGGCGGGTTAGGCCTCCCGCACCCGGGTTCGAGGAGCCCGGGTCTCAAGCTCGGGGAAAAACCCACCAGCTTTGCCCTGCCTCGGCTGCGCGGCTTGGGGGAAAGTCCGCCTTTCGCCTCAGTTCCCCCGCAGCAGGTGACGGCCGAGCCAGGGAAGATGCTGGCCCGGAGGCAGGGGCGAGGTGTTTACCTGCCCCCGCGGGGGGCTGCAGGGCGGGCGTCTGGCGCCCTCTGCTGAGCGACCGCAGGTGACGGCGTCAGAGGCTGGCCCGGACCACGTGGGCTGGCGCCTCTCTCCACCAGGGGCCGCAGGCATCAACGGATCAAGACTCGGTCGGGGAGGGGCAGGCCAAGGCAGATCAGCTGGGCCCTCCTCCTTGCGCTCGGAGGCTGCTAATCTCCCGTGGAGAACTTCAGTGACGCGTTCTGCCGGCAAAGGACTCCTGGCCAGAACCCTGGGCACTACCAGGCCACTGGCCGGCCACTCCACCCTCCCCGGGCATACAGGAGCCAGGCCAGGGGACAAGTCCTCTCACAGATCCAGCCAGCAGGGTGGTGGGGGTGCACAGGACCCCACGTGTTTCCTTAGAGGGGGTTGGCCGGATTAGGATCTTCTTGCCCCCAGTGTCACCCCGAAGACCGTCCTCTAGTTCTTAGAAAGGTCAGGCAAACTCTACTTTGCAGAGCAAACTGCCAACCTGGCAGCTCCGTAAATGCCAGGTCGTTTCAGCGAGTGCAGGATCTGGCCACCAGAGGGCGGCACCGACTGCCCATAGAAGCCAAAAAAAGAGGCAGAGGCCCAGAGCTGGAAGAGGGAGGCCAGGACGGCCCATGACGGTAGGAGCGCTCTGATACTGGCAGAGGTCATGTTCTGGGTGAAGCACCCTAGACAAACGTACAGCGACTCAACTGTTTTTTTCACCACGTTTATTGAGAGGCTACTTATTGGGAGCTCAGTCTGGGGAAGCAATCTAATGGATTGGGGAGATGCAAGCAAGTTAAGAGACCAGAGTCCCTGCCGGGTGCAGTTCAGGGCGAGCAGCTGACCTGGCCTGTGCAGTGCAGGGTGGTTCAAGACCCACCCCTTCAGGCTCTGCAGTGGCTGAGGAGTGAGGCCAGATGCCCGGGCAGGTGCCAAGGAAGACCTCCCTGCCAGCCTCCACGCAGCACTGGACTGAAGGCTTTGGAACAGGGGAGGGGCCCAGCTAGCCAGAACCAGCCCTTGGGGACACCCAGGGAGAAGCTGTGATTGGCTGCTGAAACAGGGACCAGGCCCAGAGACCTGTCAGGGTGACTTTCCCCAGGACCATGAGGAGGCCGGAGGCCGAGCCAGGTGGGGCAGTCACTCAGGGACAGTGAGGCCAGGGCCACTCACCCTTGCAGCCAGCCCCAGGCTCTCCCTTCCGGCTGCCTCAGGTTGGCCCTGCCCCCACATGGGAACCCTGAAGCCCAAGGTGGGGCAGGAGGGTGGGTGCAGGCCATAAAGGGCCTGGAGAGAATTCACTTTGAAGGGTCCCCAAAGCATGGTTTAACAGAGTCTGCGGGAGGACTCAACTTCCCTTAGAATCCTGACCCCGGCCTCCAAGAAATGGAGTTATTACAATCTCTACTTAGGACCAAAAAAAAAAAAAAAAAAAAAGCTTATAAAACTGAAGGGAGGGAGGGAAAAGCCAGCCTCCCCGGCCTTGCCTGAGCCGGGCAGAACAGCTGACGCTGGCCAAGGCCTCGTACCCACCCGGCCTGGCCAGGAGGCCGAGGCTGGCAGATCCCCAGCTCCTACCCGCCCGGAGTGTGTTTGATTTGGACTTGGCTCCTGTGGTTAATGGTGGGGTTGGAGCTGGAGCTAAAAATACCCAGGAGCCAGGCCAGCTGCTCAGTGCTTCCTCAGGGCGGCCGGCCCCCACCTGGCCTGCCCGGGAGGCCTGCTTCCTTACCTGTGAGGTGTCCAGAGCGTGTCATTCTCCTTCATGCACCAGAAACTCGGGGGAGTTTACGAAGGCGGAAAAGATTATTCGTTCTTTAAGCCAGGTCTTGCCACAAGGAGCCTCCAGGGGCTGCTGGGTACATTTGTGAGGTGAACTCATTTGTGTCCACTTGGAGGCCTCTGCTGTACTGAGGCCAGCTGGGAAATGGAGCCCAGGACAGCAGCAGAGGCAGGTCCACTTCCGACTTGTCAGGTGAAGTCCAGCGTCCCGGACTTGAGCTCAGGACCTCAATGATGGCGCCCTGATTCCCGCCTCCCCCAGAGCCAGAAAGCGGTCAAGCCAGTGTGGCTGTCTGCCCACCCCACCCGAGGACTCCTGCAGGCTGGTGCTGTTCCCACCAGACACTGGGAGTGGGGGCAGGAGACAGTTTGGGGGTACAAAATGCTCCCCTTGCAGAGCCAGACTCGGAAGCAGCTCAGGAGGGTATCATCCAACTTCCTCCTCCTGGTTGGCAGAGTCTGCTGGAGGTCTTAGGCCAGCTGCAGATGACACTGGGCCCAAGTGACCCTAGGACAATGCCGCCTGTTCAGTCTAAGCTGAAGCAACATTTGCTCCAAGAGGGGAGGGTCTGAAAGGTCTCAGTCCAAGCTCGGGCTCCAGGTGGAGGGGCCGGAGGAGGCAGGGACCCTGGAGGCTCAGCAATCAGGCTAGTCTGCCACCTCCCAGCTGGCCGCCCTTCCACTGGACTGGCACTGGGCTGGCCTGGCCTCTCTGCTGGGCGGGGCAAGCCATTTCTCACTCCTGGTGCTGGGGGCGGGGACTTCAGGGCCAAAAGGAACAGGAAGACAACAGCCTGCTCCCCCCCCCAGGAGGTGATACAGGGGACCCAGAGGATGGATGGGGGCAGGAGACAGTATGGTCCTGGCCGTCCCCAGATACCGCAGTCACAGCCAGGCCACAGTTTAGCACCTAACTGCTCCCTACCTGGACTGGGGGCAGCGGGCAAGCCTGGAGGCGCTCTGCCCACAAACAGGTAGACCCTCGCAGGTGGCAGCCTGTCACGTGGGGACCAAGGGGGCTTAACGAGCTCAGCCATGGCAGAGCCTGGTTTCAGGGGAGTATGAAAGAAGAGGCGTCTGGGACATCGGTAACTCAAACCCCAACGTACTCCCCTTGCAGGGGGAAGGAAGTGGTACTCCAGGGTGCACACCCCCTCCTTCCCAGCGAAGGAGATGGACCAGCGCAGCACCAGACACTCCCGGGCACTGAGGCCAACAGACAGCTGGCACGGGAGGGAGCCCGAAATAGCCCAGACAGCTGGGGTGGGGGGGTGCCCTGGGCACCGGCCCTGGGCTGGAGTCCAGACATCTGGACACCCATCCTGTCTCTCTGGTGGCCTCATGACCTTGGGACAGTCATTTCTCTCTGGGCCACGGAGGAGGGGTTGACCCCAAATCCTTACCCCCTCAAGGAGCAGCCACACAACTGGGGGCAGGCCTCTTCCACTAGCCAGAGTCACAGGACACAGCAAGAAAATGCTGGCTGTGTCTCTGGGGGAAAGCCAGCACCCCTCCCCCCTCGCCACGTAGGCTAGGAGGTGGGCTGGGGGCGGGGCCCCAGGACACTGCCCAGCCCCCACGCCCTGGGGCCACGCCCAGCAATAATCTCGATCACAATGGAGGCCGGCCAGTGTGAAGCGTGCTGGGGAGGACGGCCTCCCTAATCGCCCTTCATCCTCCCACCTGTCTCCAGCTGGCTTCCTTATCAGCATCTTACCCGAGAGACGCTCACCCAAGGTCGCCAGGCCCACAGCTGCCCACCTTAGAGCCTCCCTTAATGAAGCCTTGAGCAGTGGCCAACAAGTTAAGATCTACAAGCTCCCCCAGACCAACGCTTGTCCCTCACCCTGAGGCTCTGGGGTGCTGAGTGGGCAGGCCCGACCGACTGCGAGCTGCGGCCCAAATACAGAGGGGCGGCTTTGGGCGGCGGGATCCGTGGCACCTGGACCCAAATGGTTTGAAGTAACTGCAGCCTCAGGGCATGCTGGGAGGGTGGGAGGTCAGAGATCAAGGGCCACACCACCCAACTGTGCTGCCTCGCCACACAGCCCCCCGGGGAGCACAGGCTAGGTCAGCGTGGAACGCAGGTGTTACCCAGCCCAGGGGGCCTCGACACGCACCCAGGTCAGCCTCACCTGGAAACGTGAGAGGCCCCAATTCTCAGGCTCCACCTGCTGAATCAGAAACTTGGGGCGGGTGTCATCCCATTTAACCAGCTCTCCCCCAACCAGACCTAAGGGCCAGCTCAAGTTTGAGAATCACTGACCTAGCCCCATTTCTGCGGAAGGGGAGAGGGGCTGGGAGACCCTGCAGCTTATGCAAGGTCACAGCGAGTAAGCAGCCACCCCAGGTCTGCCTGATTCTAGAAACAAAGCCATGTACCATACATGCGCCTACCCGCTAGGGTGGGGAGGGATCGTGGGAACCCCAGGAGGAAGAGTCAAGGAAACTTCTTCGGCAGAGCTGGGCCCGATTTCGCGTCCTCGGGTCCTCACCTCCCCAGCAGCCAGGCATCAGAGGGTGGCTCAAACTGTCACCGCACACGCCCAGGGCCGGAAGGGAGGGCCACAGCTCGGCCGGCTGCCTGGCAGCAGCCAGTGCGTTCAGGGCCCTCCCCCACGGCAGGGAAATACGAGCACACGCAGCTCCCAGCACAGCCTGACGACAGAGGCTGACAGGCGGGGGGGGGGGCCCGGCAGGCCCGGCAGGCGGCCGATTCAGTAACACACATCTGGGTGGAGGAGGGGCTGCAGAACCAGCCCGGCGGGTTTGGGGTCCCCGCCCTCCCCGGGCAGCAGGCCAAAGCCCCCACGTCTCCCTGACGGCCAGGGGCAGGGCTCACACCTACCTCGGTGCACGGTGGAGTCAAACTAGGCCAGCGCGTGCGGTGCGAGGGAAGGAAGGGGCGTCCACTCCGGGGGTGGGGGACCCGCACGTCGCCCCTTGTCCGGCCAAGCCCCCTGCAGGAAGGAAGTCAGGAGACCTGTTAAGGCAGCCCCGCCGTAGGTCAGAGTGGAGTGACCGAATGCAAACCCGGCAGGGAAGCCCGGCCACAGGCAGCCCAGCAGGACCCCTCCCCGCGGCCGAGGCGGCTCCTCTGGGGGTGGGGGCGAGTGGCCAGGGTTCAGTCCGGGCGACGCCGCGGGAGGCGACTTATCTGCATTTCCAAAGGCACGCCCCGCCCGCACCCCCTCCCCCAGGAAGGGCCGAGATCTGAGGGTTTACCCCAGAGCCGCCGCCTCGGGGATCCCGGGGGAGGGCCCCTCGGC
>NW_006159738.1:1998194-2001235 GCF_000334495.1 Tupaia belangeri chinensis | reverse complement strand
CGGGCCGCGGGCGGCGATGCTGCGTCATGGTGCCAACATGGACGCCGGCCTTTGTCCTGCCTCGCTCTGCCCGCGCGCCCCGGCGCCCCGAGAACCGGCCTTGGGGCGCGAAACCGCCACGACGCGCAGGGAGAGAGGCTCTAGGCCGGGTGGGGAGCTTTCCTCGTTTCTAGAACGCCCTGGCTCCAAAGCCCTTCAACTTCTCCCAGCAGAGCTCAGCCCTGGGAGGAGCGAGGGGGCCGCGCAGGCGGCTGGTGGAAGCCGAGGACGGGGAGCCCCTCTTCCCGCCTCGGGGGCCGGGAGGCCACGGCTCTGCCGAGCCCCGCTCCCCTGCTCCCCGCTCCGCCTGTCAAACACAAAGCTCCAGACACCGTCTCCCTTGGCTCCCAAACCCTTCAACTTCTCCCAGCAGAGCTCAGCCCTGGGAGGAGCGAGGGGGCCGCGCAGGCGGCTGGTGGAAGCCGAGGACGGGGAGCCCCTCTTCCCGCCTCGGGGGCCGGGAGGCCACGGCTCTGCCGAGCCCCGCTCCCCTGCTCCCCGCTCCGCCTGTCAAACACAAAGCTCCAGACACCGTCTCCCTTGGCTCCCAAACACTGGCAACCCTTGGCCTGCTCGCGAAAGGATTTCCTCGAAGGGGCACGAAGCACTTTTTTCCTTTCTTATTTTTTTTCCTTTTCTTTCTTTCTTTCTTTTTTTTTTTACTTACCCGCTCAGCGGTGCCATGGAGTCTAGAAGATCGAGCTGGGCGGTGGTTTTGGAGATGTGATTGTAAAAATAATTTTTTTTTTTGGTTGTTGGGAAAATTGGGGGTTATGGTGTTGTCTTTTGTTATTACCTTTTTGTAAGTTACACTCTCATGGCATTTTCTGCTCCTTCCACTTCTGCAAACTTTCCAGGGTTGGGTTGGCAAAAAGGCAGCTTCGCCGAGGACTGTTTACAGCTCTGGATATAGTAATGGTGTCATCGTCATTAAGAGACAAAAGGCGAAAATACAGTCAGACGAGACAAAGGCATCCCAACCACCGCAGAAAGGACCCGAGTTAACGTCGTCTTTGGCTGGAACCAGCTAGGACTCGATTTCCACTTTTAATGTAGTTTCCTGTGTCGGCTTAGGTCTCTGGACACACAGAGACAAGGTCTTCCTTTCTGTCACCACCCCCCCGCACACACCACCACCACCACCACCACCACCACCGAGAAAAACAGGGCTGTTTTTCTTCCAGTAGATCGATTTTTCAAAGAAAGTGTCCAAGTTACGGGGAAGCAAGCTGACTAGCATTGATTGCTGTAAACATTTTCAAAAGCTGAAAGCTAAAACCTGAGCTTTGTAACAGCAAAATCGTCTAAAAGCATTTTTAGCTAGCTTATGGTTAGACAAGATTAACACATACATGCAGATGAAGGTTCGGAAAATTAAGGACATCTTAGCAACAACATGAAAACTGCACTGTTAAGGACAGAATGGATTGGGTACTTACAAGGTAAAAGGTTTTTGAAAACTTAAAAAGAGTAACAACTGCGGCTTACAATTATTTTGTTGCTGCCATTTCGCTAGTCCTAAAACTATACATTTAAAACGTTACCTTGTTAAAAAAGATAGAAGGAGTTAATAAGATGGCCAGGTTTTAAGTGTTTAATAGAGGAAACTATATAGTTAAAAATTTATTGTTCAGTCAAGAGAATACAGATTAAGACAGCTCCAAGCTCCCCCCACCCGCCCAAGAAAAAAAAAAAAAGAGGAAAAAAATTAAATATGTCGTTTACTTAGGTTTTTTTGGAATTCAAAACTGTTAACTGCTGACATTAATGGTGTGCTATGACCTAGTTATACAAGACAAAGATGGATTCCAAGTGATAAGGAAAAATCCAGATCTTTAAAAAAAAGTCTTCTTCATTCTTCCAATTGTGAGTCCTTTAGCCTGTTGACAAATATGAACACACTGAGGCGTCCTGAACTGGATGGTGGAGTCAAAGGAAAAACATTCCCCATTTGCAACAAAGGAAAAACCCACTTGGCCATTTAATTCCATTGCAGAAAAATGGCTCCCCTCATCTGTTGGCCTCTCCTTGGTGTCTGATGAAGGATGATTTGAGATCAGCGTCTAATAACTCAAGCCCTATAGAAGCCGCGCGCTGATTGGCTGCCGCGCCCTGCCGCCCTGCTCCAGCCAATTACCTACCCACGGCCAAATTACAAACCCCGAAAAGAGCCCCGATATGAAATACACCGCCACCGAGCCCCGGCGAGGCGGCTGCTTCGCTTCGCCTCGGCCGCCCGAGAGCAGAGGCAGAGGGGGCTGCAGACGCGTCCTCGCCGAGCCCGGGAGCCTCGGAGTTGCACTCACAAAATGGAAGCCGCGCGCTGATGGCCCGCCGCCACTCCCGGACCTTTAATAAAGAAAGGGGAAGGGAAAGATAAATGCAAAAAAGGGGGACTCTCTCCTCCGCCGGTGGCTGGAGGAAGAAGGGGGGTGGTGGCGAAGAAGCATGTGTTCAGGACAATTACAGGGCGCTCCCCTCCAAAAATAAAAACAGAGGGAAAAGCTCCTATCACCCGGGGCCAGGCGAAGGCTGCGCCCTCCCAGGAAAGTGAATGCTAATTTGGGAAGGGAAAGATAAATGCAAAAAAGGGGGACTCTCTCCTCCGCCGGTGGCTGGAGGAAGAAGGGGGGTGGTGGCGAAGAAGCATGTGTTCAGGACAATTACAGGGCGCTCCCCTCCAAAAATAAAAACAGAGGGAAAAGCTCCTATCACCCGGGGCCAGGCGAAGGCTGCGCCCTCCCAGGAAAGTGAATGCTAATTTGGTTCAATTCCTGGCTTCCCCTCCCCGGCTCGGCTCCAGGGGGAAGGGGTCGCGGGGCCGAAGAGGAAGCCGGAGCCGAGATACCTCGAATGCAACTCGCCCCGAGTCGACGTCTGCTCAACCCCACGGCTCCCGGCGTCCAAACACACACAGTCGCCCCCCGAGACCCCGTGCTCTCCCCCGGGTCCCCCCGCGCCACCTCCGGTCTTGGCACTTTGGAAACAGTTTCCGAGGCCCG
>NW_006159738.1:1995903-1997416 GCF_000334495.1 Tupaia belangeri chinensis | reverse complement strand
CCGCGTGTGTGGAGAAGCGGCCGCCGCCGCGGCGGGGACGACAACAACTTGCTGGTTTTCAGGTTGGGTTAACGGCATGGAGAACAGTCACCCCCCCCACCACCACCACCAGCAGCCCCCGCCGCAGCCCGGCCCTTCGGGCGAGAGGAGGAACCACCATTGGAGAAGTTACAAGTTGATGATTGACCCGGCTCTGAAGAAGGGGCACCATAAGCTGTACCGCTACGATGGGCAGCACTTCAGCCTGGCGGTGAGCAGCGGCGCCCCGCCACCCCCACCCACCCCCGGCCGCGCCGGGGACCCCCTCCGGGCCACCCGGCCCCCTGCCCCGGGGAGGGGGACCACCCTCCCATTCCGCGCCCCCCATTCCAACCCGCAGATGTCCAGCAACCGCCCGGTGGAGATCGTCGAAGATCCCCGGGTCGTCGGGATCTGGACCAAAAACAAGGAGCTGGAGCTGTCGGTGCCCAAATTCAAGGTAAGCCCTCTCCCCCCGGCCCCGTGGTCCCTCCCAAGTTCGAAAATAACGCCAGTCCTGACCGAGCCCAGCCGGATTCTGAGTTCCCGCCGTCCAGGGCCAGGGAAGTTTCAGCGGGGAGGGGGAGACTGCTGCGGAGAGGGGTGTCCCCTCTTGGCTACTGTAAACAAAATAACGCTCCGAAACTGTAATCGTAATCGAGGCGCTGATCCAGTGTTCCGCCTGCCCAGCTGGGGGCTCCGGATCCCACCTGGCTCTCGCCCACCCAGGAGCCTGGCTGCCGGACTCTTCCCCCTTCCCAGCCCCGCTATTCCAGGGGGACAACTTCCTCGTCCAAGGGGTCACCCCTGACCCGGCAGCGGGGTGGGGGGGAAAGGGCAGAATGGGGGGTGGGGGAAAGAGAAACTGTTTCTTTTTCCCCTTTCCTTTCGAACCCAGAGGACTTCCACGTTCCAAACGATTTAATCCTCCGCTTCCCGGGCCCGCCCGCGTGCATTTTTTTCCCCCAAAATTAAAAAAAAAAAATCATTTTACCCTTCATTGTTTTCAACTGGCAGGCAGGCGCGTGGGGGAATGTCGCGTTTTCCCTTCGGTTTCAGTGTTCTCCAAACTCCCTTCCCCCTCGGCCCCTGCCAGATCGATGAGTTCTATGTGGGCCCAGTGCCTCCGAAGCAGGTGACATTTGCCAAGCTGAATGATAACATCCGTGAAAACTTCCTGAGAGACATGTGCAAGAAGTATGGGGAGGTGGAGGAGGTGGAGATTCTGTACAACCCCAAGACCAAGAAGCACCTGGGCATCGCCAAGGTGGTCTTTGCCACAGTCAGGGGTGCCAAGGAGGCTGTCCAGCACCTGCACAGCACCTCGGTCATGGGCAACGTCATCCACGTGGAGCTGGACACCAAAGGTGAGTGGGCCCGCCCTGGGGAGGGGCTGCTGGGAGCCCTCCCCACGGCCCTTGTCTCTCCCCGTGCCCCAACCTGCAGTGTTCAAGGCCCCCTTCCTCTGCCTTGGAATCCCCCCACCCCCTTAGTT
>NW_006159738.1:1992268-1995630 GCF_000334495.1 Tupaia belangeri chinensis | reverse complement strand
CCCCTCTCCCTCCCCTGGGACCCCCCCCCCTGCCTTGTTTTTTTTTTTTTTTTTTTTTTTTTTGCCCCCTCCTGAGGGTAGAATCACGTGGAGCTAAATGTGTTGACTGTTGCTAGGAGACAGCTGTAATTTACCAAAAGTGCCAGTCCTTGGCCACCGCACCCCCAGGGACCACCCGGAGATTTCCCCACCGCTGACACCCCCGCGGGCCCCTTTCGGAGCCCCGGTGGCCTGGTTTAGACAATCCCCAGTGTTGCCCTCTGCTTAGGGGAGGGTGCAGAGTTTGTTTATTTGTTGGGGGCTGAGGGAGGGCCGCTAGAATGCCTTTAAACTCGAGGGAGAAATCCACTCAGCTCTAAAGGGGGTCCTCTGGTAATCTGGGGTGCCCCACCCCCACGCGCTGCCCCTTCCCCCTGAAGTGGGAGCCAATCTGAGGCCCGGAGTGTTGTTTCATTGATAATGTCTCTGATAGAGCTGCTCTGGGTGTGCGAGGTTGACACTGTCTTCCCTCCTCTCTCTTAAAGAGACCGCAGCACCTCCCCTGCACCCGGGTCCTGCTGGGTGCTCACTCTGAGCCAGGTTCAGGGAGAGCCAGGCTGGGGACCCCGCACCCCACCCTCAGGGGCTGCTGCAGCTCCTGCAGATTGCTGGTTGGAGGGGCTCACAGGACTCCTGGGCATCCCCTAAAGTCTGCCTGTGACCTCATTAAGGAAGTTTTCACCAGCAGAAGAGGTGGGCCAGTCAGCCCTGTGGGCGGGTGCTTCTGTCCAGGGCCCGCCCGCTGGGGTCTCCTGGGAAACTGCAGAGCCAGCTGAGCTGCAGATTCAGGGGTTTTGTGAGCACCAGGTTTGAGGTCACCCCGGGGACCGTCTAAACTCTTCCACGTTGCTTTTAATGATACCTGTGTATGATTATGTGTGTACAAAGCCGCTGGATGTTGTGAAGGTTCTCTGTGGTCCTGGGTGGGCACTGTTTCCCGTAAACATTGCAGAGTGCATGGCAGTTCTGTGTGTCCTGGGGCCCAAGCCCCACGGTTCCTGTCTGGTCCACCCCTTTCCCTAGGTCCTCGAGCCCTGTGCAGGAATAAGGGCTCTGTAAGTCTCTGTGCCCCTTGGTGGTGCAGTCGGAATACTTCCTGAGGACTGAAAGTAGGTCCGCCTTTCCCATCACATGCTCACATCTTAAGGAGCATCCAGATCTCTTCACAGTTTTTATTTCTTAAAAAATAAAAAAGCACAAAAGCAGCCCTCAGAGACAGCCAGCTAACTTTGTATTTCAAGAAAGAAGCCAGTAAAGTGTAACGGTTGCTCAAGGAATGTGTCTCCTTTGCATATGTAAGCAGCTGCCTGGCTCTATAAATATCAATATTGGGGGCCCCTGGTCTGCACAGGCCTCTCTGCTGAGGGATGGAGGGTTCTAGTCCAGAGCTCAAGGACTGGCCCAGGCAGACCTAGAGCCCCCTGGCCTGGTCAGACGCTTGTCCCACTCAGAGAATGTGCTACTCAACTGCATTTTGCAACCTGCTGGTCACCTGGTCCCAGAGGGTTAACAAACTGTCACTCTGTGTCACCGGACTTCCCCTGTCCTGGCTACAAGCCCCTGGCTGTTGGGGGAAGCTGTTGGGTGGTAAGGCGCAAGGATGGGAGAGCCCCGAGTCTGTCTTTAGACCCTGTGGCCCAGGTAAGGGGAAGGTGCTGCTTAGTCGTGTCTCACGGCTTCCCCAGGGCCAAGCCCCCCACGAGGATGCTGAGCAGACTATAATCCCCATGAGGGCTGTTCCTGTCCTGAAGCCTCACTGAGGTCCCTCTCCCCTCCTGTCCACAGGGGAGACCCGCATGCGGTTCTACGAATTGTTGGTCACGGGCCGGTACACCCCCCAGACCCTCCCCGTGGGCGAGCTGGACGCCACCTCTCCCATTGTGAATGAGGCCCTGCAGGTGAGTTTGTTGCTGTGTTTTCCCATCACCAGCTCCCAGGTTGCCCCCCCCATCTCTGGAAAGCCTCACCTCCTACCTGACAAGACCCCTCTGACACACCCCCCGCCACTCGCCACCCCAGACCTCAGCATCTCCAGCTGGGAGCCCAATGTCCAGGAGGGAAGTGAGCAGCGAACTGACCATACCAGCACAGTCCACAGGCCTGTTCCCAGCTTTTCCTCGGTGCGGCCCCCTGGTCTAGTCCCGTTCCCGGGGCCTCCAGCCTGCGCAGAGCCCATCTTGGCCGTGCCCATGGCTCTTAGCTTCTGCCGTCCTGGGCATCTCCCTACCCCTGCCCCTCGAAAGCAGAGTTCAGCCCCACCCCCACAGAGCTGCCCAAGCCACTGGCCCCAGGAGGCTCAGCTGCACTGCTCTCCCCGGGGCTGGGGGAGTCTCCTCCGACTCCACTCTAGCACCCAGCCCCCCTCAGGAGCGGAATCTCGGCACTAGCCGGTCAGCCCTGTAGGCGCAGTAGTCCCCAGTCGTGTAAACTCTTAAGACCTCGAAGGGCTGGAGCAGCTAGGCCTTGGGCCGCCTCATGCCCCAGGACGCAGCTCTGGGTCTCACTGTGCTGTCTGACGGCCGGACACTGGAAGGGAATCCCAGCCTGAGCCACCATGGCAAGGTCTTAGCTTTTCTTCGCCTCGGGGATTAGGAAATGCCCTCCAGGTTCCCTGAGGGTAATCGGTTACCCCTAAGATTAGAGGCCGCCCAGGCCGACTCCTCAGCCTCCCCATTTCCCTTCCAGTAGTCCCAGCTGAGGTCCCCTGTACCAGGGGGAAGGGTGCCTCCCGGCGGCCCCTGCCCCTGAGCAGTCTTTCTGTCTCCCTGTCTCCCCATCCCTGTCCCTTTCTAGCTGTCTGACGCCCTGAAGCGCCTCAAGGACGGAGGCCTGTCTGCAGGCTGCGGCTCTGGCTCTTCCTCCGTCACCCCCAACAGCGGCGGGACACCCTTCTCCCAGGACACGGCTTACTCCAGCTGCCGCCTGGACACGCCCAACTCCTACGGACAGGGCACCCCGCTCACACCGCGCCTGGGGACCCCCTTCTCACAGGACTCCAGCTATTCCAGCCGCCAGCCCACACCCTCCTACCTCTTCGGCCAGGACCCCACGGCGACCTTCAAGGCCCGGCGCCATGAGAGCAAGTTCACCGACGCCTACAACCGCCGCCATGAGCACCATTATGTCCACAACCATTCTGCCGTGGCTGCGGCCGCCTTCCGGGGCTCCTCCGACCTCCCGTTCGGGGCAGCTGGCAGTGGCGGGGGCGGCAGCGGCCCTCCCTTCAAGGCCCAACCTCAGGATCTGGCCACGTTTGCCCACACTCCGCCACCAGCCCAAGCCACCCCTACTCCGGGATTCAAGTCGGCTTTCTCTCCGTATCA
>NW_006159738.1:1987824-1992200 GCF_000334495.1 Tupaia belangeri chinensis | reverse complement strand
CTTTGTCCCCGTATCACACCCCGGCGCCCCCTTTCCCCCCCCCCCCCGAGGAGCCTGCTGCTCCCGCCACCTTTGGGACCCGGGACAGTGGGGAGTTCCGGAGGGCCCCTGCGCCCCCACCCCTGCCGCCCGCTGAGCCTCTGGCCAAGGAGAAGCCAGGCACGCCGCCCGGCCCACCACCCCCTGACACCAACAGCATGGAGCCAGGTGGCCGGCCAACCTTCGGCTGGAGCCCAGAGCCCTGTGACAGCCCGGGCACGCCCACGCTGGAGTCGTCACCTGCGGGGCCCGAGAAGCCCCATGACAGCCTGGACTCCCGCATCGAGATGCTGCTGAAGGAGCAGCGGACCAAGCTGCCCTTCCTGGGGGAGCAGGACTCGGACACAGAGCTGCAGATGGAGGGCAGCCCCATCTCCTCCTCCTCCTCACAGCTCTCTCCTCTGGCTCCCTTTGGCGCCAACTCCCAGCCGGGCTTCCGCGGCCCCACGCCACCCTCCTCCCGCCCCTCCAGTACCGGCCTGGAAGACATCAGCCCTACACCACTGCCCGACTCCGATGAGGACGATGAACTTGACCTGGGCCTGGGGCCCCGGCCCCCACCTGAACCGGGCCCCCCAGACCCTGCTGGCCTTCTGGGCCAGGCAGCTGAGGTGGCCTTGGACCTGGCTGGAGACAGGACCCCGACCTCAGAGAGGATGGATGAGGTACCAACATGTGTGTCCATCTGTCTGGAATTGGTTCTGTCTGTCTGTGGCTTCCCTTCTTCCCCTTGAAACATCTGGGATAAGTAGCTGAGACGTAGAAGCAGCAGGGCTGGGGAAGCCAGTATAACAGATTTAGAGAATAAAACGGAGGCAAAAGGCACCAGGGATGGTGACTGAGCAGCTGGTTGGCACTGAGCTTCCTAGCAGCCATGGAGAGAAGGAAAACATGGCATCCTTCTCTTGCTCTTGTTAAGTAGGGAAGAGTCAAGACTTTTTGTAGGGATACATTATGACTGGGATTTCTTTGGTTGGAGTTTGTGGAGACCTCAGGATGTGGGCTGTGGTGATGTTCTGGGCCCCCTTTTCTGTTCGGTAGCTTAGGAATGATTAGGGCTGGTCTTGAAGCTCAGGCAGACTGGCGGAGAGGGATTGACCAGAGGAACTCTCAGGACGAGGTCAGGAGGGAGCTAGAAGTGAGACCTCGGGGCAGGCCAGAGGGTAGACTTTCCCTTCTGCTGGGCGAAGGAGTTAAGAGCCAGCTTGGTGGGGACATACACAGAAGTAGGAGCAGTTGGCCACCCCACCCTCTGTCACCTCGCTGCGTTACGCTGCCCAGGAAGTTTCACTCAGGGACTGGGTGAGGGCCGACTCCAGGGTCCCTTGGAAAGGCTCTGGTCATCTTCCTGGGAGCTGATCCACCTCCTCCAGGTCCAGACACCCTCCTGGAGACCTGCCTGGAGCCATGGGCCCGCAGGGCGTGAGCAGCCAGGAGCCCAGACAGAGCTCTGTGGCCCTGTGGGTGGTGGAGAGGCCCCCCTTCCTGGGCCCTGTGATTCCACCGCCTTTTGGCTGCCTCAGGGAGGAACAGAGAGGAACTGGGCCTGCCCAGGAGTGGGCCACAGGTGGCTGGGGTTCCAGGGCGCCTCCAGGCAGTTCTGGGGAAGTGGTTTCTGGGTCAGGGGGTCCAGGCAGGGGGAGCTGACAGGTGTGCAGAGGTGGGGGCTACTGGCCCTGCCATTCCCTTTCCCTCCCTGTGGGCCGCTGGGTGTTTCCCAGGGTGACCAGCTGGTCAGGACTGAGCAGCCCAGAGTACCAGAAGGGAATGAGCTCCCTCGAAGAGCCAGTGCAGGGAAAGGGGCCCTGGGCCCTGAGCTCTGGGATGCCCAGGAACCTGAGTAGCGAGAAGCTCCAGGCCAGCCCTTGGGAGCCCCCTGCTGGTGGCTTGGAGAGCAGCACGTGGGCTCCCTGGGGCTGAACCAGGTGGATGAGCTATATGCCCAGCCTGCACTGAAGTCAAGGCAAGGGGACCAATGGTGGGAGGGAGTGGAGGCCGGAGGAGAGTCCTGTCTTCACAGAGGCTAGTGGTTAAACGTTCAGGCTCTGCCCTTGAGCCTTGAGTCTCAGCTCTGTGACTTAATGGGTTATGTGACCTTGGGAAAGGCACGTTCCCTCCCTGAGTCTCAGTTTCATCATCTGTGTTAAATGGGCGGCAGGCAAGAGCGCGTGCCTCACATGGTCTCAGCTCCAAGCCTAGTCCCACGCCGGATGCCCCAGCACTGGCCGGCCTGCTAGTGCTCCCGGGGCAGCCAGTGGGGCAGAGGGCGGGGCAGGGCAGCCTGGCTGGAGCTCAGCCTCTGAGGCACCCTACTGCCCTACGATTGGCTGGCTGCAGCGGGCCGGCTTAACCCTCTGTGTTCTGTGTCTCGCCTTGCTCGGGCGCTGTCCAGGACTGATCTCCTGAGGAGATGACTGAGTATCTGGCTGGATCCGAGTCCCTCTCTCACATGCATGTGGGAGAAGGGAAGTGCGTGTGCGTGCATGTGCGCACGCGCGTGTGTAGACGGGCCCTGTGTAAATACAGAGCTTCCTGCAGCTGCTACAGGCTTGGTATCCGTCTTGTCCTGACAAGGGCCTGGGGGTGGACTGCTGTGAACGTTCCTGGTAACACTGCTCAAATCTTGGGGCAGGAGAGAAAATCATTCTTTCTGTTGAATTCCAGAAATAGCACCAAAAGCTCAGAGGAAATTAGCCCCTGTTGTCCCATTTATATTTTCTGGCTTTCTCTACTGTCCAGCTGGGCACTCCACCTGCAAAAGGAATTCATCTCTCCTTTCTCTTCTTTCTTTAAGGTTTCATAATCTCTTTGAAACCCAGGCCACTCTCAAAAATATTTTCCTAGACTGGAAGGCAACTTTCACACATAATTTCACCTGTCTGCCGCTTTCTTTTTCATCGTCGAGACTTTGGTATTCCTTTGGCTACTTTTTTGGGATTTCAACCAGTTCTTAGCTCCACTTCCACGGTAAGGAGTCCAGGGCACTTCCGGCCTGGCTTTCCCAACTCCTCAGAGCCCAGTGTCCCATTCTAGAGCTGAGCCCCGCCTGCTTTAACTCCTCCCTCACTCACCTTGTTCTGTCCCTAGATGTCCCTAGAGTCCCACTACAGCCCCTCACCGGGCCAGCCCCCTGGGCTTGAATCCCAGCCCTAGCCCTGCCTGGCCATCCCTGGCCCGGGGCTGAGGCTCTCTGAGTGTTTCCTCGCCTGTCAAGAGAGATACTTATCCTCAAAGATAGGCAAGACACACAGTCCACCCCACTCCACTCAGCCTCCGCCTCACACCCTGTGGGCGTCCTGGCAGCTGGAGAGAGTATGACGTGCCACTCACCTGTGAGCCCCGTCAGACGAGCGCCACCCCGCGCAATGCCACCTCTGCCACCACTGAGGGCTCAGGCTGCCAGCTGCTTCCTGGTGGGCTCCATTGCTCTCTGGCTGTGCGCCCTTGAGCAAGTTACCTAAGCTTTGCCTGTGGGCTTCTCTCATCAGTAACACTGGAGATGCAGGCCTACTCCATGGGGCTGTTCTGAGGACGTGCTTCCTGCATACTCCTGTGCTCCCTAGGGCCCAGGCTCAGGCCACACTGCAGGCCCAGGTCCACCCACAGAGCTGGCTGGGGTGGTGCACAGCTGCAGTCCCCACTTCCAGATGCTCAGGTGGGAGGATCAGGACCCTGTCTGAGAGAAAGAAACACCACACAGGCTTAGAAACACTGTAGCACAAAAGCAGAGAGGGCAAAATGTGGGCTATTAGTGTTATCTTCTCTGGATACAAATTGTAACAGAGTGTTTCTAATTGAAACAGAATTTACTTCCTCCTGGGCCTGCCCTGTCCCAGGTTTTTTCTTCCCTGGAGGATGAAGTCTGTTCTCCCCGCGCTTTTGCTTGGTTACCCTGTCTCTTCGCTCTGTGAGAGCAGTTTTCTCTGTGCATGTCTGACCCCTCCCACTGGGAACCGGGCCTGGCAGCAGGTGCCGGCAAACATTTGCTGAGTGAATGAAAGAGTGATTCCTTGTGGCAGCTCCCCAGGCAGGTGCTGCACTGCCCATGATGCAAACAGAGAAACTGAGGCTCAGAGAAGTTGAGTAACTGGCGCTGGCCACGCAGCCAGGAGCCACACTGCGGGTCACTAGCCCCAGGAAAGGCCCCCCTGACTGCCATTGGGAGCAGCTGGGCTTCCCAGCTCACCCCCTGCTCTCTCCACAGGGCCAGCAGTCCTCCGGCGAGGACATGGAGATCTCTGACGACGAGATGCCCTCTGCCCCCATCACCAGCTCTGACTGCCCCAAGCCCATGGTGGTGGCCCCCGGGGCGGCGGCAGGGGCAGGCCCTGCCGTGC
>NW_006159738.1:1987544-1987750 GCF_000334495.1 Tupaia belangeri chinensis | reverse complement strand
CCCCTGCCCGCACCGCCCGGCGTCCCGCCCCCGCCCATCCTGCCGCCTCTGCCACCGTTCCCGCCGGGACTGTTCCCCGTGATGCAGGTGGACATGAGCCACGTGCTGGGCGGCCAGTGGGGCGGCATGCCCATGTCCTTCCAGATGCAGACGCAGGTGCTCAGCCGTCTGATGACCGGCCAGGGCGCCTGCCCCTTCCCGCCCTT
>NW_006159738.1:1984365-1987529 GCF_000334495.1 Tupaia belangeri chinensis | reverse complement strand
GCCTCTGCCGGCCTGCAGCTCGTCAACCTGCCGCCCTACCGGGGCCCCTTCTCCCTGGGCAACACCGGCCCCGGCCGCGGGCAGCCCTGGCCGCCCCTGCCCAAGTTCGATCCGTCGGTGCCACCCCCAGGCTACGTGCCGCGGCAGGAGGACCCGCACAAGGCCACGGTGGACGGCGTCCTGCTCGTGGTGCTCAAGGAGCTCAAGGCCATCATGAAGCGCGACCTGAACCGCAAGATGGTGGAGGTGGTGGCCTTCCGGGCCTTCGATGAGTGGTGGGACAAGAAGGAGCGGATGGCCAAGGTAGGTGGGCGTGCCTGGCCCAGGTGCCCAGGGAGTGGGGCAGGCCACGTCCTCCCAGGAGGAGTCTCCAAACCCTGCGGGCGGCGGTGCAGCACTCCCAGCCCGCCGCAGCAGTGCGAACTGTGCCGCAGGAGCCAGCCCCCACCCCTGCTGCAGGGGCTTTCATCGACCTGTTACAATGAAGCAAAGTGGAAAGTTTGTCCTCAGTCCCATTTGCTACATTTCAAGTGCTCAGAAGCCAGGAAGACTAGCAGCTGCCGGGATGGCACAGATCCAGAATCCACCCAGAGGCACCTGTGGTCCCGTAACTGAGACCCCTGAACTAGCTCACTGTCACCTCCTGCGCTTGGCAGGACTACTTTTTTCCTTACTGCGTGTTGGTCCTATTTTTTTTAAAAAAGGTTTTAGCCACAGGGTGGATATGCTCTCCAGAGACAGACAGGGAAAGACAGAAGTCATCCTCCCGGGGGATGGCCACACCATAGTCCCTTCTCCACTCTTGGGATTTGGAGTATGCACACACATGTGCGGTGTGACTTTCAAGCCACCAGGTCTAGGACTTGAACTGTTGTTGGCTGTTGGGGAGTCCAGTACCCTAACCTGCTGGCTCCTATTATTTCTTTTTTAAAGAATAATGATTTATTATTCATAAATATATAATTATTTATTTTACTTATTATTACTAATTTTTAATTTGCTACAGGGCATGTGCACTCACCATAGAGAGTGAGAAAGAGAAAGAAAGCCAGCGGATCTGGGACTTGAACCATGGTCAGCAATGTGGGAGTCCAGCACCGTAGTCACCATGCTACCTGTCGGCCCCTATTATTACTTTTAAATTTGTTAGAGCACAGAAAGTGAGAAAGCAAGCTGCCAGGTCCGGGACTCAAACTGATCGGCCATGCGGGAGTCTAGTACCCCAACCCTGCTGGTTCTCTTCAAAATAATCTCTTAACTGCTTTTTCTCCATGTAAGAGATACCTTTTTCTTTAGTATTTTATTTTACTTATTTACTTTTAATTTGCCATAAGGCATGTGTGCTTGCCAGAGAGAGAACGGGACAGTGAGAAAGCCCCTCCCGTAAGGGACGGCCAGGCTGCAATCCCTTCGCCATCCTTCGGGATTTTGAGTACGCACACACATGCTCCCAGCGTGACTTTAGTGTTTGGTTTTTTAGAGATTTTTGCTATAGGACGCATGCACTGACCAGAAAGAGATACACAGAAAGAAAGGGAAAAACCAACCCTGGGGCGGGATGGCCATGCAGCGCCCAGCATGAGTTTAAGCCACCTGGGTCCAGGCCTCAAACTGACTTGGGCAACTATGTGGGAGTCCAACTATGTCACCATTACGCCATCTGCTGGTCCTGACTACTATTTTTAAAGCCCCTCAATGGCTACCCCTAGTCGCAGTCTCCTCCACTCACCTGCCCCCTGATGACTCTGGCTCAGTTTTGCTGTCCCCCTAGACATAGATTATAATCTGCTTGGCATCCTCGTGGGGGGCTTTGGGACATGCCGTCAGGACTCAGAGCTTGCTCTCTGCAGTCCATGTGAGCAGCACCTGTCAGAGCCTCGTTCCTGGCTGGGTGATGGGGCGGTAAGGGGCCAGCAGGTGGCTTGGTGGTTAAGGCGCTAGACTCCCAAGTAGCAGACCACGGTTTGAGTCCCAGACCTGCTGGCTTGCTTTCTAAGTTGCTCTCTCTGGCGAGTGCATGTGCCATAGAGCAAACATTAAAATAACAAGAGATGAGATAAACAATGGGTTGGCCAAGCCATCTGAAATCCCTGATGTCCAGCCCGTAGACCCCGCAGGTCAGTGTCCCGTAAGTAATAGCTGTCCCATGATGGTCCGGACAGTGAGAGCCCCCAGGCCTCCCACGAAGTTCTCAAGGCCGGGCTCCTTTAGATTGATTCTCACAGCACTCCGTACAGGCAACGTGTTTTAGAAGTGCAGGGCCAGCCCCTTGGAGCACAGCCAAATGCTGTGGGTAGGTGCTGGTGTCAGGGCACCCGAGCAGGACGAACATGGGTGGGCGCCTCCTGTTAGACACCGTGTGTCGGGTACAGTCGTGTGCGGGTGAGGTGCCCTGCGGGACCTAAGTCGGTAGTCGCTGCCCTGAGGGAGGTGGCTATGACAGCCCCGTTCTGCCGGGAGGAAGTCATGGCCCCGCAGGAACCCCTGTGTGTGGCACCAAGCGTGGCCATGTGGCTGACGTGCATGCTTATTCTGTCCCCGTGGCGGCACGCCCGTGAGAGCCACGCTGCCCCTGTGTGACCATCCCCCACTATCTCCACCCCAGGCCTCGCTGACCCCCGTGAAGTCGGGCGAACACAAGGATGAGGACAGGCCAAAGCCCAAGGACCGCATTGCCTCGTGCTTGCTGGAGTCGTGGGGCAAGGGCGAAGGCCTGGGATACGAGGGCCTGGGCCTGGGCATCGGGCTGCGTGGGGCCATCCGCCTGCCGTCCTTCAAGGTCAAGAGGAAGGAGCCACCAGACGCGGCCTCGGCCGGCGACCAGAAGCGGCTGAGGCCGTCCACCTCCGTGGATGAGGAAGACGAAGGTTTGTGCCCTGCACCCCACTCCCAGGTGCTGGGTCCCCTGCTTCACGGCCTACTCTGACACCCCTCCCTGCCCACAGAGTCCGAGCGTGAGAGGGACCGGGACATGGCTGACGCCCCCTGCGAGCTTGCCAAGCGAGACCCCAAGGGTGTGGGTGTGAGGCGGCGGCCAGCGCGGCCACTGGAGCTGGACAGCGGGGGAGAGGAGGACGAAAAGGAGTCCTTGTCAGTGTCCTCATCCTCATCGGCGTCCTCGTCCTCGGGCTCCTCGACCACTTCGCCCTCGTCCTCCGCCTCCG
>NW_006159738.1:1981234-1983757 GCF_000334495.1 Tupaia belangeri chinensis | reverse complement strand
CCTCCGACAAGGAGTAAGAGCGGGAAAGCACAGAGGAGGAAGCTGGAGAGGAGGAGGAGGCGGAGGAGGAGGAAGAGGAGGAAGGCCCCAGGAGCCAGGTCTCCTCCTCCTCGTCTTCGTCCACATCAGACAAGGTCGGCGGCGTCCTCCGTGTGGGGGCTGGGCTGGGCTGGGGCCCGGGCCCTCACGCTCACCGGTCCCCATCTGTTCCCCTGCCCAGGAGGACGATGAGGAAGACAGTGACGACAGGGATGAGTCCGAGAACGATGAGGATGTCGCAGCCCTGTCCGAGGCGAGCGACAAGGGCGAGGAAGACTCCGATGGAGGTGAGCAGGGAGGCGCAGCAGCAGGGTGGGGCCCACTCAGGAGTGCAATTTCCACGCTTTGAACATACTAACTCATTAAACACTGGGACGTACTGTGACATACCTGGGCGAGGTGAGGTGAGTCGAGGCACAGGACTGGGGAGGGCTGCCCCGGGAACTGCCGACAGTCACTTAGCACGGGCTGGAGGTAGGGCTCGCACTGTCAGCCGTGTACAGAATGCCCTGGCGCGAGTCACTTTAAAATGGACAATTCGTCTTCAGTTATGTGGGTTTCACCTCAGTTTTTAAAATAAGATAACGAGTGGACCAGCCCTGTGACCTGGTGGTTAAGGCAGCTGGATCCCGCATGGCTGACCATAGTTCAAATCCTGAGTCCCAGTCCAGAGGCTTAGAAGACACACCAAGCATGAAGGGGTGGAGAAATGGAGGGGAGGGGATGGTGGCATGACCACACCTCGTTGGTGGGTGCCCCCTCCTTCCCTCTCTCCCTTCCCCTTCCTCTCTGTCTCTGGTGAATGCCCAAGCCCTCTGGCAATTAAAAATAAGCAATAATTGGGCCAGGCAGGTGCACGGCAATTAAGGCGCTGGATCCCACTTGGCTGACTATGCATTGGCGTCCTGGGCCTAGCAGCCTGGAAAGCCAGGCTGGACGTGCATGTGTGCCCAGAATCCCGAGAGAAGACTGGAGGAGAGGGGACCGCAGTGTGGCCATCCCTCTGAGGGGGAATTCACTTTCCCACTCTCTGTCTGACTCTCTGGCAAGCACACTTATAGCAAAGTTTAAAAAAGCAAATTACTGGGGACCAGTAGTTCGCGTAATGGCTATGTCGCTGGACTCCCACATAGTCAACCGCGGTTCACGTCCCAGACCCGGTGGCTTAAAACTCACTCTGGGTGCGTGTGCGTGCCCAAGATCCCGAGAGGAGAATGGAGGAGAAGGCATTGGGGCATGGCCATCCCCCCTGGGGGGTGATTTCTTGCTTTCTGTCTCTCTGTCTCTGTCTGGCTTGCGCACATGCCCTATAGCAAAAACCTCTCAAAAAAAATAAATAAAGCAAATTACTAAATGATGCCTCATTAAGCCCCCCCCACGCAAACACACACTCACATCTGAGGGCGTGTTCCAGCCGTCTGTGACCTTGTGGGACGCGTCGACGGGGTGGTGGTGCCCCCGGTTGACAGATGTCTTTCTCGCTGTGTCCTCCTCCAGAGGAGACTGTGAGTGTCACAACCTCCAAAGCCGAGGCTGAGTCACCCAGCGAGAGCTCCGAGTCTTCGGACTTCGAGTCAAGCTCCGACTCCGAGTCTGAGTCCTCATCCGAGTCCTCAGAGGATGAAGCGGAGGCGGCGGTGCAGGAGGAGGAGGGGGAGGAAGAAGAGGAGGAGGTGGCGGCGGCTGCAGACGAGGCCATGGCTCCCGCAGGCCCTGAGGACTTTGAGGAGGACCGGGAAGAAGCGTCTCTGGCCACAGCAGCGCCTGCCATGGACTTGGGGGGCACAGAAGAGGAGGTGGCCATCGGGGCTGAGGATGAAGTCCCAGAGGGGCAGCCCCTGGCCCTGGAGGAGCCCCCGGTACCTGTGGGTGTTGAGGAGCTGGCGAGCTGCAAGGAGCCTCCTGAGGAGCCAGGCGTGAACCAAGACGACAGAGACATGTTGCTGTCCCCAGAGCCACCCACCCAAGAGGTGGAGGCCCGGCCTCCATCACCCCCCGAGCGTGTTCCAGGTAACCCCGGCAGCTCCCTGGAAGGGCTGTGGGCAGGGAGGCAGGATCGACCCCAGCTCCTCAGGTAGATCACTTCACCCTCCCAAACCTGTTTCCTTTTTCAAACCAGGTACACAGAGAGGGCCTCCCTTGTGGGGGGTCAGAGGGAGACTGTGTCATGCGGGCAGAGTGGGAGCAGGAGAGCGTCGCTGTCTAAGTCTCTCCGGACCCGCAGCCCAGGCTCCCATGGCCCACTCATTGGCACTGGTCCCAGAGGATGCCCAGTAGCAGGGGCAGGGGTCTGTGGTCACTGCAGCGGCTGCAGATGGGGCAGAGTAGGGAGCCCGAGGGCACCGGGAGCCGCGGGGATGAGATGCTGATGGTCTGTCTCCCTTCTCTGCAGAAGCGGACCTGCTCAGAGAGCCCGAGCCCCCCACTACACTCTCCTTGGCCCCGCAGCCACCACTGCCGCCCCCCCCGCCACCCCCGCCCCCC
>NW_006159738.1:1977730-1980578 GCF_000334495.1 Tupaia belangeri chinensis | reverse complement strand
GCCCCCACCGCCCCTGCCCCCACCGCTCATTGAGCCTACCAAGCTGCCCTTTAAGGAACTGGACAACCAGTGGCCCTCTGAGGCCATCCCCCCCGGCCCCCGTGGGCGCGACGAGGTCACCGAGGAGTACATGGGGCTGACCAAGACCCGGGAACCTCTGCGCCGGCCGCTTAAGAAGCGCCATGAGGACCTGGTGGCGACTTCGGCCTCTCCTGAGCTGTCGCCGCCCCAGCCCCTGTTCCGGCCCCGCTCGGAGTTCGAGGAGATGACCATCCTGTATGACATCTGGAACGGCGGCATCGACGAGGAGGACATCCGTTTCCTGTGCGTCACCTACGAGCGGCTGCTGCAGCAGGACAACGGCATGGACTGGCTCAACGACACGCTCTGGGTCTACCACCCCTATATCCTGCCCGACGCGGTCTGCGCCCTCGAGGCTGGGGGAGGGCCCTCGCCCATCACTGGGCCCTGGGTCCCATCTGTGGGGGGCCTCTCGGCCCTGTGTCGCTGTCACCTCCATGGCAGCGTTTGTGTGTCAGCACTGTGCTGGGCTCCTAGGGGAACCCCTCTGTGCCAGGCCCGTTGCACCCTCAGCGTGAGCAGTTCCCAGGGCCAAACCCGACAGGATTGCCCACACAGGGCAACCACAGCAGCGGCCTGACTGATGACTCGGTCTCATTCCATCCCGCAGTAGCCAGGGGAGGCTGTTATCAGTCTCCTTTTACATGTGAAGATCTTGGGGCTGGGGACCAGCAGTTAGTATAATGGCTATGTCGCTGGACTCCCATGTAGTCGACCGCGGTTCGAGTCCTGGACCCGGTGGCTTAAACTCACGCTGGGTGCGTGTGCATGCGTGCCCAAGATCCCAAGAGGAGAATGAAAGAGAAAGGATTGCGGTGTGACCATCCTCCCTGGGGGGTGATTTCTCGCTTTCTGTCTCTCTGTCTCTCTCTGTCTGTCTGGCGAGCACATGCGCCCTATACAAAAACCTCTCCAAAAAATAAAGATCTCGGAGCTCAGAGGGGTTACGTGACCTGGCCAGAGTCGCAGAGCTCGGAGGTGGCAGAGCGGAGTGTGAGTCAGGCGAGCCTGGCTCTGGAATCCGGGCTGTAACCGCAGCGCTCTGACGCACGGTCTTACCTGTTCCTAGAGGTGGGAGCCGCCATCGGCCACTGCGCTAAACTCGCTTCTGAGCATCTTCCCTGCCCAGGAGCCGCCAGACACCCTCAGCCGGCTTACTTAGGCTCCTGGTCATGCCGGTTCGCAGATGGCCGAATGGAGACCACCAGGGCTGTGTGTCCCGTGCTGGCCCTTGGTGGGACCGGTCAGCGGTGGCCACATGGGGGCACCGTCGGTGTCAGTGTGGGCCGCAGAGCTGGGTGTCATCGGTCTGAGGCTGGGTGGTGGGACAGCTCCCCCAAGGGGCCAGCAGGGGCTCTCTGAGAATGCGGACGTGCCCTTGACCCACACCCACCTACCAGCCTCTCTTCGGCCAAGAAGAAGAAGCGGGACGACGGCATGCGGGAGCACGTGACCGGCTGTGCCCGCAGCGAGGGCTTCTACACCATCGACAAGAAGGACAAGCTCAGATACCTCAACAGCAGCCGCGCCAGCAGCGACGAGCCCCCCGCTGACACCCAGGTGATCCCACTGGCCCGGGGGGCCTGGCACACCGAGCATGCCGCCTGCCCGGTGCTCAGGTGGGGGGAGCAGGGCTGGGCGGGGTCTTTACCCTGGGCATTAGGAACAGAACTGCATTTCCAGAAGGTTGGTTCTTTTCTCCCACCTTTTTAATTTTTTTAATGTTTTTGCCATAGGGCAAAACATTGGAGAGACAGAGACAGAGAGAGAAAGTGAGAAATCAGTTAGCGTAATGACTATGTCGCTGGACTCCCATGTAGTTGACTGCAGTTCCAGTCCCGGACCCCGTGGCTTAAACTCACGCTGGGCGCGTGTGCGTGCGTGCTCTAGATCCGAAGAGGAGATTGGAGGAGAAGGGATTGTGGCGTGGCTATCCCCCCTGGGAGTGATTTCTCACTCTCTGTCTCTGTCTTTCTGGCGAGTGCACATGCCCTATAGCAAAACCTCAGAAAACAAAAGAATCAGCGGAAATGCGGAAGAGATAGGAGGGAGGGAAGGCTGCATTCTGTGTGTGCGCTTTTGTTTGCTGTCGTGTTTTAGACATGTGCTGGAGACAGAGCACGTGAAAAATGACCCCCTGCGGGGATGGCCGCACTGCGCACAGTCCCTTCTCCTCCCTGGCAGGATTTGGGGCACGCACGCACACGCGCTTGGGACTCGCATTGCAGTTGGCTATGTGGGAGTCCAGCACCTCTACCTCTGTGCCACCTGTTGGCCCCACGTCGTAGGATGAGGGGGTCCAGCCCTGTAGCCTGGTGGTTAAGGGAGCAGATTCCACGTGGCCAATTGGAGTTTGGGTCCTGGACCCAGCGACTATAAAACCTCACCAACTGCATGTTCGCCCCAAGTCCTGACAGGAGGGAGTGACAGAGGAGAAGGGATTGCACTGTGACAGTGCCCCATGGGGGCTTTCTCCTCCTCTCTCTCTCTGTCTCTAGTGAGTACAAGCACCCTCTGGTCATTTAAAAAACAACATAAAACAAAATGCAGATAGGAAGGGCTTGAGCATGTAGCACGTTCGTCAGATACTCCTGGGGAGGAGCCAGAGGAGGGGGGACAGTGGCTCTGGTAGGTGTGGAGAAGCCGGAGTGAGGAGCCTGGGAAGCTGGGGTAACAGTCACCCAGAGCGTAGGGTAGGCTTGCCAGGGTGGCGTGGGGACCCAGGCCTTGTAGTCAAGGGCTGCCCTGCAGTGTCCTGCATGCCACC
>NW_006159738.1:1968437-1977636 GCF_000334495.1 Tupaia belangeri chinensis | reverse complement strand
AGGAGCGGCGGTCGGAGCAGCGCCGCCTTCTCTCCTCCTTCACCGGCAGCTGTGACAGCGACCTGCTCAAGTTCAACCAGCTCAAGGTGCGGCCGGGCCCCACATAGGGCAGCTGGGGTGGCAGAGGTCCCAAGACCAGGGCTCACCCCTCCTCCTTCTCTCCCCCAGTTCCGGAAGAAAAAGCTCAAATTCTGCAAGAGCCACATTCACGACTGGGGCCTGTTCGCCATGGAGCCCATCGCAGCCGACGAGATGGTCATCGAGTACGTGGGCCAGAACATCCGACAGGTAGGGGCCTGGGCGCAGGCACGGGGCGGACGGTGGGCGCAGGGTGGGCGGCGGGCGGCCTGACCCGGTGGACACCCTGCTGTGGCCAGGTGATCGCCGACATGCGGGAGAAGCGATACGAGGACGAGGGCATCGGGAGCAGCTACATGTTCCGGGTAGACCACGACACCATCATCGACGCCACCAAGTGTGGCAACTTCGCGCGTTTCATCAACCACAGCTGCAACGTGAGTGCCCGCCCCGCCGCGCTGCTCGGCCTCCCCGCGGTCCGCTCAGGAGGGGCAGGGTGTGCAGCCTGTGCCTGGAGCCTCTCCCCAGCCTCAGTGCTTATGTGTAAGGTGGGCGCACAGGGAGACCGTGGAGAGCAGTGAGGTGCTCGCAGGGCTCGGGTCACCGAGCCTTCCTTGCCAGGTGCCCTCTCTGTGCTGGGCTTTGTCTTTTTGTTTAAGGTTTTTGCAGTGGGGCGTGTGCACCTCCAGAGAGAGACAGAGGGAGGGGAAGTGAGAAATCACCCCCGAGGAAGCACGGCCATGCTGCAGTCCCTTCTCCTCCATTCTCCTCTTGGGATTCTGCGCACACATGCCTGGCATGAGTTTCTAATTGCTGGCTCCAGGACTCGAACTGTGGTCTTTAAATTTCCATCAATTGAGACATAAACACACATCGCTAGTGATGGCTGTCAACGGACGGAGGACCCGAGGCGGGGAGGGGCTTGTGAGCAGAACTAGCTCAGGAGGCTCAGCATAGACGGTAGGCGAGTTTCGGGGTGGAGATGGAGTTCGAGGCTCGGCTTTGCTGCTTCGTGAGTTCTGAGTTACCGTAGGACAGTCGCTCCGCCTCTCCATGCCCTCCTCTCCCCATCGGGAAACCGACGGTAACAGCTCCCTTGTGGGCTATCACGGGATCACGTGGGTTGGTGTGTGCGGCTGACGGGACAGGCTGTGTGTGGAGCTGTCCTGAGGCCAGTGTGACTGTCATCTGGGCAGAGGGTTCCAGAAGAGACTTTCTTGTGACATGGGAGGGACAGGAGGGGTTTTCCCAGGAGGAGCAGTGAGGGGCAAGCATGCAGGCCAGAGGGGACCGGCATGTTCAAAGGGCCCGAGGTGAGGGGGCAGTGGGGACGGCGTGGGATGAGAGGACGAGGCCGACAGGGAAGGGCATGTCAGGTCATGCAGCCTGGGTGGGCCCAGGGCGGGTTTGGAGCCAGGTGGGGACAGGGGCTGCTGTGTCTTTGGAAATATTTTCTGACTGCTGGGTCAGGAGTCGATTTTCTCGGGGTCCGCTGCTGTCTGGGTGAGGGGTGCTGGGGTCTGATGGCGGCAGAGGTAGAGAAGTGGGCAGGACCCCCGTCCCTTAGCAGGAGGAACTCCCGGATGTGGTGGGCCAGGCCCGGCATCATGAAGGAGGGTGCCAGGAGGCGGCTGGGGGCTCCGGGGTGCACGGCGAAACCAGCGTGCAGGGCAGAGGCAGCCAGGGGCTTGAGCTGGGCTTACTGAGTTACGGAGGTCTCGGGCGTGGCCGAGGGCGGGCGTTGAGGAGGGACAGCCTGTGGTTTGGAGCCGGGCGGGCAAGCTTCTTCTGTAAAGGGCCGGACGGTGACGCCTCGGCTTCGTGGCTCAGGAGCTCTGAAGCAGCTTCTTAACTGATGAGCAGTTGTAAGGAAAGCGGCCCTAGATGCTATGCCAGAAGAACGGGCACGGGTGTGGCCGCATGCCTGGAACTTCATAAAAGCGGGCAGGCCAGCAGGTGGCAGGGGGTCGAGGCGCTGGACTCCACATGGCCGACTGCGGTTCAAGTTCCAGACCTGGCGGTTTGCTTTCTCATTTTCACTCTCTCTCTGTCTCCCTCTGGTGAGCATAGTATATGTCCTGTTAAAAATAATAATAACAGGGCCAGCTGATGGTGTAATGGTTATGTCGTCAGACTCCCACGTAGTTGACCGTGATTTGAGTCCTGGACCGGGCAGCTTGAAACTCACACCAGGCAGGAAACAGCAGTTAGCGTAATGGTTATGTCGCTGGACTCCCACATAGTCGACCGCGGTTCGCGTCCCGGACCCGGTGGCTTAAAACTCACGCCGGGTACGTGTGCGTGCGTGCCCAAGATCCCGAGAGGAGAATGGAGGAGAAGGGATTGCGGCGTGACCATCCCCCCTGGGGGGGTGATTTCTCGCTTTCTGTCTCTATATCTCTCTCTGTCTGGCGAGCACACGTGCCCTATAGCGAAAATCTCTCAAAAAGAAAAAAACTCACACCAGGCATGTGAGCATGTGTGCCCAAAATCCCGAGGGGAGAATGGAGGAAAAGGGATTGTGGCATGACCATCCCCTGTGGGGGGTGATTTCTCACTTTCTGTCTCTCTGTCTCTGTCTCTCCAGCAAGGGCACGCATCCCATAGCAAAAATCCCTTTTAAAAAAAACTAATAGGGGCCAGCAGGTGGCGTGGTGGTTAAGGTGCTAGACACTCCCACATGGCCTACTGCAGTTCAAGTCCCATACCTGGTGACTTGCTTTCTCACTTTCCCTCTTCTCTGTCTCTCTCTAGTTAAATTAAATGAATAAATTTTTTTAAAAAATTTAAAAATTATTATAAATAATTCTTAAACAAACACATAAAATAGGCAGCTGGGGCCATGGTTTGCTGACCCCTATCCAGAGCTCAGTAGTGGGGCCTGGGCTAGGAATATGAATGGGGCCGCCCTGCCACATGAGCAGGACGGAGGCTGAGGTCATCGTTAGCACCGGCTTCCTGGTCCTCGTGGTTGTCTGATGGCGGAGGAAGGTCTGTGCGCCCACGCGGGGGAGCCGGGCCGGAGCAGGGGACCCTGGGCAGGGGTCACGCCCTCCTCACTGCGCTCCCTCGCCCCGCCCACAGCCCAACTGCTATGCCAAGGTGATCACGGTGGAGTCGCAGAAGAAGATCGTCATCTACTCCAAGCAGCACATCAGCGTCAACGAGGAGATCACCTACGACTACAAGTTCCCCATCGAGGACATCAAGATCCCCTGCCTCTGCGGCTCCGAGAACTGCCGGGGCACCCTCAACTAGGCCCCAGCGCCCGGTGCCAAACGCGACGGATGTCAGCCGGCCCGGCTCCCAAGCGGGGACCCCACGCCCTGGGCCGGCCCCCTCCTGCCCCCATTTCCCCATTTCAGGTGCTGTCCCCCTACCCAGCGGCCATGTCAGGGCCTGGCGCCCCCGAACACTACCCCCAGAACCCCCCACAGCTCCAGCCCCTCATCGGGAAAGGGCTTCTCTGTCTTCAGCCTGTGTCTCAATTTTTTTTTTCTACGAAGGCTCCTTTTAGGGTTTTCTTTGAACTCTAACACATACTTCTGTTTCCTTGTGTCTCTCTAGCTCTCCTCCTCTCTCGGTCTCTTTCTCTGTCTCTGTCCTCTCCCTCTCCCCGTGAACGCTGCTATGTCGTTTTTGTCTTCTCTTTATTTTCTTCCTTGTCGTGAGAAAAGACATCTTAACCGTTGAAATGTGAAGGCAGAGTCAGAGAGGGGGCACCCTGGCGGGGTTTGCAGAGGCCTCACACAACCACGCGTCAGCCCCCGGTCTAGACCTACCCAGGCCCGGTCCGGGCCAGGTGCTGCCATGAGGAGGGAAGGCCGGGCAGCGGCCTCGACCTCAGAACACTACGGACCTGGAAGACCCCCTCTCTGCCGTGGACGCCAGGAGAAGCCCCCACATCACCCCTTGACATGTACCCCTCCGTCCCTTCTCTGGCAGCCTGGGGGCGCCATTGACCCAGGCCGACCCCGGGGGAGCCACGCCGGCCTCCCCACACCCCACCACCCCCAAACCTTGGGTTCAATGTTTACTTTCTCATTCGGATGCCAGCAATGAGGGAGCCCCCGAGGCCCCCACGTGGGGAGGAGTGCTGGGAAGGGTCGTCTCCGCTCTCTCTGCCCTTGGCCTTCCCCCACTCGGCCTTGAGAGGGGACTCCCAGGGCAGGCGGGTCCCCCAGCCCCGATTACGGGTTGCGTGACCGTATGCGTGTGGCACTGTTTCGTTGATGAGTTTCCCGGCTCTGCCCCCCTAGCCCAGCCCCCGGCCCACACCCCGCCCGCCCTTCCAGCAGCCCTCTCGCCCCAAGAAGGCCAGAGCGTATTTATTTTTGGAGTGAGCAGGTTTTTTTTCTACCAGAGAAAGGAAAATCTTGGAAAAGATTTTAAAACTCAGATCCAAGTCTCGGACAGTTTTTTCCTCCCCTGTAACCCTTTCTACTCCCTGCCCATCCTCTTCAGGGTTTATTTCCATGACTTTTTTTTCTTGTGCGTGTATAAAATCAAACTGAAGGGAAAAAGAGATGGATTTTTGAAGTTCAGAACCGACTTCTGTATGTATATAGGCCGCCATAAAGGACTTTTTCTTGGGAACATTGTTTCTTGTGGAAACACGTGGGAAGACTTTTTGCTCACTTCTTTGTACTTCGGGAAAAAAAAAATGACACACACGAAAAGCAAGTCCCCCCGTGCCCCAGAAAGCAGAGCAGGCATGTAAATAATTTTTGGAAAGTGACTGTCGTGCCCGGGAGCCCTCACGAGATGAGAGCGCTCCAGCGGGCGCTGTCCCCGCCGCCCTGCGAGGGACACGGCGGCAGAGCCCCTATCTCGGCTTGTGTCAAGCTTGTTATCATGTAAATTCTGTACAAAGAATTGTTATTTTTCTCTTTTTTGTCGTTGGTGGTTTTGTTGTGTATTTTTTTTTTTTTTTAATTTCTTTACCCCAGGTTCTCTCTGTGGGAGGCAGTGCCCACCAGTTTCAAGATGGAGGAATCGGGGGCGTTAAGACACAGAGGGGTACCTGGGTACGGCCGCGACCTTCTCTTCCGTTTGCGGTTTTCTGCCTAATTGTGCAACCAAGGAAATATTTATTTTTCCCATGAGGACATGTATAGTTTGTAGAGATGGCCGATCTCAGTTCCCCGTGCAGTCCCCAAGGGGCTGTCTTCATTCTACCCACTGCCCCCTTCCTCTTGAGAAAAAGAGGGTGGTGAAGCGCGCAGCGTGGGCCCAGCCTGGCCGCGCCCTGGCCTCACCCTGGCCAGCCATCGGGCCAGCCTGCACCCAGGGCCAGGCGAGGGGCTGAGCCCACCCTCTGGCCAGGACCCCATGCCTCCTCCCAGAACGGCTTGCAATAATCCAGAAGGTGTCAGCTTGGTTTTCTTTCATCTCCTTGTCATCGAACAAAGCTCTGCTTTCGGAGAGTTGGGGGTTTCTGCCTTTTTGTTTGTTTCTTCCATCCTCCTCCCCCCGCAAAAAAAAGAACCGACGAGTTCTAGGGATGTCCGCGTGTGTAAGCTGTCATCCGTATGTACCTTGTTTTGAAGAGAAGTGTTCCCGCTGTGGGTGTGTCTTGCTGTAAATATTTGTTCATATTTTTGTGAATTCAATACTATGTACCATTGTATTATAGTAACTTTTATAAAGCAAACCATAAATATACTGACTTTTCTTACAGATACGCCGTCTCTCTCGCTCTCCTCTCTCCCTCTCCTCCTCTCTTTCTGCTCAACTGGGGGCTGGGCTGGCCGGGCTCAGGGGCAGGAGTTTATGGTATGGTGTGGCCCATTCTGACCATCAGCTCTTAAGCTAAGCCCGTAGGTGGATTCCGTGAATGGGCCAAACTATATTAGACTAGACCTCCGATGACTTTTTAGTTTCCCTTCTAGGTTCCCCCCCCACCTTTTTTCCTTTCTGCATGAGGCAGAGGGACTGGTGGTTCCTCTAGGGGAAGTGCCGGTGTTGATGGTCTGTGTGTAACACACATGGAAACTCGGCCCGCTATCCGCTGCCCGCAGTCGGGACTCAGCCCAGCAGGTATGAGATGTTCTGGGACGTTCTTGTGGCTTCATCTGTGACAGCGATGGGACAAAGGCAGCAAGGGACGTCCACTGGGATGAGCTTTTTTTCTTTTTTGTTTTATAAGAACTGTTCGTCTAGGGGGCCAGCAGATGATGTAGCAGTTATGTTGCTGGACACCAACGTGGCCAGCTGTGGTTCGAGTCCCGGACCCAGTGGCTTGAAACTCATGCCAAGTGTGTGTGCATGCGTGCCCAAGATCCTGGGAGGAGAATGGAGAAGGACTTGCAGCGTGGCCATTTCCCTGGGGGGTGATTTCTCACTTTCTCTTTCACTGTCTCTGTTTTTCTCTCCAGAAAAAAAAATATTTTTAATAATTATTAATTATTTTAAAATATTAATATTTAAATTTGACCAGAGAGAGAGAGAGAGAGAGCAAGGGGGCAAATTTTTAAAAACCAGTCTCAAGGAGCCAGCAGTTGGCGTGGTGGTTAAAGGCATTGGACTCCCACATGGCTGACCGCAGTTTGAGTCCTGGACCTGGTGGCTTGCTTCCTCACTTTCCCACTTCCTCTCTGTCTTCTTCTGGTCAAGTTAAAAAATAATAATAAATAAAGTTAAATAAAATAATTCTTTAAGAAAACAAAATGAGATTTCCCCCCACCCACCACCAAGGTACTGAGTGGACCAGCAGGGGAGGCAGACAACGCAGGGCCTGGCAGGGCAGCACAAGGGCAGCCCCGGGTCCCGTTCTAGGCTTGCAGGAACCTTACGTCTGAGTCTGAGTCTGCTGTCTTCATCCCGCTCCTCTGGGCACCCCAGCAGCCTTGGCTGGCGGCACCTCTCCTTGCTGCCTGCCGCTGGTGGGCGAGCTCAGAAACCAGCCCCTTGGGCTTCTTTCTGCCTGTCTGGTCTTCCTCGCCCAGCAAATCTGATGGTTCTCCTCTCATTTTTCAAATACCATCCTGAACCCCACGGGAGATGCTCTTTCTTCAAGCCCCAACTCGATATACCTGCACCCCCAGGGCAGACAGACCAGGACAAGAGCCCCTCACCCAGACCCCCTCCTAAAACAGGGATACCTCCATAGCATGGGCTCTGCTAGTCACTGTTTTTCTAAGTTTACGTATTTGTTGATATTTCATGAAAGAAAGACGAACACTCTCAATAGGATCTCCTCAGTCACTCTTTCATCCTTTTTTTATTATTTAATTTAACTTAATTTATTAATTTATTTAAATTTGACCAGAGAGGGACAGAGAAACAGAAAGTGAGAAAGCAAGCCGCCAGGTCCGAGACTCAAACCTTGGTCCGTCAGGTGGGAGTCTAGCGCTCTTAACCACCATGCCACCTGCTGGACCCACTATTTCTTTTTTACTTATTGATTTAAAAATTTTTTTAAAATTTGTTGTTGTTGTTTTGCCATAAGGTGTGTGCAAATGCTGGAGAGAGACAGAGAAAGGAAAAGTGAGAAATCACTTCCGGGGGATGGCCACACCACAATCCCTTCTCCATTCTCCTCTGGGATTTTGGATACATTTGCACATAACCCTGGTGTGATTTTCAAACTGCTGGGTCTGGGACTCAGACTCCAGTTGGCCATGTGGGAGTCCAGCCACCTTAACCACCATGACACTTGCTGACCCCAGTCACTGTTCCCTTTAAGTTTATCTCTCCAGAGAGAAAGGGACAAGCCCAACAGGGCCCCCGTGTCCCAATCCCCAGCCTCAGCCAGGTCAGATCACGAACAGCACTGAGAGCCTGGCACGCTCAGGAAGGCCGGGACACGAACTAGGCTCCCTGTGTGTACCCCCAGCACTGCGTCAGGGCCGAGCCACCCTCCAGGCCATCGGTCACCATTCCGAATACCTTCGATTAAAACTCACAGGAGCTCCACAAGGTGGGCACCAGCACCATCCCCATGAACAGATGAGGAACCCGAGGCCCCACAGACCGAGAACCTGCCCACGGCCATGCAGTGAGCAACCAGTGCATCTGGGGAGTGAACCGGGCAGCCTGTGCTCAGCGAGTGGGTCTGCCCTCCTGTGCCCCAGCTCGGGAGGTGCCCACCTGCCCATGCCCAGCTCAGGGGTGCTCACAGCTGGTGGGCTGTGCACCAGGCAGGCCAAAGTGGCCTGATAGTTCCGAGAGGGGCCAGGATCCTGGTTTGTGTGTGAAACAGCCTGACGGCTAAAGCACTCGTTCCGATGTGCTGGAAACTGTTCAGGCCAAGCCGGCCACACGCGGGAGCCAGCTTTGGCCTGTGCCACCTTCACAACCCTCCGGGGTGCCAGAATCTCGCCCCGGGGGACTAGAAAGAGGGGATCCATGCACGGGCCTGGGCCTGTTCTTTCATGCTTTCTCTGAGATGCTTTTCATTTTGGGGGTTCATAACCCCAGAAGCCCTGACTTCTATAATCTGGAAAGAAATTCCAGTCACCCCCCCCCCATATTATACCAACTCAGGTTTTTTTCTTTTTTTAGAGAGATTTTTGCTATAGGGCATATGCGCTCTCCAGAGACACAGAAAGAGAGAAATCACCTCCCCCTCCAGGGGGATGGCCATACCACAATCCCTTCTCCATTCTCTGGGGATTTGGGGCACACGTACACACATGCCCAGCGTGTTTTAAGCCACTAGGTCGGGGACTCGAACTGCAGTAAACTCCTGGAAGTTCCGCAAAGTAACCTTTACGCCATCTGCTGGTCCCCAGATTTATTTTTTCACGAGGAGATCTGCTTGATCCTGAGCTGAGCCATGGAGGGTGGGAGTGGGGAGGGTGTGTAAGGATGAAAAGGAGGAAAAGACCCAATTTGCTCCTCCCCCTCTCTTCCTCCCTGATTTTGAAGAAATTTCCTTCCTAAGGTTTTTGATCAGCTGTTTCTCTCCCAATAGCCTCATTCTTTTGCAGGGCTCACTCACACTCGAGCATGAAGGAGCGAGCCCCTTTCCAGAAGGAGTGGCTGGAAGCAAGAACGAGGCAGTGGCGCTGCACCGGGCGGGTGCAGCCAGGTGAGGGTGGCGGCAGAAGCTGGGGCCTCCGACCTCTCAACTGCTCTCAGACCCGGCACCAGGCCCTGTGTGCAGAGCAAAGATCCG
>NW_006159738.1:1967440-1968419 GCF_000334495.1 Tupaia belangeri chinensis | reverse complement strand
CCTTGCACGTGCTCAGAGGTGCGGGCTCTGGGGAGCTGTGAGGACGGCCCCTCCAGAGATCGCGAAGCCCCCGACGGGATGCGCCTAGCTCCTCTGTTCCCCCTTGCTCTCCTTCCTGGGATACTCTTTCTTCGGATGTTTCCCTTGGCTGGCTTCCAATGGAACCTCCTTTCGGAGGTGAGGGCTTCCCGCGGTCGAAACGAGCCTCTGCGACGTTCACCTCCGCGCAACCCTCTCTCCTCCATTGCCCGGATGGCGTTTAAAGATGAAACGATGTTATGCGTATTTTCTCCAGAGTGTGAGCCCATGCCCGCCGACTGGGGTTCCAGATTTCCCCCCGTCCCGCGCCGTGCCACTTAACAAAGCGCAGGCACCGGGCGCCCCCTCAGGCCCGCCGCGCTCAGAACCGCTAATGCAGACCCCTCCTAACGCCGGGCCCTGATCGCCCCCTGGCGGCACAACGGCGCCACTGCTCCACGCCGGGCACACACCAGACTGCGTTGAACCTTGGTCGGCTTTACTCAGGACAGCGAGAGCAGGAAGTCAGCCAGCAAGGGGGCGTGGTCGTTGTGGGCGGGGTCCCAGTGCTGTCTGGTGGGTGGAGCCTAAAGGGCGTGGCCCCTTGTGGAGGAATTGACGTTCAGGGTCTGCAAGGTGGGCGTGTTCTTGGAGCAGGAGGCGCGGCCGTGCACAGGCAGGTAGGCGGGGCCTCGTGGAGGTCAGACGGTGGGCGGGGCCCTGGGGCAGGTGGTGGGCGGGGCCTCTGGGAGGTCAGGTGGTGGGCGGGACCTACATGCCGAGAGCCACCCCGTTGGTCTCCAGGTCGGTGAGGTTGCCGCGCAGAGCCTGCTCTTCCTCGAAAGCCTTGAACAGTGAGTTGAAGTTTCCAGCTCCGAAACCCTGCAGCGGAATAGGAGAGGTGAGTTGGGGACCCAGAAAGCCGACCGCGCTTCCTGCATGACCCCTCGGGCGTTCCGGG
>NW_006159738.1:1959041-1967400 GCF_000334495.1 Tupaia belangeri chinensis | reverse complement strand
GTGGGCCTGTCCTGCACCGGCTTGGTGAAGATCTGCAGCAGGTAGCCTTTCTCGTCGTAGTCCACCAGGATTTTCAGCTCCTAGGCGGGAGGCAGGGGGCTCCGCTAGCGGGCGGCTGGCCCGCCCCGATAGCCTCACACGGTGAGGTGCTTAGAAAGTCCACAGGGGCTCCTGCACCCCCCCAGGACCAAGACCCCTTTCTCCAGTGGTTTCAGCCGCTTCCAGATAGATCCCCAAATTGTCCTATTACCGCTCCCGCTGCAGTTCCTGCCTAAGCCACTGTCGCAGCTGCGCCCTACTCGGAACCAGCTTGGTAACAGACCGTCCTCCACACGCACATCAGCGGGACCTCGTTGTCCTGCTGAAACCCTCCAGTAGAAACCAGACCTTTCCGTGTTGCTAGTGGGAATGTAAAATGTTGCAATCGCGTTGGGAACAGTCTGGCGGTTTCTCAAGAGGTTAGAATACCGTGTGACCCAGCAATTCCACTCCTAGACGTATGTCCATGTAAAACCTTGTACACAACAGTTCATGGCAGTGTTTTTTTGGTTTTTTTTTTGAGAGGTTTTTGCTATAGGGCATGTGCGCTTGCCAGACAGACAGAGAGAGAGAAAGACAGAAAGCGAGAAATCACCCCCAGGGGGGATGGCCACGCTGAAATCCCTTCTTCTCCATTCTCCTCTTGGGATCTTGGGCACACACGCACACACACCCGGCGTGAGTTTTAAGCCACCAGGTCCGGGACGCGAACCACAGTCAACTACATGGGAGTCCAGCGACATAGCCATTACGCTAACTGCTGGTCCCATGGCAGTGTATTTATATGTTTTTTTCTTTTTCTTTTTAGAGGTTTTTGTTATAGGGTGTGTACATTCATGAGAGAGACACAGAGACAGAGGGACAGAAAGCAAGAAATCACCCTCCCCGGGGGGATGGCCAGGCCGCAATCCCTTCTCCTCCATTCTTCACTTGGGAGTTGGGGCCCGGCATGAGTTTAAAGCCACAGGGTCTGGGATTGACCATGTAGAAGTCTAGTGCCTTAACCACTATGCCACCAGCTGGCCCTATATTTATTACTTTTTACATTTGTCAGAGGAGGAACTAGCACATGGCATGGTGGTTACATTGCTGGACTCCCACATAGTCGACTGTAGTTCAAGTTCCAGACCTAGCAGCTTAAAACTCATTCCAGGTGTGTATGCATGTGCTCAAAATCCCAAGAAGAGGATGGAGGAGAAAGGATAGTGGTGTGGCCATCCTCTCAGTGGGTAATTTCTTGCTTTCTGACTCTCCGTCTCTCTCCATCTCTCTGGCGAGCACATGTGACCTATAGAAAAAAAAAATCTCTAAGAAAAAAAAATGGTTGGGACCAGCAGTTTGTGTAATGGCTATATCGCTGAACTCCCATGTAGTCCTGTGCAGTTCGAGTCCTAAATGCGGTGGCTTAAACTCATGCTGGGCACGTGTGTGTGCGTGCCCAAGATCTCGAGAGGAGAATGGAGAAGGGATTGTGGCGTGGCCATCCCCCCTGGGGGGTGATTTCTTGCTTTCTGTCTCTCTGTCTCTCTCTGTCTTTCTGGTGAGCACACACGCCCTATAGCAAAAACCTCTCCCCCCCGCCCCTGAAAAAAAAAAAAAAAAAAAAGAAAGGAAGAAAACAAGAAAAGAAAAAGCAATTGTCAGAGGGCATATACATACTTGCTAGAGAGAACAGTGAGGAAGAGGGAGAAAGAGCCCCCAATGGTGCGTAGCTGTGCCACAGCCCCTTCCCCATGTTCCAGTCTGTCAGGATTTAGGGCATGGATGTACATGTGTCTAGCATGTTTTCCAAATCGACTCAAACCATGCGATCAGCCTTGCGGGATCCAGCTCCCTTAACCACGAGCTGGGGCGGCCCGGCGGCTTACTCGTAATAGCCAAGCAGTGGAGACGGCCCCCAGTCTCCACCAACTGAGGAGTGGGTAAACAAAGCGTGTTCTCTCCGTACTGTGGGGTATTACCCCGCCATAAAAAGGAATGAAGTGCTTCGACCACAGTCTGAGTCCTGGACAGGGCAGTTTGAAAATCATACTACTGGGACCAGCAGTTGGCGTAATGACTATGTCACTGGACTCCCATGTAGTTGACCACGGTTCGCATCCCGGACCTGGTGGCTTTTAACTCATGCCGGGCGCATGTGCATATGTGCCCAAGATCTCGAGAGGAGAATGGAAGAGAAGGGATTGTGGTGTGGCCATCCCCTCTGAGGGATGATTTCCCGCTTTCTGTCTGTCTCTCTCTGTCTGGCGAGCGCACACGCCCTATAGCAAAAACCTCTCCGAAAAAAAAAAAAAAGAAAGAAAGAAAGAAAGAAAATCATACTAGGTGTGCACCCAAAATCCTAAGAGGATAATGGAGGAGAAAGGATGGCCTCATGGCACATCCATCCCCGGGGGTTGGGGGGGGAATTCTCACTTTCCCTCTCTCTGTCATGTGCCCAATGGCAAAAGGCCATTTACAAAAAAAAAAAAAAAAAAAAAAAAGAACGACGGGGGGGCAACAGGCCGCACCAGGTGAGCCTTGAGAACGTGGTGCTAAGTGAGGCTGGCGGGCACGAGGCCGCGCACGGTTCCATTTCCTGTGTATGAAATGCCCAGACTAGGAAGACAGAGGCAGGTGAATGGTTTCCAGGAGCTGGGGTCAGAGGGAAGGGGTGGAGGGCTTGGAAGGTGATAGTTAGGTTCAAGATTTCTCCTGGGGCCCTGGCCCTTTGACCTAGTGGTTAAGGGAGCCAGATCCCACATGGCTGACCACACAGTTCAAGCCCTTGTCCCGGTGGTTTGAAAACGCACTGGGCGCATGTGCGTGCATGCCCCAAATGGCGACAGGATGGACAGACGGAGTGGAAGGAGCTGGCGCGACCATCGTCCTCGCTCGGGAGCGCTCTCTCCTTGCCTCTCTGGAGAGCACATGTGCCCTCTGGCAAATTAAAAAAAAAAAAAAGAGTTCTTTCTGGGGTGATGGAAATATTCTAAAGTTAATTTTGATTGTGGTTGCACAGCAGGGTAAGTAGCTGAAACCCATCAAACGCTTCCTTTCATGGCGCTAGCTTTTCTGTTCCCCAGACACATGGAGCTCGCTTCTGCCTCAGGACCTTTGCATATGCTGGTCCTTGGCCAAGAATGCTCTTCCCCAGCCCTTCATGCAGCCAGCTCCCTCTCATTGTCTAGGGTTCACTTAAAGGTTACCTCCTCAGAGAGGCCCTCCCTGCCTGCACCCTATATATAGCCCCAGGTTGCCTGTTTTAACTTTCTGCTCTCACCCTGTCTCTTTGGTGGTGTTTTTTTGTTTTATTTTGTTTTGTTCTGTTTTTAGAGGTTTTTGCTATAGGGCGTGCACACTCACCAGAAAGAGAGAGAGAGACAGAGAGACAGAAAGCGAGAAATCACTCCCCAGGGGGGATGGCCACGCTGCAGTCCCTTCTCCAGTCTACTGTAGGGATCTTGGGCACGCATGCACACGCTCCCGGCATGAGTTTAAGCCACCGGGTCCGGGACTTGAACCGTGGTCGACTACATGGGGGTCCGGCGACATAGCCATTACGCCATCTGCTGGTCCCTCTGGTGGTGTTTTTGTCACTTATCTGTTTGCCATCCGTCTCCTACCTCTCACCCCCCATGCCAGAACCCAGGTCCCGTGGCTGCAGGGACCCGGTTCGGCTGTCCCCTGTGTCCCAGGACGGGCCACCCCTCACCTCCAGAGCGTCGATGCTCTCCTTCACCTGGATCTTGGCCGACTTGAGCCCCTCCCGCAGCTGCCTGTAGTACGTGGAAGGAACAGCCAGGAACTCCATGCCTCGTTCTCGCAGGTGGCGAATCTGTTTCAGGACAGGGTTGGGATCAGCCTTCTTTCTCCACGTTCAACTCTGTGATCCAGGCAGAGGTGCTGGGCCGGGAGAGGGCAGGGTGCGGCGTGAAGTCACCCCTTCCTTCTCGGTCAGCTCCGTTAGAAGGACAGCCTGGCGGACCTCTATGGGACGCTCGCTCTGGGCCTGTCTCAAGTGCGTCCTCTTTCTTTTAGAGGTAGAGCCTTGCTGTGTCCCTAGGGTGGCCTTGAACTTGTGATCCTCCTGCCTCCCCCTCCTCGGGAGCTGTGATTACAAGTGCATGCCCCAGCTTCAGGGTGACCGCGTGGCCCTCACCTCCCGCCCCCACGCCCACCTTCGGCCCAGTCTCCTCCCTCTCCTTTCCCTGCTCTGTTCCAGCCACCTTCTCTCGCTCTCACTGCCCCCTCTGCCCTCTGGGCACTCACCCAGGACCTCTGCCCAGCACTCCCTTCGGCCCCAGGTGTTCCCCCAGGTGGCCACGGGCTTCTCTCCTTCCAACTCTGCATTTTCGGTGGTTTCCTTTTCAATTGGCCTTTTCCGGCCACCCGGTTCGAGGGCGCGATGCCATCGCCCTCAACCCCACTTCCTGCTTGATTTCCTCCTAGAGCAGGCGCACCCCCTAGCGTGCACATTGTACCCGTTTTGTTTATTACCTTCGGAAGGATGGGACCTGGTGCTCGCTGATGTAGCTCAGGTATCTCGAACGTGCCTAGCACTGACCTGATGCTCAATAAACACCCACTGCGTGAATGAATGAATGAAACTGGCAAGGTCGTGCAGAGAACTCTCGGTTGGACCAGGAGTAAATAAGATCATTCAGGCTCTTGTCCGCTCTGCCATAGTGTCAGTTAAGTGAGAAAGCAAGCCACCAGGTCCAGGACTCGAACTATGGTCGGCCATGTGGGACTGTCCAGTGCCTTAACCACTACGCCACCTGCTGGTCTCCCACAGTGTCATTTAAGAAATAGGTAGGACCTGGCCTATTAGAGGGCTGGGTCCACATGCAAGGCATTTAATTGGACTAAAAGGACATAGTGAGTGGTGTCATCTAGTACCCTCCTTTTCAAGACCGAGTAACTCAAGCCCAGAGAGGGAGTCGAATGCCCCAGAGACACACAGCAAGCACTGGCAAAACCCAGACTAGAATCCAGGCTTCCTGATCCTCTGAAGTCTGCTACTTCTAAGACCCGGAGTAGGGGCCGGGCAGGGTGTTAGGAAGATGCAATGCTCTGCAAGGCAATCCCACGTGGAAAGGTTCCCAGTTCAAGTCTGGAAACCTCGTTGAGTGCGCTGGGCGCACGCTTGCCTGTGAGCCAGGGCTGGCTGAGACGGGGTGGACCGCAGCTCTGGGGCCCTGATCCACCCCCTTCTCTCTCTCTGTCACTCATGGAGAAAATAAATAGACCATCTTTTTTAAAAGCCCAGTGTTCTACAGAGGCCAGACTCTGCGTGTCTGTGGCTGGGGTTCCCGAGGCAGTGGGGGCCCTGCGGCCCTCCCAGCCTCTGCACCCCCCTCCACTTTGCAGAAACTCTCCCCGGAGCTGAATGCGAGGCGGTGAGGGCAGGCGGGGCCTCACCGCTGTGATGATGTCGTGGGTCTTGAGCGCAATGTGCTGGACCCCGGCCCCTCCGTTGTAGTCCACGTACTCCTGGCAGGGGACAAGGAGGGCACCGTCATCGGCCCATCGCCCGCCCCTGCCCGCGAGAGCCCGCACACCTCTTCCCCCGGCGGGAGGGCGCCACCTGGATCTGGGACTTCTTCTTGCCCGGCGCTGGCTCGTTGATGGGCATCTTGATGGACTCCTCGTAATTGGCCACCACGATGGAGCGCAGGGAGCTGTATTCCGTGTGCACCTGCGTGTCATCCACGGACCAGAAGCGATGGAACTGCAGGTTTCTCAGGTACCTGCCGGGTGGCCGTGGGACACTGCTCTGGGAGCGGCCTGGGACCGCCCCCCAGCTCCAGAATTTGCCCCAGCAGACTCCAGAGAGGAGACACCATCACGTCACGCACAGCAGGATGGCGCCTTTCTGATGGCAAGTCCCCCCAGGTGGCATTTCCCACCGTCTCAGAGCAGAGCGGTGTGCCTGGCAGTGCTCTGGCACGGGGGGTCGAGCCCTCTGAGAAAGGCACTTCTACTGGGCGAGGCCGTTGTCTGGGTGGTGACAGTCTTTCTCCAGCCTCCCGGGACTGTGACACCCCTGAGGTCTCTCAGAGGGAAGACCTTGGTTGCTGTGGTGACAGTTTTGTTCTTGGTTGCCAGAGGGCACGTGCGCTTGCACAGAGACAGAGCAGGAGAGGGAGAAAACACCCCACATGGGGGAGGCCACACTTCACCCCCCCATCTTCATCCCATCAGGATGTTGGGCACGCACACACATGTGCCCAGGGTGTTTCTCAAGCCACTGGGCACACACAGGATTTGAACCCCGCTTGGCCACGTGGGAGCCTGCCCCCTTTACCAGTAGGCTACGGTCCTGCCCCAGGAGGGCAGTTCTACAGTGAAGAAGCGAAGCAATGACCCAGACTGACCTCGCACCAGCTTACGCTCTGTTTTCCACCTTGGCCAAGAACAGTAGTGGACCTGTCCCGTGAGGGGCTGTCACCTTGGGGACACCTGGGCTCACCATTCTGAGGCAGACACCATCTCCTGGTCAGGCTGGTTTCCCACGATGTGGTCGATGATCTCGAGGTTGCAGTCGGGCCTGGGAAAGGGAAAGGGTTTGAGGGCGTGAAGGAAGGCTGCCCCCCAAGCAGCTCCTTCCCACTGACCCGTCCATAACGACAACAGTAGCTCACACGCCTGTAGCCATTACCAAGAGACAGTGCTTTGTTTTGTCAAATCACACATTATCACTGTCCCCATTTTGCAAATGAGGACACTGAAGCACAGAGAAATGAAATGACTCTCCCAGTGTTAAATGGCTAGGAAGTGACAAGGCCGGGATTTGAACCCGGGCAGCCTGGCTGCAGGGCCTAGCTCTCAGCCTCTGGGCACTTCTTCAAGCATTCGTTAGGGGCTCTCCCAGGTTCCCTAACAGGCTCCAGATGCTCCGTCTGAGGGGAAAGCTCAGTCCCTATGGAATACAGGGCGTCGCTCCCCACCCCGCCTGGCCCGAGAGGCACTCACAGCTTGGCAAGATGGGGGTCCACATATGTGGGGGCCTCAAACCCAGGCAGGAAGCGGCCGGTGTAGTTCATCTTCTCCACCAGGGTGTGCGTGGTGTCCCCATACTGTGGGCGGGAAGCAGCTTGGCTCAGCCGAGCACCCACCCCTGCTGAGACCCGGTGGCCCCCGGGCACTCACACAGCCCGGGGTTCCAAGCCAGGGCGGACCTTAGCTCAAAATGAGTTGCTGCCTGTCATTGCTGTGGTGCTTGGACAGTCTGCCCGACAGGACCAGAAGCTCTGCGAGGGCAGGGACACGGTTTTGCTCATTGTGGTAGCCCCAGAGCCTGGCATGGTACCTGGCACATAGTAGGTGGTCTGTAAAAATGCACTGGCTACACTGGGTTCAAATGGGATCAGCAGATGGCGTCATGGTTACGTGGCTGGACTCCCAGGAAGTCAACCATGATTTGAGTCCCGGACCCAATGGCTTAAATCTCACGCCAGGCTCATGTGTGTGCCCAAAATCCTGAGAGGAGAATGGAGGAGAAGGGATTGCAGCGTGGCCATCTTCCCTGGGAGGTGATTTCTTGCTTTCTGTCTCTCTGTCTCTCTGGTGAGTGCACAAGCCCTATAGCAAAAAAAAAAAAAAGTCTCTAAAACAAAAACAAAAACAAAACAAAACTGAGTTCAAATTATACAGGATTTTTTTTTCAATTATTGGGTCATTGGAAAAGTCATGACATATTTTTCTATACGAAAATGCCTCGTGAGTTTTACAATGACCCAATATTTTAACAACTTTTAAAATTTATTTAACTTTATTTATTTATTTACTTATTTTTTAATTTTACCAGAGAGAGACAAAGTGAGAGAGAGAAAGAGAGAGAGAGAGAAAGCAAGCCGCCAGGTCCAGGACTCGAACCGTGGTTGGCCATGTGGGAGTCCTTAACCACTGCGCCACCTGCTGGGCCAACAATTTTTTTGTTAATTGCAGGGTGTGTATGGGGGGGGTGTCCCAGGGAGAGACAGAGGAAGGAAGCACCCCCAGTGGGATGTGGTCAGGCTGCATTTCCTGGCCCTCCGTGTCGCCACTCTGTCAGTATTTGGGTGCCAGCACACACATGCATGCGACGTGTTTACTGAGCCTCTGGGGCCAGGATTTGAACCATGTGGGGCCGTGGGAGATCTGGCTCCCTTAACCCCGAGGCTGTGGAGCTAGCCCAGCAACGGCAAAGTCTAATATAACCCCGAGGCGGCCGGATTGTAACCGTGCCTGTGTTAGAATAGCACAGGTGCTAGGGCCGGCAGGCGGAGTGGTGGTTAAAGGAGCTGGAGTCCCACATGGTCGACAGCGGTTCTAGTCCTGGACCTGGCAGCTTGCT
>NW_006159738.1:1944922-1959027 GCF_000334495.1 Tupaia belangeri chinensis | reverse complement strand
TCTCTGTCTGTCTCAGGTCAAATGAAATAATAATAATAACAAATGGATTATGTTACATAAAAAGAGAAACAGAATGGTACAGGCGCTGCAGAGACTTGGTAGCCTGCTAGGTCTGGCGTGTCAGGCTTTGTGCACGGGTGGTCTCGGTGGTTTTTACCATGACCGGATGAGGGGTTAGAGTCGGAGAAACAGAGACATAGAGAGTAAGGAGCATGTCCCAGGTCACACAGATGGCCAGTCCTTGCACACGTAAACAGGCACAGGGAGATAAAGCTACCCGCCCCCAGACCACACAGGTCATGAGGGCCTGGCCTCCCCAGGTTCTGCCCACTGCCTTTCTTCAAGAGTGATTTTTACTATAGGACATGTGTGCTTGCTGGAGGGACAGAGAGAGACAGAAAGCAAGAAATCACCCACCAGGGTGGCCACGCCGCAATCCCTTCTCCATTCTCCTCTCAGAGTTTTGAGCACACATGCACATGTGCCTGGCGTGAGTTTGAGCCAGGTCCGGGACTTGAACTGTAGTTGACTGGGAGTCCAACCACGTAACCATTATGCCATCTGCTGGTCCCGGCCGTCCATCTCCTTTCTTCAAAGTCCCTGCCCAGAACCGTTGTCCCCGCCGCAGTGGGGAGGTGGGCCCGCGGCTGGGGGGGACGGGGAGGGCCCGGCTGGTGGTGACTGGGAGACCCCCCAGCCTCTGCACCCGGCCCGGCGCTCCAGGTGGTCAGACTTGGTGCCATCTCTGCACCGGGCACGTGGTGGGTGGCACGCTGGAGTGGAGGGGGCGGTCTCCGAGTCCACTCACCGTCTGCAGCACAGCGAACTTCACCTTCCCGAACTTGTCCTTCTCCACCCAGGGCTCCCGCACGATTTTGGCGCCGCGCTCCCGGGCTTTCTGCGGAGGACAGGGCGTGGGGGTCCGTGATGCCGGGAGCCTCCCAGGGCCCTCGCCTGCTGCGCCTGCCAGTGGCCTTCTCTTCTGCACCACCCTGCCACAGGTCTCAGCCGGGAACCCCAGACAGCATTGGTCGTTGTCCCCCACAGCGGGAAACCGAGGCACGGCTCGGAGTTGGGGCTGGGCGAGCCAGGCCGCTGGGGTGGGGTCTGCCCTGCCTCTGCTAACTCACTCTGCACGTCTCCCTCCAGGCCTCCAGGCCTCAGTTTCCTGCCCATTGTGAGTGGGCGGCTGAGAATACCAAGCACCAGCCGAGGGCCGTCTCGGCCGAGTGCTTTGCTGGTCTGACTCGCGTTTATCCAGCAAACCCCCGTATTGCACGTCTGCCTTGTCACGCGGGCGCTGTCCTAGGTCTTAACCTCTGAGACCCTCACAGCGGTGTACACAGGCGCTCTAACCGGCTCCATCCCACCCGTGAGGACGCTGAAGCACAGAGAAGCCAAGACACTTGCCTGAAGTCACACAGCTAGCAAGATTGACACCCAGGCAGTCTGGGCCTGAAGTCCATGCTCTGAACTTCCGAACTGTTTGGCTCAGAGTTAAGCTCAAGGAATGGTAGGGACCAGCAGTTAGCACAATGGCTATGTCACTGAACTCCCATATAGTCGACCGCTGTTCGCGTCCCGGACCCGGTGGCTTAAATCTCATGCCGGGCATGTGTGCGTGCGTGCCCAAGATCCCGAGAGGAGAATGGAGGAGAAGGGATTGCGGTGTGACCATTCCCCTGGGGAGTGATTTCTCGCTTTCTGTCTCTCTGTCTCTCTCTGTCTGTCTGGTGAGTGCACGCGCACCCGACAGTGAAAACCTCTCAAAAACAAAACAAAACAAAAGGAATGGTAATGACGACCTCACCCCTCTTTATAACTACTCAGCGAGGCTGGGGCTGTGGCTCTTCCCGTTTGACAGATGCAGACACTAAGGCCCGGGGGGACACAGTAAGGGCCAGAGCGTTGCTGGGACACAGGCGTGTGTCATGCCGACCTCTGGGCTGGTCACTGACGCTGTGGTGTCCCCCGGCTCTGACTAGGGGTCCCCATGGCAGGTGGAAGGCAGACAGCCTTCCCGCTTCCTCTCCCCGGCCGGCCCAGGCGCCCTGTACCTGCACGATGTAGTCGCAGTCCTCCACCTCGAACGCGATGTCCTTCACTCCGTCCCCGTGTTTCACCAGGTGGTCGCCCATCTCTGTGGTGGCAGAGGGGTGGTGGCTCTGGGGTCCACGGCCCCCTCCCCTGGCTTCAGCCTTCTGGGCCCGGTCTCCTTCTGGACTGGCCCTCCTCCTGCTCCATCCAGGTCCCTGGCCTCACCCACATGCTGGGACCCCACCCTGCCCCTGCTCACCTTTGTTCCAGGGGTTCAGAGCCGAGGAGAGGACAAACACAATCTAAGGTAGGACGAGAAGGGGTGGCTGATGGCCAGGCGCAAGAGAGGAGACGCCCCCTCCCCTCCTTCCTGCCCACCCCGGGTCACCCCTGGTGCAGCAGAGAACCCAGCCATGCAGGACCCTGGAGCCAGGGGTTCCAGCCCCTTCTCTGCTTGAGCTCCCCTGGTCCTGAGGGATGCCAGAGCTGCCCTGGTTCTGAGGGGAGCTGCGGGGCCAGGCCTCCCTGTTGGGGCAAGCCCTGGGATTCACGGGCAGGCGTTGCTTTAACCTCTGCTCTAATGCCTTGGGCTTCCTGAGTGTTCTGGGCCAAAGCTGGGCCCAGCTGAGGGGGAGACAGAACTCCGAAGGTCCCTGGTGCGTGGCTGTATGGGGTGCCCAGCGGACCAGCGGTGAGCCTGAGCTCAGTCCATGCCCCCGGGACCAGGCTCTGCCTCCTGGCTCAGGAAACAAGGGGCCTCCGGACTACTTTCCTCGAAGGCGCTGCACAGGCTGCGGGCACAGGGAGAGCAGAGATTGCCAGGAGGGGAGAAATGGACGCAAGGGGTAGCCTGGGGCAGGGACTCACCTTCCCTTGCCTGATCACGTGGCTGACCACCTCCCGGGACCCTGTCTCCAGACCCTTGTAGGCCAGAGGTTCAAAGCCCATCTTGCTGCAGTAGAATGACGCGGCCTGAAACAGTTGCGGTGGGGTTCATAAGGTCAGGGGCCAGCCTGGGCCAGGCCTGCGCTAAGAGCACCAGCCCCCAGGCTGCCCCACTGTCCGCGGCGCAGAGGCCCTCCTGGTAGAAAGGCTGCCCCCTGGCACGGCCTGCCTTCAGGGTCCATGGCTGCGACTGTATGCTTAGAATCCAGTGACGGGTCCCCACCTGGCCCTGACCCTCCCCTCGTCAGGACCAATCATAGACGTGCTGGAGGCCGACCCTTGTCCAGGAGGGCCCTTTGCCTCCTGGACAGTCCAGCCGTCCTCTGTCCACCCTGACAACTTTCCCCGGCTTTTACCTGCTTGGCGTTGCCGACCCAGAAAGTCACGGAGTGAAAGTGGAGGAACCGGCCTCTCTGGGGCTGCAGGAGAGAAGGTCGAGTCTCTGAAATGGGTTCAGAACATGCGGGTGAAGTGTCCCCGAGCCACCCTCCTCATCCCAGCCTCAACCCTGGAACGTGGGAGAGGCCAAACCCCACGCAGCCTTGCCAAGCCTCGAAAGCGGTTTCGCTTGTGGGCATTGCACTCCTGGGGCCAGTCCAGGCGTCACAGAGGGAAACGGCTTCTGCTGCAGCAAGGATTTCTCTTAGCCTTTTTTTTTGGCTATAGGATATGTGTGCTCGCTGGAGAGGCAGAGAGCAAGAAAGCACTCCCCAAGGAAGATGGGCCCCAGCAATCCCTTCTCCATCCTCCTCTTGGGATCTTAGGCATTCACGCACACACGCCTGGCATGAGTTTTTTAAGCCCCCAGGTCGGGGACTTGAACCACGATTGACTGCGTGTGAGTCCAGTGACATAACCAGCATGCCATCCACTGGTCCCTCAGACTTCAGAAAGAACTTCCTGGTGGGACTGAGAGATTGACAGGGTTTAAAATGTTTTTAAAGTATTTATTCATTTATTTTAATGTGACTGGAAAGGGACAGAGAGAGAGAGAGAAAGTGAGAAAGCAAGCCACCAGCTCCAGGACACAAACTGTGGTTGGCCATGTGGGGAGTCCAGTGCCATAAACCCCCATGTCACCTGCTGGGCCCCGAGATTGACAGGTATTTACGAGGAGGCAAACTTTTTATTTTTAAAATTTTTTTCGGAGGCTAAGCTTGAATCCAGCTCAGCCTGGGAGAGCCAGGGGATAACTCGGAGTGTTCAAGTATAGACAGCACATACCAGTGGACACCTCGTGTCCTTGCACCCTCACCCCCACGCACAACCCAGACCCTCCCCTGCTCACCTTTGCTCCTTTATCACTGTAAGTCGTCTAAGGAGAAAGAAAAGGAGAGTGAGGCTTGGGGGCTGCGGCACAAGGGGCTCCTGGAAGTCTCTCTGCAGGTTGTCACCCGGGAGAGACTGCCCCGGTCCCATGTGGGCCCTTACCATGGTTGTCTTGTCGAGCTTCTTGTTGGGAAGACGGGACAAGAGGTCTGGGGAGGCTGGCAGAGGCCTGGGGAGCGCTGGACAGGGATTTTAACCCCGAGCAGGCCCCACCCCTAGGCTCCAGGCCCTCCTGAGGGTGGGAGCTGAGCCCAGCCCTGGAGCCTCTGATCAGCCAGGGCCTCATTGGACAGGGCCCTGCCGCCGCCCAGCTGCCAGACCGGAGGGGGCGTGACTTGCCCTGGCCCACTAGCCAGAGGGGGGCAGAACCAGGGCCAGCAGCCAAGGGCCCCTCTTTCCAGGACCCCAGGCTGGGATTATGATCAGCACCGTCCAGAATCCAAAAGTCAGAAGCCAAGGACAACTGGGTTCAGTGGCGGGTCCCCCAGAACCGCCCGGGGGGCTTGGGGGGGCGCTTTTAGTTTCCAGAGTGGTTACGCAGGTCAGGGTTTGTGTCCTGGCTCTGCTACATACCATGTGGCTGGGGAAGGTAACCAAGACCCTCAGCCTCATTCCCCCAGCTGTAAAATGGGAGGTGTGGGATTACGTGATTGAGCCCAAGTCTTTGGAGCAGGACCAGATGCACCAGACGGCCTCGGTGCTTTTCGGTTGTGAGGCGTGATGTATTGGGGTCTTGGGGTGGGGCTGGTGGAAAATGGGGAGCCTGACAGTTAGAGGGCGTTCGTTACAGCCCCGCGCCTGCCTTAGGCTCACGGCATCCCCCAAGCACAGCTGATGGCTCTGGGGCTCTTCCCAGCACCCCTACAACTAGGTCTTCAAGCCTTGCCATCCTGGGAGATTGCGTGGTGACTGCTGGTTGGCAGCGGCATTTGCCTGAGGGCTCTGGGACAGGCCCCAGGCTCTGGCTGCACGCTGGTCCCCAGAAACTCATTCTATTGTGTTGACTGTGGAAACTCTGGCCAGCAAGCAGGGCTGGAGTTGGGGACACAGGACAGTTGGAAAATGTCCCCAGGCCGCACATTAGCAAGGGACAGATTAGAATTGGACAACAAACCAAGTAATTCTAATTCCAGAGCCAACGCTTTAAATTGCTGCGCTGGGGCCAGCCCGTTTGTGGTGGTTAGGGCGGCAGGATCCCACGGGGCTGACTGCCACGCGTGAGTTGAATCCTGGACCCATGGCTAGAGAACCATGCCAGGCATGTGCATGTGTGCCCAAAGTCCCGAAAGGAGGGTGGAATGGAGGGAATGGGGTTGTGGCACGACCGTGCCTCACGGGGGTGCTTCCTCATTTTCCCACTCTGTCTCTGTCTCCCTGGCATGCACGTGCCCTCTGACAAATAAAAATATATATATGGCTGGCTTGCTCTCTGTGCAAATGGGAAACAGTAATACCTTCCCAGACGGACAGGCCGACCGAGGCCCACCGGGTGAGTACACGGCCCTGAGGTCGTGGAGCTAGGAGGCCAGGGGGCCATTCTTCATCCTGTGTAATTCCGAAGGCTCTCACCCCACGGGCCACGCATGGTTTCCCTTCTGTTTTCTGGGCAGTTCTGGGGACTGGCAAGGTGGTCCCTCCTCCGTGTTCTGCATCCCCAGCCTGCCCCCTGCTGTCACCTCCAGAGCGGAGTCACAGGCCCAGGAGGATCTACTTGGGGGAGAAGGCACAGCAAAGCCCCTGCCCCAGGCCAGCAGGAACATCTTGTCCCTTTGTTTACCGCCACCAACTCAAACCCCCACTCCTGGAGCCTGGGCTGGCTCCCGTCCTAGGCACAAAGCTAATGTTTGCTGAATTGAAGAAGTGAGTCAGCCCTCGGGGCTCCCAGGGCTGGCAGGGTGCAGGGTCGCCTGGGCAAAGGGGTGAGTGTCCCTCTCACGTTCTGGAACCAGCCCTAGGTGCCCCAGCCGTCTGTGGGCAGGGACGGGAGGAGAGCCTGCAGCGTGCCTTGCTCAGGCCTGGCTCAGCAGGAGGACAGGTTGGCCATGGCCGGGTTTGGCCCTCTAGGCTCTGTGCCCGGCCTGCGCCAGGAGCTGGGTCCCAGAAGCCTTGCTCAAGGAGCCCACAGGTCAGATGGGCCCATGAGAGCCCTCGGCGACTGCGCCCTGGCGTGCAGGGAAGAGCTGGCAGCGCAGAGGTGCGTGATGCCCTGAGCCTTCCTGAGCGGCCCTTCTCAGAAAGGCCTGCTTGCGGGCTGGGCTTTGGCTGGTGTCTGGGAACCTGGATTTTGGAGAGGTTTACCCATAGCGGGAGTAACAGCAGCAGAGCCTGTGCCTGGACCGTCTATACAAACAGCCTTTCTGCTTTCCTGGTGTCTGGGATTTTAGGCTGAGCTAGATATGTCTACATGGCTGGCCCCCAGTAAAGCCCTGGGCTCCTGCGCTCAGCCAAGCTTCCTGATGGGCAGCATTTCCAGACTCGGTGCTGGAGGGTGAAGCCCATCTGCGTGCCCCACCCTTCCCGGGGAGGATGTGGGCGCTCATGCCTGGTTTCCTCCGGGCCCCACCACCAGGCCTCTGCCTTTGCGGACCCAGCCTCATGCCCCTCCCTGGAACGAATCGTAGCTGTGCTGAGTCCTGGGAGTCCAAATCGATGGGGGCGCCTGGAGGATCCCAACACAGTGGGATTTGCTAGACTGAGCCCCTGACTCACTGAAATCTGGCAAAAGTGTTGTTTGGGAAAGAAAGGATGAAGAGGCACGAGGAATATCGTCCCTGGGTCAACTCTGTGGCCTAGCAGATGGGGAAGTTGGATCCCACATGGCTGACCATGGTTCGAGTCCCGGCCCCAGAGGTTTCAAGGACACACTGGGCATGTGCATGTGTGTTTCTGTGTCTGAAATTCCAACAGGGTGGAGTTTGCAGTGTGACCATGCCCCCTGGGGGGTACTTCCTCTCTCCCCCCTTTTCTGTCTCTCTGGTGAGTGCACGTAACTTCTAAGCAACATTTTTTTAAAAAGGGAAAAATAATACAACGTGCAATGATCAAATCAGCGTGCACATATTCCCATCACCTCGAACACTCCTTTGTGTTGAGAGCAGTCCGACGCCTTTCCTTCAGCTGGTCTGAGATATGCACTAAAATATTGTTGACTGCTGTCACCCTCCTGTGCCTCGGTCCTCTTATCTATGACAGCTCTAACTGTGCCTCTCTGCTTCCCCTCCCCACCCCTCCTGACCCCTACTTTCCACTATTCTGTATCAGCTGTTTCTTTGTTTGTTTGTTTAGCTTTTTTTTTTTTTTATTTGCCCTAGGGGATGTGTGCTTGCTGAGAGAGACAGACAATGAGAGAGAAAGTGAGAAATCACCCCCCCCCAGGGAGGATGGCCACACCACAATCTCTTCTCCTCCATTCTCTCAAAATATTGGGCCTGCACACACACACGCACACACACGCATGCACACACACACACTGGGCATGATGTTCAACCCTCTGAGTCTGGAACTCAAACTGTGGTCAACCATGACCGTGTGGGGTCCAGTGCCTTAACCACCATGCTGCCTGCTAGCCCCAAGCTCTATTTTTTATATAAAAATTGTATTAATGTATTTCTTCCATGAGAGAGACACACAGAGACAGAGAGACAGGCACCTGCAACAGGATTCTCATGTGCGATCTGTTCCCTCCCCAGCCCAGCCAGCCCCAGAGCAGGGGCCACACACACCAGGTGTCCTCAGGGAGGTATCCAGACGTGAGCTGGAACCTTCTCGTGCAGGTCAGCCTCGTGGAACAGTCACGTTTTTCAGCTGTGCCGCTGTCCCACCCCCGATATTTTCTTTTAGGTCTTTGCCTTATGGCGCATGTGCTCATGGGAGAGAGGCAGAGACAGTGAAAGAGAAAGTGAGAAATCGCTCCCCGGGGGGATGGCCATGCTGCAGTCCCTCCGCTCCTGAGAATTTGGGCATGCGGGCACATGTCCAGTGCGATTTTTAAACTACCAGTCCAAGACTTGAGCCACGTTTGACCAAGTGGAGTCCAGCGCCACAACCACCAGGCCACCGGGCCGCCCCAGTTTGTTTTTTGAGGCTGATACTGGGCCAGGTGGCCTGGTGGTTAAAGCACTAGATCTCACGTGGCCAACCATGTGATGGTTTGAGTCCCAGACGCTGCGACTCGAAATTCAATACGCAGGGCACAGATGCGTGTGAGCACAGAATCCCAAGGGGAGAATGGAGGAGAAGGGATTGCGGGGTGCCCATCCCCTGTGGGGGCTCCTTTCTCCAGTTCCCTCTCTCCCCCTTTTTCTGGTGAGCGCTCACGGCCTTGGGCAAATTACAAGAAGAGAAAGGAAGAAGAAGAAAAGAAAAGGCTAATGTTGAAACTGATGGGAAGACCCATCGCCCCTTTTAAGATAAGCCTTTATGATGAAGGGGATTTCTGTTCACTGGCTAAATCCAGACTCTCTGAAGGGCGGAACTGAGCTCAGGGCCAGGAGTAGGCCATGGTCCTACTGAGAATAGTCTTGCTGTGGAACGTCGTGGCCAAAGGCAGAGGGGGGACTGCAGAAAAGGCATAGTTCTGAGACTAGCCTGCTTGAGGTCACGGTTCTGAGTTGACCCTTGGCTGGCTTTGGGGCAGGGGCAAGTGTCAGTGTTCCCTGGTAAGGGACTCGCTTTGTCTAAGCTGCCGGGCAGCCTGGTTTATGCCGGGTGCTCGTTCTCCTCGGGGAGTCTGGAAGCCAGGCAGAGGCGTCACCAGACCGAACTCACATGCGTGCGCACACGTAAACGTTCTGAACTCCTGCTGGGCTAGTTCGTGGTGTGGTGGCTAAAGTGCTGCATTCCATATGGCTGACTGGGCTTTGAGTCCCAGACCTGGTGGCCTGAAAATCATTCTGGGCATGTGTGTATTTGTACGCAAAATCCCAAGAGGAGAATAGAGCAAAAGAGATTGTGGAAAATCACCTTCCTTTCTGTTTTCTGTGAGCACATCCACCCTACGGCAAAAATCTGGGGTGGGGTGGGGAGGGCTCCCACTATAGGTAATACTTGTATGAGGTCCCATTGGATTTCTAAGGCTTTGGTTCATCTCCCATAATGCATGGTAGAAAATATTTTAAACAGGGACCGCAGGGGGTGTGGTGGTTAAGGGTGCTGGACACTCCTACATGGCTGACCATGGTTCGAGTCCCAGATCTGGTGGCTTGCTTTCTCATTTTCCTCCTCTCTCTCTCTCTCTCTGGTTAAATTAAAACAAATGAATGAATAAATAAATAAAAAGTTTTTTTTGAAACTATTTTAAACAGGGACCAGCAGATGGCATAATGGTTATGTCACTGGATTCCCACGTGGTCAAGCACAGTTCATATCCCAGACTTGGTGGCTCAAAACTCATGCCAGAGGTAACAGCAGTTGGTGTAATGGCTATGTTGCTGGATTCTCATGTAGTTCACCGCAGTTCGCGTCCCGGACCCGGTGGCTTAAAATTCACGCTGGGCACATGTGCCTGCATGCCCAAGAGCCCAAGAGGAGAAGGGATTACGACATGGCCATTCCCCCTGGGGGGTGATTTCTCGCTTTCTGTCTCTCTGTCTCTCTCTGTCTGTCTGGCAAGTGCATGCGCCCTATAGCAAAAACCTCTCCAAAAAAAAACCAAAACTCATGCCAGGCCCATGTGTGCCCAGAACCCCAAGAGGAGAATGGAGGAGGACTTGTGGCATGGCCATCCCTCCTGGGAGGTGGTTTCTCACTTTCTTTCACTCTCTCTGTGAAAGCACATAACCTATAGCAAAAAATTTAAAAAAAGGAAGTGAAGAACAATTTAAAAAAAAAAAAAAGAGGGACTAATGTGGCCAGCCCTATAGTGTATTACATGCCATGCATAAAAAGCTGGATCCCACAAAATCAACTGTGGTTCGAGTCCTGGTCCGTGGCTTGAGAGACACACAGGGCACGCCGAGTCCAGACAGGATGGAGAAGTGAAGGAAAGTGGTTTGTGCTGTGACCAGTCTCTGTGAAAGGGTCTGCTCTCTTTCTCTCTCTCTCTGGCAAGCCAATGCACCCTCTGGCAATTAGAAATAATTTAATAGTTAATTAAAAAGAAGAAGAAAGAAAGGCAGGGTACAGGGCAGTGCATGTTAGAAGTCTCCATTTGTGTAAAAAGCCACAGTTTCCATTGTTTTTCATTTTGTTCTTGAGTTTATTTGAAATTTCCACAGTACCAAGCATGCCAGAGATGCCCAGTGACGAGTTTGTAAAGTCGAGACTCAGTTCTGCCTTGCCGTTGAGAACGCTTTGCCCTGCCAGCACCCCGGCCTCAGCGGCTGTAGGGTTTATTTCCTCCTCTGAATATCTGGTGGCCGTTCCTGGTTCTGCAGCAAATCATGTTTACATGCTTTGCATCACAATTTACATGATTTAAAATATTGTAAATATGGTTTCTAGGTTGGGGAGGTCACATTTATTGAGAAATAACTCACCTACAGTGAAATTCATTCTTTTTAGTGTACGGCTCTATGAATTTTGAAAATACATCCATTCGTGCAACTATTACTACGATCGAGGTACGGAACAAGTCTGCTGGTGGCGGGACCCAGTGGTTAAGGAAGCTGCATTCCACATAATTGACCGTGAGGTTCGAGTCCCTGATCTGGCAGCTTGAAAAACACACCAGGTGTGTGTGTGTGTGTCCGTGCCCCGAATCCCGAGACGAGAATGGAGGAGAAGGGGTTGTGGCGTGGCCACTCCCCACTGGGGTGCCTTCTCACTTCCCCTCTCTGTCTCCACCAAGCGCACATGACCTATAGCAACAATTTTTTTCTTTAAATAAAGCATGCTGAGCATATGTAGACATGCTTAGAGTCCTAGCGGGATGGAAAAATGAGCAAAAGGAGTGTGCCACAGCCACGCCCCAGTGGGGCACTTTCTCCTTCTGGTAAGCACACATGTCCTCTGGCAATTCAAAAAAATATACTGGGGGCCAGCAGGGGCATAGTGGCTAAGGCACTGGACTCCCACATGGCCGACTGTGGTTCAAGTCCTGGACCCAGCAGCTTGCTTTCTTATTTTCTCTCTCTCTCTTTTTTTTTTTTTTTGTCTTGCTCTGGTGAGTACACATGCACTATAGCAAATTAAAAAATAATAACATTGGGACCAGCAGTTGGACTCCCACATAAACAACTGCGGTTTGAGTCCTGGACCTGGTGGCTTAAACTCACACCAGGTGCGTGTGCGTGCATGCCCAAGATCCCGAGAGGAGAATGGAGGAGAAGGGACTACGGCATGGCCATCCCCCTGGGGAGGTGATTTCTCACTTTCTGTCTTTGTCTCTGTCTGTCTGACGAGCGCACGCGCCCTATAGCAAAAACCTCTCCCCCCAAAAATAAAAATAAATAATAATATTGAGGGACCACAGTTCAAGTCCCAGACCTAGTGGCTTGAGAATCACACCAGGCATGTGTGTGTGTGTGCCCAAGACCCTGAGAGGAGAATGGGGGAGAAGGGATTGCGGCGTGACCATCCCCCCTGGGGGGGGTGATATCTCACTTTCCCTCTCACTGTCTCTGTCTCTCTCTCTCTCTGGTGAGCACATGTGCCCTATGGCGAAAACCACTAAAAAAAAGATAGTAAATAAAATTAAACAAATTTTTAGAGGTAGGTTTTTGCTATAGGGAGTGTGCTCTTTCTAGAGAGACAGAAAGCAAGAAACCACCCGCCAGGAGGGATGGTCACGCTGCAATCCCTTCTCCTCCATTCTTCTGGGATTTTGGGCACGCACGCACATGCGCCAGTGTGAGTTTTAAGCGACTGGGTCTGGGACTCGAACTGTGGTCAACTACATGGGAGTCTAGCGACATAACCATTACACCATCTTCTGGTTCCCTAAAATGAAATCATTCTTAAAACAATTTGCCATCAGTGACATTTCGTCCATTCTCGGCGTTGTGCAATGGTCAACACTACCTACTTCCACAACAGTCTCGCTACCCCACTCTAAAAATCCTGTACCCTTCAGTGGTCACTCCTCAGGTTCCGCTCTCCAGTGCCTTGGACAGATGACATGGCCAAGAGTTTGCCTGCTCTGGAATGACATACATGTGACCTTTTGTGTCTGGCTTTGTCCTTTCGCCGAGCGTGACATTTCAAGGTTCATCCGTGTTGGGGCATGTGCCAGTGCTTCATTCCTTTTCGTGGCTGAACACTGTGTTGTGTAGACATACCAGGCTGTATTATCCATTGTCATCAGTTGGCGAACATTTGGGTTGTTTTCTGCTTTTTTTTTTTTTTTTTTTTAATTTGCTATATGCATGTGCTCACCATAGGAGAGAGAGAGTCAGAGAGGGAGAAAGCAACCCCAGGGGGATGGCCATGTTGCAATCGCTTCTCCTCCTCTGGTCTCCCCGGGGATGTTGGGCATGCACGCCCGTGTGTGGTGTTCTTCAAGCCAGGATCTGGGCCTCCATGTGGTCAGTCACATGGGACCCAGCCACCTTAACCTCCACACCACCGACTGGCCCTGTTTTCTGCCTTTTTCTTTTTTTTTAAAGAATTGTTTTATTTAACTTATTTATTATTATTATTATCCAGTTTTAATCAGAGAGAGAGAGACAGAAAAAGAAAGAGAGGGAAAGTGAGAAAGCAAGCCACCAGGTTCGGGACTTGAACCACGGTCAGCCATGTGGGAGTCCAGCGCCTTTAACCACCATGCCACCTGCTGGCCCCGTCTTCTCCTTTCTGATTGTGAATAATGCTGCTTTGAATATTTGGGCGCAGTTCTGTGTGGGCATGTGTTCTTATTCCTCCGGGGGAGTAGCAGTGTGGGGGTCAGGTGGGAGCTGTGTTTTACATTCTGAGGACTCTCCAGGCTTTTCCATAGCGCCGCGCAGGCATTCGGACCTCTCCACAGCCTGCCAAACTCTTGTGATTGCTGGCGTCTTTCGTATCCTAGCCGTCTCACTGTGCTTTTGCTTTACATTTCTTTCATAAGGTTTTGTCAAAGGGTACATGTACTCGCTGGAGAGGAGAGAGACAGAAAGACACCAAGATAGGGAAGGTGAGAAATCACCTCCCCAGGGGATATGGCCACGCCCGATCCCTTCTCCTCCATTCTCCTCTTGAGATTTTGGGCACGCACGCACGTGTGCCCGGTGTTATTTTCAAGCTGCTGGGTCCAGAACTCGAACCTCAGTGGGCTCTGTGGGAGGCCAGTGCCTTAACCACCACACCACTGGCTGGTCCTCGCTTTGCATCTCTCTGTGGCTTAAGGATGTCCAGCATTTGGATGTGCCAGCTGTCTATTTGCATATCCTCTTTGGTGAAATACCTACTTATATCCTTTGCTATTTTTAAATTTTTCAATTGCCAAAGGGCTTATACACTTGCCAGAGAAAGGCAGAGAAACAGAGAGGGAGAGGGAGAAGGCCCCTTTCACGGAGTGTGGTCACGCCGCAATCCCTTCTCCTCCATTCTCCTCCCGGGATCTTGGGCACGCACGCACATGCGCCCAGCGTGAGTTTTAAGCCACCGGGTCCGGGACGCGAACCGCAGTCGACTATGTGGGAGTCCAGCGACATAGCCATTATGCTAACTGCTGGTCCCCCATCCTGTTAGGATTTTTTTTTTCTTTTTATTTATTTGCATTCATTCACTGTACATCATTACAGCATACAAAATGAGATTTTCCATCTAGAGTACACTGTATATTGTCTCAATCAAGCACATCAACAAACATGTTATTGTCGGCAAATGATCTTCCATTTCTTGTTTTCTGTATGTTTTGCTTTTTCCCCCCATCCTTG
>NW_006159738.1:1944608-1944817 GCF_000334495.1 Tupaia belangeri chinensis | reverse complement strand
ACCTAACTGGGGCTACATATCCTACTGCAGTCATTGAATAGATATATTTTTTTTCCTGAAACTTTTTTTTTGTAACTCAATTTACATTCCTTCCCTAGGCATCATCACAGCACACAAAATGCGATCTCCCATCCAGTACACACTGCATAGTGACTCAATCATGCACATTACAAAAAATTTTCCATTTCTAGTTCCTAGAATTATTTTTA
>NW_006159738.1:1933122-1942676 GCF_000334495.1 Tupaia belangeri chinensis | reverse complement strand
GCCATGTGGAACCTTGTCCTGAAGGCCCGTGGCTTCTTCTGCCGCTAGCTCGTTTGTTGGAGGCTGAATTATTAGTAGAAAAGCTTCATTCCCTTAAAAATCTAGTTCACAGTAGCCATGTGGAACCTTGTTCTGAAGGCCCGTGGCTTCTTCTCCTGTTAGGATTTTGAGCATGCAGACTCATGCATGTGTATTTCTAGCAGCCAGACCAGAATGGTCAGCCATGGGTTCTGACTCCCCTAACCACTGGGCTATGGGCCCACCCTCTTCCCTTTGCCTGTTTGTAAAATGTGTTTCTTTATGTACTTATTTTTGTACATATGTATTTCTTCTTTTTTTTTTTTTTTTTTTTTGAGGTTTTTTCTATTGGGTGGTTTGCCAGACAGACAGAGAGAGACATAGAGACAGAAAGCGAGAAATCACCCCCCAGGGGGGATGGTCACGCCGCAATCCCTTCTCCTCCATTCTCCTCTCGGGATCTTGGGCACGCACGCACACGTGCCCGGCGTGAGTTTTAAGCCACCGGGTCCAGAATGCGAACCGTGGTCGACTACGTGGGAGTCCAGCGACACAGCCATTACACTAACTGCTGATTCCCATATGTATTTATTCTGAGAGAGAGTGAGCACCCCCACATGGTTCCCACGCCCTGCTCCACCCCCAGCCTCCAGCCAGGTCTGACTTTGGGCACACATGGCCCCAGCACCGTAAGGGAGATCTGTGAACTTGGACTGGGGACCCTGCCATGTGGCTCGGCCACCAGATGGTCTTATTTTACCGCCGTGTCATCATCTGGCCCATGATTTTCTTAACTCAGAAGGAAAAAAGCATTTGGCTGAGGGAGAATGATCCACAGTTTGACTTTGAAAGTCAGAACACTTTTTCAAAATAAATAGTAATAATGACGTTAAAACAAATTGCCACTTTCAGGCCACCCTTTCTCTTTTTCTTTAGAGAGATTTTTGCTATAGGGCACATGTACTTGCCAGAGAGAGAGGAGAGAGAGACAGAAAGCAAGAAATCACCGCCCAGGAGGGATGGCCACGCCACAATCCCTTCTCCTCCATTCTCCTCTCGGGATCCTGGGCACGCACGCACACGCGCCCGGTGTGAGTTTAAGCCACCGGGTCCGGGACGTGAACCACAGTTGATTACATAGGAGTCTAGCAACGTAGCCATTACGCTAACTGCTAGTTCCTAGAGCAGCTTTGATATCTGACTTAATGTATGCAGAGTTCTTCGCTTGAGGCCTGGCACTTGGTAAGCACACGATTGATGGCTACTGCTTATTTTTTAATATTATCAAGGCCGCAGGTGACGTGGTTAAGGGCACTGGACTCCCACATGGCCAACCATGGTTTGAGTCCCAGGCCAGACGGCTTGTTTTCTTACTTTCCTCCTCTCTCTCTCTCACTCTCCCTCTTTGGTCAAATTAAAATAAATAAAGTTAAAATAATACAAAATAGTTGTTTAAAAAAATTTTACAACTATATTGTTGTAAAGAAGATAGGGAGGCCTCAAAAGTCTCATTAGATAGGCCATGGTTGATCTTGGGGTAATGGGGACCATGGAAGGTTTTATAGTGGAGTTGCAAGATGACTGGGGCTTTATTTAAATATGCGGTAGGGCGCTTGCGCTCCCAAGAGAGAGAAAAACTGAGAAAGCATTCCTGGGGATATGGCGACACCACAATCCTTCTCCATCCTCCTCTAGGGATTTCAGGTATGTACGTACATGTGCTTGGTGTGTTTCTCAACTGCCAGGCCCAGGACCCAAACTGTACCGTTGGCCACCGGGGGATCCCAGCCACCCTGACCACCATGGCGCTGGCTGGCCCCACAAGCGGAGCTCTGAAGCCGTCCTGCTCTGGGCCAGCCTATCGGTGCGGAGCAGGTCACTCGTCAGCCCGCAGCTGCTGTGCTTGGGCCCGAGTGACCTGGTGGCCTACCTGGGATCCTCGGTTACATCGGGGACCCTAATTAAACCGAAGGCTTTAGTCAAATTTGGATCTAAATGCAGCTGAACAGCCCCTGCTTGCTGGAATCTACACCCACAGACGCCTACCGGGGGTTCAGAGGCTTAGCCTGCCGACTGAACCCCCCACACCGCCACCACTGCTAGACCTTCCAAGCAACAGCTGAGATCCCAGCTGGGGACCAGAGCCGGGGTACTGGCCGGGCGCCCGACTGGGCCTGCTATCAGGGCTCGTGCAGCTGGCAGGACGGTCTGGGAGAGGCTGGTCTTTATCTCCCGAGCACAGAGCCTGCCCCTAAACGTAATGGTGACTGACGGCTGGGTCACCAGGCATGGCCAGCCACCTGCAGGGTCCAGGATCCCGGCTCTGAAGGCTGTGTGAAGGGGGCCACTCACAGCCCCTCTCTGAGTCCCAGGGTCCCAAACCCTGCAAGTCGGGGGGATGGTTTGAGAAATGCCTCTGCTCAGCAGCAGGGGCGTGAGTGCCTGTGTGTGCTGTCCTGGCCTCGGCCCATCGCTGCTCTAACAGCAGCACGCTCTTCTAGGGACCGAACTTTCTTCCTCTCTGTCCAAGTGGGGGTGGGACAATCAGACTGACCGAGAGTCCCTGCGATCAGTTCAGGGCTGGGCACCTGGCCAGAGCCACCCATTCTGGGATTGGCCTGGGACTTCTTCTTTTTAATTGTCAGAAGGCTAGCAGGTGGTGTGGTGGTTAAGGCACTGGACTCCTGCATGGCCAACAGCAGTTCGAGTCCTGGACCTGGTAGCTTAAAAATTATGCCCAGCAGATGGCGTGATAGTTATGTTGTTGGACTCCTACATGGCCCACCACAGTTTGAGTCCTGGACCTGGTGGCTGCAAACTCACACTGGGCCTGCATGCGTGCCCAAAATCCCAAGAGGAGAATGGAGGAGAAGGGATTGCAGCATGGCCATCCCCCCTAGGGGGTGATTTCTCGCTTTCTGTCTCTCTGTCTCTCTGTCTCTTTCTGTCTTTCTGGTGAGTGCATGCTCCCTGTAGCAAAAACCTCTCAAAAAAAAAAAAAAGTAAAAGGCAAAACAAAAACAAAAACCTGCTTCATGAACTTCCTGAACGTGAACCAAAGGCACCCTGGGCCTGGGGGAGGCGCTCCCCTGCCTTGGTTTCTGGAGGATGAGGAGGCAGGGGGGCTCGCGACTGGAGAACGGACAGAGGGACACGGCAGCCAGAGAAGCCGAGCAGCTGATGACGTCGAGACCCAGCCCCGTCCGGGTGTTTTCTCCCTCTTGGCCCAGCCACCACGGCGTCGCGTTGGCAGCCTCTCCCTTGCATAAGCTGAGGGCCAAGTTACTCAAGACCAGCCATCGATCCCTCCCACACCCAGCCCGCATCGGTGTGGGTGTCAGTGTCGTCATCATCATTTAAAGTCCCGCACCGGGGGTGTCTCCCACCCCGTTTGGAGACTGGCTTTGTTCTCAGCAAGGGCAATAGGGGAGTTGGCTCTGGCTCCGATTTGCTGAGTGCCCTCAATACCACGCTTTACCTGTCCCCTTTGAGGTGTTGTCATTCCCACTTTACAGTTGAGGAGACGGAGGCTCAGGGGACCCACATGGCCCAACTAGTCACTCCCAGTCCTGCTTCCTCATCGTTTCCGGTGGGTCTCGCTGCCTCTGGGGACCCTTGGAGTTCTTGTAAATGAAAGACCATTAGCCTGGAACCAAATGTCCCAGGAGCCAGGACAGTGACAGAGAGAGGACGGCCATGTGACGTGGGAAGGGGTCCCTCGTCACTCTGTCAACAAAGGCAATACTCAGCTCCAGCTGGTTGCTGCCTGTGGGGACATGGGCCCCGTTTGGCCAGATCTTGTTCGAGAGAACTTGAAGTTTTTCACGTTTTGTGTGAAGCCTACTGACTCGAAAATGATATTGGTTTACATTCCATTTACATGAAATGTGCAGAGCAGGTGAGTCCACAGAGATTGTAGATTGGTGGTTGCCAAAGGTGGGGTTTTGGAGGAGGAAATGGGAGGACGGCTTAATGGGGCAGAGTTTCCTTTGCGGTGGATGCAGAGAAACGTCTCAGGACCAGAGCTGGTGGTTACATGACACGTCTCTCAGGCTGCCAGGGCCAGAACTTGAACCTTGGTCAGCCACGTGGGCTCCAAGCTCCGTGCAGTACCTGTCTACTCAGGGCCTGGCCCTGTGACGTCTTTTCTCTTTTCTTCTTTAAGGTTTTTGCCATAGGGCATGTGTTCTCACCAGAGAGAGACAGAGAGAGGGAAAAATGAGAGAACACCCTCCCCCCGGGGGGGAGGGCCCTGCTCAACCCCTCTCCTGTTGGGGTTTTGGGCACGCATGCACACGCGCCAGCATGATTTTCAAGCTGCTGCATTTGGGGCTGGCCTTGTGGGAGTCCGGTTCCTTAACGACACTCCACCTGCTGGCCCCGACATCATTTTGTTTTTAGAGAGAGATTTTTGCTATAGGGTGCATGCGTTTGCCAAAGGAACAGAGAAAGACAGAAAGTGAGACATCACCTCCCCCATGGGGGTGGGGGCTGGCCACATCACAATCCCTTCTCCTCCATTCTCCTCTTGGGATATTGGGCATGCACGCACATGTGCCTGGTGTGAGTTTTTTAAGCTACTGGCTCTGGGATTCAAACTATGGTTGATTACGTGGGAGTCCAGCAACATAACCATTACGCCCTCTGCTGGTCCCCAGTCAGGTTTTACATATACTTTGTAAACACTTTTCTTACGGCAACACAGATGCTCATTTTGTTTATGTGTGTTTAAATGATCACCTTCTGCTGTGCCACCCTCTGCCCAGGCAGCAAACATTAACAACCTCACACACACGACCACCCCCTTTCTCGGTTCCCATGCCTTCGTGTATAAACTTATTACAGAGACATGCAGGAGAGCGCCCCCTGCTGTATCAGAGCAGAATTTTTTACTCTGGGGTTCTTTCCAGAGGGCACAAGTACTGGCCAGAGATAGCAATAGAAAGGAGGGGAAAGCACTCCCCATGGGGCACAGTCATGCTGCAATCCCTTTTCCTCCACCTCCTCATCTTTTTGGGATTTGGGGCGCACACACACGTGCCCAGTATGCTTCTCCAAAACTTCTTAAGTTGATAGATCCGGGGTTCAAACTGCACAGTCAGCCATGTGGGATCCAGCTGCCTTAACCACCAGGCCACTGGCTGGCCAGTATCTTACATTAAAAAATAAATACATAAAGCGTTCATTTATTTATTTATTGAGAAAGACAAGCATGCTCATGCCGAGACACCCCCTCAGCCCTCACCCCCGTCTTCCAGTCAGCCAGGATCCTGGGCTTGGCCTGTCATGACAATTGACACAGGGATCAAACCCTGGCCTTCCGCTATGGCTTCCAGCATCGCGAGCATCAGCCAGTGGGGACCACTGTTGGTGGACCTGTACCTTACATCTCTAGTTTGTGTTTTGTTTTGTTTTAAGAGAGAGATTTTTGCTATAAGGCATGGGCCCTTACCAGAGAGACAGAAAGTGAGAAATCACTCCCCAGGGGGGATGGCCATGCCACAGTCCCTTCTCCTCCATTCTTCTCTTGGGATTTTGGGTATGCACGCACATGCACCTGTGAATTTTAAGTCTAGGACTTGAACCACGGTCAACTATGTGGGAGTCCAGCAATGTAACCATTATGCCATCTGCTGGTCCCATTTTTTTTTTTAATGTCAGGAGAGAGAAAAAAATTACCCCTTTCCCTCCCCTGCCAGCAGTGCCCGGTCATACCATAGTCCTCTCTCCTTTAATTCTCCATTTCTTTGGGATCCTGGGTATGTGGGTGCATGCTCACGGTGTTTTCACGTTGACGGGGCTGGGATTCCAACCCGAGTCAGCTCTGTGGGATCTGGCTTCCTCTGTATAGTGTCTAACCACTGTGCTATGGGGCCAGCCCCCAAACACTTAAATCTCAACAACCACAGTGGACATCCCCTCCAAATCTCTCCTCTCTGCCCCTCCTGGGGCCCCAAGCCCCTTTGCCTTCAGCCAGATGAGAGGGTGTACTCCCAGCTGCCCCCCTGTCGGGCAGGATGTTGCTCCTGTGGGTAGCTACACTCTCAGGGGCTCAGCACCACTCACTGCCCTGGCCCTTGAGGTCTGGGGGTGACGTCGCACCCCCCGCCCCTCACTGCTTGCTAGCCCTGGGTGGCTTCATCATCTGTCCTTAGCTCCCTCAGCATTGCCTGGGCCTCTGTAAAGAGCCCCTTCATTAAACACCCACGTGTCCTTCCAGGAGAGCCAGCTGTGCCATCACAAGCTCAGAACGGATGTAGCCACTAAGACCACGGTTCAAGTCCCAGACCTGGCAACTGCACCCCCCGCCCCTCACTGCTTGCTAGCCCTGGGTGGCTTCATCATCTGTCCTTAGCTCCCTCAGCATTGCCTGGGCCTCTGTAAAGAGCCCCTTCATTAAACACCCACGTGTCCTTCCAGGAGAGCCAGCTGTGCCATCACAAGCTCAGAACGGATGTAGCCACTAAGACCACGGTTCAAGTCCCAGACCTGGCAACTTGAACATCAGTGGATGCAGCCACTAAGACCACAGTTCAAGTCCCAGACCTGGCAACTTGAACATCAGGCCGGGTGTGTGCGCGCGAATGCCCAAAGTCCCAGAAGGGGAACAAAGGAGGGGTTGCGGAGTAACCATCCCTCCTGGGGGGTGATTTCTCACTTCCCCTTTCATTCTCTCTCTTCGATGAGCACACACCCTATGGCAGAAACTTAAAAAAAAAAAAAAAAAGATTGAACTCTTAGGGACACCTAGGAGCCGACCTGTGCAAGCCTGCCCTATTCTGGACCTTGGGGTCCAGTCCCTGGTTTTACCTGCGCAGGAGCCAAGGGGAGGAGCAGAGGACTGCCTTCACCATTTCCTGCCTCCTTGGCCAGGCCCAGGTGAGCCACGGGAAGTTCGTGCATTGCGGCCAAGCAGGGGCATGTTTCCCGGCCCACACCTGTTGACCTCTCTCCTGAAATGAAGATGAGGAGGCTGTGGCTGTTTGGAAGAGGCATGCAGAGCACGCCATCTACACCCTCCAGATCTTGGCCAGCTTCCCGAGCAAAGGCTTCCTCCCAGCGGAACGAACCAGAACAGCCAGAAAGGGCAGGGGCACGGTCGTCCGCTCACCTGCTCGCTTGCAATCCTCCAAACACGCAAACATCTGAAGGTAAACAACACCTTTCCACATCCTCTGCGTCCCCAGTGTGTGGACAGGCAGGTTAGCAGGCTTTGACGTTGGCAAGTGGGAAGTGCACACTCCACCTGCTTTAGGGCGGCTCAGCTAGTGATTTCCAGGGTGGGGAATGTTTGCATTGGATCTGGGGGAGCTGGAGTCAGGCCAGCCTGAGGGGGTGTTGCAGGGAAAGGGCGAGCAGGCGCTGAGACCCAGCACTTTGACAGACTCAAGAATAAATGTGCCAGAAACTGCTAGAAGCTCAGCGTGGTCGGAACGTAAGTTAATGTGTGTGGACTCGGGGGGTGCTGGCTTACGGTTGGGAGGATGTGCCTCAGTCGAGACCAGGGGAGGCCACAGGGGTCCCGAGGTACTGGAAAGCCACCAACAGCTTCGCACAGCAGAGGGACAGTGCCACTCTTTGGAAAGGTTGTTCTGGCTGCTGTGAAGAATGGATGAATGGGACCTGAGACCAGTTCAGGGGCGGCCGCCATCAGGAAAGGGATCTGGGGGCAGGGCTGGGGTGGAGGTGAGTTACAGATGGTTGAGGTCTGCAAAGGCAGTTGAAGGGACAACACGGAGGTTTATCACCATAATGGCCTCAATATTGACAACGACACCACCATGCAGAGAACTAAACAATAGCTTTATTTCATACTGAATAGGACTCTTCTCCTCACCTCTTTCTTATTTATTTATTTTTTAAAAGTTTTTAAATTTTGGCACGTGTGCTCACCAGAGTGAGACAGAGAGACAGAAAGAAGAGGAGAAAGCATTCCCCCACCGCAGTGGGGCCCAGCCCTGCCACAATCCCTGCTCATCCTGTGGGGATTTGGGGCGTGCACGCACACACACACACACACACACACACACACACACGCGCACACAGTATCTTACACACACACACACGCACCCAGTATATTTTTCAACCCACAGGGGCCAGGATTTGAACCTCATGGTCAACCAAATAGGATCTGGCTTCCTTAACCACTATACCATAGGGCTGGTCCTCCCTAGCCTTTGTATTTGAAAACATTCTAAACCTCAGAAGAGTTGCAAGGCAGCTGCCAGGAGCGGCCATGTACCACTCAGGTTTACCAGTTGTTCCGCACGTGGCCCCTCCCCCGACTCCTACTTTTGTTTCAGAACCACTTGCAAGTTAGTTGCAGAAATCGTAACACTGCACCTTCAAATAGTCCAGCACTTATACTTATCTCTATGGAATGAGAACCCCTTAAGCAGGTGCAATGCTGTTATCTTACTGAGGAAATTTAACATCGACACACTATAATTTAACATAAGTTTCCCAGTTTCCCATTCAGATTTCTCCACTTATTCTAATGACAGCCTTTTTTTTTTTTTTTTTTTTTTTTTTTTTGAGAGAATTTGCGATAGGGCATGTACTCTCCCTGAAGAGACAGAGAGACAGAGAGACAGAAAGCATCCCCTGAGGGAATGGCCATGCGGCAATTCCTTCTCCTTCTTTCTCTTCTCAAGATTTTGGGCAGTCACGCACATGCGTCCAGTGTGAATTTCAAGCTGCCAGGTTTGGGACTCGAACCTCAGAGTCAGCCATGTGGGATCCAGCTGTCAACCTCTATACCACTTGCTGGCCTCCTAATCATGTTTTTAAAAGTTGCTGCTTTTCATTAAAAAAAAAATCTGATATCCAATCAAGGAACAGGTATTATATTTGTTTCCCATGTCCTTTTTTTCCTCTCTCTCTCTGTCAGTGTTAGCAACTTCATTTAAGAAAAATTCGAGGCCCAGCCATCATGCCACATGGAGACATTGTACTCCATAAATTGGGGCCACATTCAGTTCTGGTCCTTAGGCCGAGGGCAGTGGCCTGTGCCTGTAACTCCAGCGAATGAGGAGGGTGAGGCAGGAGGATAGCAATATGGAGAGACCCTGTCTTGGGGAAAAAAATAAAGTGTTTTTTTTTTTCATTTGTTTTTTGCCATAGGGTGTGTGTGTTTGCCAAAGAGGAGAGAGACAGATTGTTTGCAGTCACCAATTATTTGCACCTCCCATATTTATTATTCTCCTGTCTACAAATATGTATTTAGTATTTTGTCCTCAACCGAAGTAAGATGCCTCTCTTGTTCCTAAATCCTACTAAGGACATTATTTTACATAACCACAATGAAAATATCAAAAGCAGGAAGTTGCGGAACCAGCAGATGGCCTAATGGGTATGTTGCTGGACTCCCATGTAGTTGACCGCGGTTCAAATCCTGGACCTGGTGGCTTAAAACTCACTCTGGGCGCGTGTGCGTGCGTGCCCAAGATCTCCAGAGGAGAACGGAGGAGAAGGGATTGCGGTGTGACCATCCCCCCTGGGGGTGATTTCTTGCTTTCTGTTTACGAGAGTATGGT
>NW_006159738.1:1930987-1932993 GCF_000334495.1 Tupaia belangeri chinensis | reverse complement strand
GGAACCAGCAGATGGCCTAATGGGTATGTTGCTGGACTCCCATGTAGTTGACCGCGGTTCAAATCCTGGACCTGGTGGCTTAAAACTCACTCTGGGCGCGTGTGCGTGCGTGCCCAAGATCTCCAGAGGAGAACGGAGGAGAAGGGATTGCGGTGTGACCATCCCCCCTGGGGGTGATTTCTTGCTTTCTGTTTACGAGCGTATGCTTCCTATAGCAAATCTCTCAGAAAAAAAAATCAGGAGGTTTAGCATTGATACTGTACTAGCCGTATCCAAACTTCCCCGGCTGTCCCAGCAAAGTGCTTTATGGTTTTACTGGGAGGCGGGGAGGGAGAGAACCAGGATCCAATCAGAGAGCCCACACTGCAGGTAGCTGTTGCACCTCGCTGGTCTCCTTTCATCTAGGCAGTTGCCTCCCCCCGCCCCCCCCATGTGTGTGTGCATTTCACAATATTGACCTTTTCAAAGGCTTCAAGACATTTGTTTGAAACATGTCCCTTAATTTCAAGTTATTTTCTCTTGATCAAATTCAGGGTAAATATGTCGAATACTATCATACATAGAAGAGATTGTGTCCTTTTCAGTACAAAGCATTAGGGACATATATTAGATGTTAAGTATGAGTTTTAGGGGGTTAAACTTTGGCTTCGTGGGCTCGCAGGTAGCGTGGTGGTTAGAGGTGCTGGATTCCCACATGGCTGACTGTGGTTTGGGTCCTGGACCTGGCGATTTGCTTTCTTTCCCTCCCTCTCGCTGTCTCTGTCTGGTTAAATTGAAAAATAATAATAACAAATGGAAATAAATAAATAATTCTTAGAAAAAAAATTTTGTCTTTGCTTTTTTTTTTTTTTTTTTTTTTGCTAGCAGGCCTTGTGTTCACCAGAGAGGGAGGGACAGGAGAAAACACCCTCCTCGGGGAATGGTCCTGTTGCAATCCCTTCTCCTGGCTTTCCTTTCAGGGTTTTGGGCTAACATGCACATGGACCTTGTGCATTTTTCAAACTGTGGGACTTGAATTGCATCATCAGCCACATGGGATCCAGCTGCCTTAACCACCAGGCTATGGGACCGGCCTGGCTTTACATTTTTTTAGTTGGGCAAGTGAATTATTGAGACTTGAGACTGTTTTCTCAGCTGTCACGTGGGGGTAATAATACTCTGGTTTCTTAAGATTGCTGAGTTAATACATGAAAGAAAGGCACTTAGAACAGCAGTGCTTGGCATATTATAAATACTCAATAAATAACTTATTGTACTCTTATTATCACTACTAATTATTATTTATGCCAGAAGGTGCTTGCATATGCATGAGAGAGAGAGCGAGCGTGCCCCGTGAGCAGCCTCCCAGGGGCCTGGTTCCCCTTCTTCCAATCACCACCCTCTTTATCACACGGGCACAGGCTTCCATACGTGAGAGGCACCAAGCCCGCTCGTCACAGTTCTCTCCAGCACAAGGGCCCTGCCTACATACGGGAAGCCCCGACGCACACTGGTTGGCAGAAAGAGCTCTAAGGTCGCTGTCATACATTACACCCTTCTACAGGCCACCAGACCAAGGCTCGGAAAAGCGATTTATTTACTTAACGTCGCGAAGATTGCACTATGTGGCAAGAGTTCCCACTTGAACTCACGTTTGTAGGGCTTTTCTAGAGAGGTAAGGAACCTGAATGTGTTTTGTAAATAATCTAGGGCGGCGTGGATGTGGAGGGCCGAGTTCCAGCGCCACGCAATCTCTGACCCGTACATACGGCCGCGCTCGACAAATGTTTGCTGGACGACCGCGGGAAGATGTCAGCGAGGGCACGATCACCCTCGCGCTGGGGGCGGGTCTGCACGCGTGGCGGAGCCAGGAACCGCTCCACCCTGCACGCCTCTGCTGAGTCACAGCGGGACCACGTGTTCCAGCAGGGGTGTGGCTCCCGGTGGCCCCGCCCCGGCCCCGCCTCCTGTTCCTCTCCGCGCTCGCGGACGGCCGCGGGGGTTTTGACCGCCGGGGGGGGCGGGAG